>NW_027488668.1:0-332428 GCF_050948215.1 Halictus rubicundus | reverse complement strand
CAATTGAGGATATGATAGGAATGAGGATAGGATAGGATTGAGGATAGGATAGAGGATTGGATAGGATAGAGAGTAGGATACGATAGAGGATAGGATATGATAGAGGATAGGATAGGATAGAGGATAGGATAGGACAGAGGATAGGATAGGATAGAGGATAGGATAGGATAGAGGATAGGATAGGAAGGAGGATAGGATAGGATAGAGGATATGATCGGATAGAGGATAGGATAATAAAGAGTATAGGATAGGATAGGGGATGGGCTAGGATAGAGGATACGATATAATTGAAGATACGATGTTATAGCGGATAGGATAGGATAGAGGATAGGATAGGATAGAGGATCATATAGGATAGAGGATAGGATATGATAGAGGATAGGAAAGGATAGAGGATAAGTTAGGATAGTGGATAGGATAAGATAGAGGATAGGATATAATAGAGGACAGGATAAGATAGAGGATAAGATAGGATAGAGGATAGGATAGGATAGAGGATAGGATAGGATAGAGGATAAGGTAGGATAGAGGATAAGAAAGGATAGAGGATACGATAGGATAGAGGATAGGATATGGTAGAGGATAGAATAGGATTGAGGATAGGACAGGATAGAGTATAGGATTGGATTGAGGATAGGATAGGATAGAGATTAGGATACGATAGAGGATTGGATTGGATACATGGTATTATAGGGTAGAGGATAGGATAGGATAGAGGATAGGATAGGGGATTGGATAAGATAGAGGATAGGATAGGATAGAGTATAGGATTGGATTGAGGATAGGATAGGATAGAGGATAGAATAGGATAGAGGATAGGATAGCATAGTGGATAGGATAGGATTGAGGATAAGATAGGATAGAGGATACTATAGGATAGAATATAGGATACAATTGAGGATAGGATAGGAATGAGGATAGGATAGGATTGAGGATAGGATAGAGGATTGGATAGGATAGAAGATTGGATGGGATAGAGGATAGGATAGGATAGAGGATAGTATAGGATAGAGGATACTATAGGATAGAGGATAGGATAGGATTGAGGATAGGATAGGATAGAGGATAGGATAGGATAGAGGATAGGATAGGATAGAGGATAGGATAGGATTGAGGATAGGATAGGATTGAGGATAGGATAGGATAGAGGATAGGATAGGATAGAGGATAAGATAGGGGATTGGATTGGATGGAGGATAGAATAGGAAATAGGATAGGATAGCATAGAGGATAGGATAGGATAGAGGATAGGATAGGATAGATTATAGGATATGATATAGGATAGGATAGTATTGAGGATAGGATAGGATAGATGAGAGGATAGGATAGAGGATAGGATAGGATTGAGGATAGGATAGGATTGTGGATAGGATAGGATAGAGGAAAGGATAGGATAGAGGATAGGATAGGATTGAGGATACGATAGGATTGCGGATAGGATAGGATAGAGGAAAGGATAGGATAGAGGATACTATAGGATAGATTATAGGATAGGAATGAGTATAGGATAGGATTGAGGATAGGATTGGATAGAGGATAGGATAGGATAGAGGAAAGGATAGTATAGAGGATACTATAGGATAGATTATAGGATAGGAATTAGTATAGGATAGGATTGAGGATAGGATTGGATAGAGGATAGGATAGGATAGAGGATAGGATAGGATTGAGGATACTATAGGATAGATTATAGGATAGGATTGAGGATAGGATAGGAATGAGGATAGGATAGGATTGAGGATAGGATAGGATAGAGGATACGATAGAGGATTGGATAGGATAAAGGACAAGATAGGATAGAGGATAGGATAGGATAGACGATAGGATAGGATAGAGGATAGGATAGGATAGAGGATAGAATAGGAAATAGGATAGGATAGCATAGAGGATAGGATAGGATAGAGGATAGGACAAGATTGAGGATAGGATAGAGGATTGGATATGATAGAAGATCGAATACGATAGAGGATAGGATATGATAGAGGATAGGATAGGATGGAGTATAGGATTGGATTGAGGATAGGATAGGATAGAGGATAGAATAGGATAGAGGATAGGATAGCATAGTGGATAGGATAGGATTGAGAATAGGATAGAGGATTGGATATGATAGAAGATCGAATACGATAGAGGATAGGATATGATAGAGGATAGGATAGGATGGAGTATAGGATTGGATTGAGGATAGATAGGATAGAGGATAGAATAGGATAGAGGATAGGATAGCATAGAGGATAGGATAGGATAGAGGATAGGATAGGATTGAGGATAGGATAGAGGATAGGATAGCATAGAGGATAGGATAGGATAGAGGATAGGATAGGATTGAGGATAGGATATGATAGAGGATAGAATAGGATAGAGGATAAGATAGCATAGTGGATAGGATAAGATAGAGGACAGGATAGGATAGAGGATACGATAGAGGATAGGATAGGATAGAGGATAGGATAGGATAGTGGAGAGGATAGGATAGAGGATAGGATAGGATTGAGGATAGGATATGATAGAGGATAGGATAGGATAGAAGATACTATAGGATAGATTATAGGATAGGATTGAGGATAGGATAGGATGGAGGATACGATAGAGGATTGGATAGAATACAGGATAGGATACGATAGAGGATAGGATAGGATAGAGGATAGGATTGGATTGAGGATAGATAGGATAGAGGATAGAATAGGATAGAGGATAGGATAGGATAGAGGATACGATAGGAAAGAGGATAGGATATGATAGATGATAGAATAGGATGGAGGATAGGATAGAGGATAGGATACGATAAAAGGATAGAATAGGATAGAGGATAGGATAGGATTGAGGATAGGATAGGATAGAGGATAGGATAGGATAGTGGAGAGGATAGGATAGAGGATAGGATAGGATTGAGGATAGGATATGATAGAGGATAGGATAGGATAGAGGATACTATAGGATAGATTATAGGATATGATAGAGGATAGGATAGTATTGAGGATAGGATAGGATAGAGGAGAGGATAGGATAGGGGATAGGATAGGATTGAGGATAGGATAGGATTGTGGATAGGATAGGATAGAGGAAAGGATAGGATAGACGATAGGATAGGATTGAGGATAGGATAGGATTGCGGATAGGATAGGATAGAGGAAAGGATAGGATAGAGGATACTATAGGATAGATTATAGGATAGGAATGAGTATAGGATAGGATTGAGGATAGGATTGGATAGAGGATAGGATAGGATAGAGGAAAGGATAGTATAGAGGATACTATAGGATAGATTATAGGATAGGAATTAGTATAGGATAGGATTGAGGATAGGATTGGATAGAGGATAGGATAGGATAGAGGATAGGATAGGATTGAGGATACTATATGATAGATTATAGGATAGGATTGAGGATAGGATAGGAATGAGGATAGGATAGGATTGAGGATAGGATAGGATAGAGGATACGATAGAGGATTGGATAGGATAAAGGACAAGATAGGATAGAGGATAGGATAGGATAGACGATAGGATAGGATAGAGGATAGGATAGGATAGAGGATAGAATAGGAAATAGGATAGGATAGCATAGAGGATAGGATAGGATAGAGGATAGGACAAGATTGAGGATAGGATAGAGGATTGGATATGATAGAAGATCGAATACGATAGAGGATAGGATATGATAGAGGATAGGATAGGATGGAGGATAGGATTGGATTGAGGATAGATAGGATAGAGGATAGGATAGAATAGAGGACAGGATAAGATAGAGGATAAGATAGGATAGAGGATAGGATAGGATAGAGGACAGGATAGGATAGAGGATAAGGTAGGATAGAGGATAAGAAAGGATAGAGGATACGATAGGATAGAGGATAGGATATGGTAGAGGATAGAATAGGATTGAGGATAGGACAGGATAGAGTATAATATTGGATTGAGGATAGGATAGGATAGAGATTAGGATACGATAGAGGATTGGATTGGATACATGGTATTATAGGGTAGAGGATAGGATAGGGGATTGGATAGGATAGAGGATAGGATAGGATAGAGCATACGATAGAGGATAGGATAGGATAGAGGATAGGATAGGATAGAGGATTTGATACGATAGAGGATAGGATAGGATAGAGGATGGTATAGGATAGAGGATACTATAGGATAGAGGATAGGATAGGATTGAGGATAGGATAGGATAGAGGATAGGATAGGATAGAGGATAGGATAGGATTGAGGATAGGATAGGATAGAGGATAGGATAGGATAGAGGATACGATAGGGGATTGGATTGGATAGAGGATAGGATAAGATAGAGGATAGGATAGGATAGAGTATAGGATTGGATTGAGGATAGGATAGGATAGAGGATAGAATAGGATAGAGGATAGGATAGCATAGTGGATAGGATAGGATTGAGGATAAGATAGGATAGAGGATACTATAGGATAGAATATAGGATACAATTGAGGATAGGATAGGAATGAGGATAGGATAGGATTGAGGATAGGATAGAGGATTGGATAGGATAGAAGATTGGATGGGATAGAGGATAGGATAGAGGATAGTATAGGATAGAGGATACTATAGGATAGAGGATAGGATAGGATTGAGGATAGGATAGGATAGAGGATAGGATAGGATAGATTATAGGATATGATATAGGATAGGATAGTATTGAGGATAGGATAGGATAGATGAGAGGATAGGATAGAGGATAGGATAGGATTGAGGATAGGATAGGATTGTGGATAGGATAGGATAGAGGAAAGGATAGGATAGAGGATAGGATAGGATTGAGGATACGATAGGATTGCGGATAGGATAGGATAGAGGAAAGGATAGGATAGAGGATACTAGAGGATAGATTATAGGATAGGAATGAGTATAGGATAGGATTGAGGATAGGATTGGATAGAGGATAGGATAGGATAGTGGAAAGGATAGGATAGAGGATACTATAGGATAGATTATAGGATAGGATTGAGTATAGGATAGGATTGAGGATAGGATTGGATAGAGGATAGGATAGGATAGAGGATAGGATAGGATTGAGGATACTATTGGATAGATTATAGGATAGGATTGAGGATAGGATAGGAATGAGGATAGGATAGGATTGAGGATAGGATAGGATAGAGGATACGATAGAGGATAGGATAGGATAGAGGATAGGATAGGATAGTGGAAAGGATAGGATAGAGGATAGGATAGGATTGAGGATAGGATATGATAGAGGATAGGATAGGATAGAGGATACTATAGGATAGATTATAGGATAGGATTGAGGATAGGATAGGAATGAGGATAGGATAGGATTGAGGATAGGATAGGATGGAGGATACGATAGAGGATTGGATAGAATAGAGGATAGGATACGATAGAGGATAGGATAGGATAGAGGATAGGATTGGATTGCGGATAGGATAGGATAGAGGAAAGGATAGGATAGAGGATACTATAGGATAGATTATAGGATAGGAATGAGTATAGGATAGGATTGAGGATAGGATAGGATAGAGATTAGGATACGATAGAGGATTGGATAGGATACAAGGTATTATAGGGTAGAGGATAGGATAGGATAGAGGATAGGATATGGGATTGGATAGGATAGAGGATAGGATAGGATAGAGCATACGATAGAGGATAGGATAGGATAGAGAATATGATAGGATAGAGAATAAGATAGGATAGAGGATAGGATAGGATAGAGGATAGGATAGGATAGATTATAGGATAGGAATGAGTAAAGGATAGGATTGAGGATAGGATTGGATAGAGGATAGGATAGGATAGAGGATAGGATAGGATTGAGGATACTATAGGATAGATTATAGGATAGGATTGAGGATATAATAGGATAGATTATAGAATAGGATAGAGGATAGGATAGGATAGAGGATAGGATAGGATAGAGTATAGGATAGGATAGAGGATAGGATAGGATAGAGGATAGGATAGAGGATAGGATAGGATAGGATAGAGAATAGGATAGGATAGAGTATAGGATTGGATTGAGGATAGGATAGGATAGAGGATACGATAGATGATTGGATAGGATAGAGGATAGGATACGATAGAGGATAGGATAGGATAGAGGATAGGATTGGATTGAGGATAGATAGGATAGAGGAGAGGATAGGATAGAGGATAGGAAAGGATAGAGGATAAGTTAGGATAGTGGATAGGATAAGATAGAGGATAGGATAGAATAGCGGCCAGGATAGGATAGAGGATAAGATAGGATAGAGGATAGGATAGGATAGAGGACAGGATAGGATAGAGGATAAGGTAGGATAGAGGATAAGAAAGGATAGAGGATACGATAGGATAGAGGATAGGATATGGTAGAGGATAGAATAGGATTGAGGATAGGACAGGATAGAGTATAGGATTGGATTGAGGATAGGATAGGAAAGAGATTAGGATACGATAGAGGATTGGATAGGATACAAGGTATTATAGGGTAGAGGATAGAGGATAGGATATGGGATTGGATAGGATAGAGGATAGGATAGGATAGAGATTAGGATACGATAGAGGATTGGATAGGATACAAGGTATTATAGGGTAGAGGATAGAGGATAGGATATGGGATTGGATAGGATAGAGGATAGGATAGGATAGAGCATACGATAGAGGATAGGATAGGATAGAGAATATGATAGGATAGAGAATAAGATAGGATAGAGGATAGGATAGGATAGAGGATAGGATAGGATAGATTATAGGATATGATAGAGGATACGATAGTATTGAGGATAGGTTAGGATAGAGGAGAGGATAGGATAGAGGATAGGATTGGATTGAGGATAGGATAGGATTGTGGATAGGATAGGATAGAGGAAAGGATAGGATAGAGGATAGGATAGGATTGAGGATAGGATAGGATTGCGGATAGGATAGGATAGAGGAAAGGATAGGATAGAGGATACTATAGGATAGATTATAGGATAGGAATGAGTATACGATAGGATTGAGGATAGGATAGGATAGAGATTAGGATACGATAGAGGATTGGATAGGATACTAGGTATTATAGGGTAGAGGATAGGATAGGATAGAGGATAGGATATGGGATTGGATAGGATAGAGGATAGGATAGGACAGAGCATACGATAGAGGATAGGATAGGATAGAGAATATGATAGGATAGAGAATAAGATAGGATAGAGGATAGGATAGGATAGAGGATAGGATAGGATAGATTATAGGATAGGAATGAGTAAAGGATAGGATTGAGGATAGGATTGGATAGAGGATAGGATAGGATAGAGGATAGGATAGGATTGAGGATACTATAGGATAGATTATAGGATAGGATTGAGGATAGGATAGGATAGATTATAGAATAGGATAGAGGATAGGATAGGATAGAGGATAGGATAGGATAGAGTATAGGATAGGATAGAGGATAGGATAGGATAGAGGATAGGATAGAGGATAGGATAGGATTGGATTGAGGATAGATAGGATAGAGGAGAGGATAGGATAGAGGATACTATAGGATAGATTATAGGATATGAATGAGTATAGGATAGGATTGAGGATAGGATTGGATAGAGGATAGGATAGGATAGAGGAAAGGATAGGATAGAGGATACTATAGGATAGATTATAGGATAGGAATGAGTATAGGATAGGATTGAGGATAGGATTGGATAGAGGATAGGATAGGATAGAGGATAGGATAGGATTGAGGATACTATAGGATAGATTATAGGATAGGATTGAGGATAGGATAGGAATGAGGATAGGATAGGATTGAGGATAGGATAGGATAGAGGATACGATAGAGGATAGGATAGGATAGAGGATACGATAGAGGATAGGATAGGATAGAGGATAGGATAGGATAGTGGAGAGGATAGGATAGAGGATAGGATAGGATTGAGGATAGGATATGATAGAGGATAGGATAGGATAGAGGATACTATAGGATAGATTATAGGATAGGATTGAGGATAGGATAGGAATGAGGATAGGATAGGATTGAGGATAGGATAGGATGGAGGATACGATAGAGGATTGGATAGAATAGAGGATAGGATACGATAGAGGATAGGATAGGATAGAGGATAGGATTGGATTGAGGATAGATAGGATAGAGGATAGAATAGGATAGAGGATAGGATAGGATAGAGGATACGATAGGAAAGAGGATAGGATATGATAGATGATAGAATAGGATGGAGGATAGGATAGAGGATAGGATACGATAAAAGGATAAAATAGGATAGAGGATAGGATAGGATTGAGGATAGGATAGGATAGAGGATAGGATAGGATAGTGGAGAGGATAGGATAGAGGATAGGATAGGATTGAGGATAGGATAGGATTGTGGTTAGGATAGGATAGAGGAAAGGATAGGATAGAGGATAGGATAGGATTGAGGATAGGATAGGATTGCGGATAGGATAGGATAGAGGAAAGGATAGGATAGAGGATACTATAGGATAGATTATAGGATAGGATTGTGGATAGGATAGGAATGAGGATAGGATAGGATTGAGGATAGGATTGGATAGAGGATAGGATAGGATAGGATAGAGGATAGGATAGGATAGAGAATATGATAGGATAGAGAATAAGATAGGATAGAGGATAGGATAGGATAGAGGATAGGATAGGATAGATTATAGGATATGATAGAGGATAGGATAGTATTGAGGATAGGATAGGATAGAGGAGAGGATAGGATAGAGGATAGGATAGGATTGAGGATAGGATAGGATTGTGGATAGGATAGGATAGAGGAAAGGATAGGATAGAGGATAGGATAGGATTGAGGATAGGATAGGATTGCGGATAGGATAGGATAGAGGAAAGGATAGGATAGAGGATACTATAGGATAGATTATAGGATAGGAATGAGTATAGGATAGGATTGAGGATAGGATTGGATAGAGGATAGGATAGGATAGAGGAAAGGATAGTATAGAGGATACTATAGGATAGATTATAGGATAGGAATGAGTATAGGATAGGATTGAGGATAGGATTGGATAGAGGATAGGATAGGATAGAGGAAAGGATAGGATTGAGGATACTATAGGATAGATTATAGGATAGGAATGAGTATAGGATAGGATTGAGGATAGGATAGGAATGAGGATAGGATAGGATTGAGGATAGGATAGGATAGAGGATACGATAGAGGATTGGATAGGATAAAGGACAAGATAGGATAGAGGATAGGATAGGATAGACGATAGGACAGGAAAGAGGATAGGATAGGATAGAGGAGAGGATAGGATAGAGGATAGGATAGGATTGAGGATAGGATACGATTGCGGATAGGATAGGATAGAGGAAAGGATAGGATAGAGGATACTATAGGATAGATTATAGGATAGGGTTGAGGATAGGATACGAATGAGGATAGGATAGGATTGAGGATAGGATTGGATAGAGGATAGGATAGGATAGAGGATACTATAGGATAGATTATAGGATAGGATTGTGGATAGGATAGGAATGAGGATAGGATAGGATTGAGGATAGGATTGGATAGAGGATAGGATAGGATAGGATAGAGGATAGGATAGCATGGAGGATACTATAGGATAGATTATTGGATATGATTGAGGATAGGACAGGAATGAGGATAGGACAGGAATGAGGATAGGATAGGATTGGGGATAGGATTGGATAGAGGATAGGATAGGATAGTGGATAGGATACGATAGAAGATTCGATATTATAGAGGAAAGGATAGGATAGAGAATAGTATAGGATAGAGGATAGGATAAAGGACAAGATAGGATAGAGGATAGGATAGGATAGACGATAGGATGGGATAGAGGATAGGATATGATAGAGGAGAGGATAGGATAGAGGATAGGATAGAGGATAGGATAGGATAGGATAGAGAATAGGATAGGATAGAGTATAGGATTGGATTGAGGATAGGATAGGATAGAGGATACGATAGATGATTGGATAGGATAGAGGATAGGATACGATAGAGGATAGGATAGGATAGAGGATAGGATTGGATTGAGGATAGATAGGATAGAGGATAGGATAGGATAGAGGACAGGATAGGATAGAGGATAAGGTAGGATAGAGGATAAGAAAGGATAGAGGATACGATAGGATAGAGGATAGGATATGGTAGAGGATAGAATAGGATTGAGGATAGGACAGGATAGAGTATAGGATTGGATTGAGGATAGGATAGGATAGAGATTAGGATACGATAGAGGATTGGATAGGATACAAGGTATTATAGGGTAGAGGATAGAGGATAGGATATGGGATTGGATAGGATAGAGGATAGGATAGGATAGAGCATACGATAGAGGATAGGATAGGATAGAGAATATGATAGGATAGAGAATAAGATAGGATAGAGGATAGGATAGGATAGAGGATAGGATAGGATAGATTATAGGATATGATAGAGGATACGATAGTATTGAGGATAGGATAGGATAGAGGAGAGGATAGGATAGAGGATAGGATAGGATTGAGGATAGGATAGGATTGTGGATAGGATAGGATAGAGGAAAGGATAGGATAGAGGATAGGATAGGATTGAGGATAGGATAGGATTGCGGATAGGATAGGATAGAGGAAAGGATAGGATAGAGGATACTATAGGATAGATTATAGGATAGGAATGAGTATAGGATAGGATTGAGGATAGGATAGGATAGAGATTAGGATACGATAGAGGATTGGATAGGATACAAGGTATTATAGGGTAGAGGATAGGATAAGATAGAGGATAGGATATGGGATTGGATAGGATAGAGGATAGGATAGGATAGAGCATACGATAGAGGATAGGATAGGATAGAGAATATGATAGGATAGAGAATAAGATAGGATAGAGGATAGGATAGGATAGAGGATAGGATAGGATAGATTATAGGATAGGAATGAGTAAAGGATAGGATTGAGGATAGGATTGGATAGAGGATAGGATAGGATAGAGGATAGGATAGGATTGAGGATACTATAGGATTGAGGATACTATAGGATTGAGGATAGGATAGGATAGATTATAGAATAGGATAGAGGATAGGATAGGATAGAGGATAGGATAGGATAGAGTATAGGATAGGATAGCGGATAGGATAGGATAGAGGATAGGATAGAGGATAGGATAGGATAGGATAGAGAATAGGATAGGATAGAGGATAGGATAGGATAGTGGATACGATAGATGATTGGATAGGATAGAGGATAGGATACGATAGAGGATAGGATAGGATAGAGGATAGGATTGGATTGCGGATAGGATAGGATAGAGGAAAGGATAGGATAGAGGATACTATAGGATAGATTATAGGATAGGAATGAGTATAGGATAGGATTGAGGATAGGATAGGATAGAGATTAGGATACGATAGAGGATTGGATAGGATACAAGGTATTATAGGGTAGAGGATAGGATAGGATAGAGGATAGGATATGGGATTGGATAGGATAGAGGATAGGATAGGATAGAGCATACGATAGAGGATAGGATAGGATAGAGAATATGATAGGATAGAGAATAAGATAGGATAGAGGATAGGATAGGATAGAGGATAGGATAGGATAGATTATAGGATAGGAATGAGTAAAGGATAGGATTGAGGATAGGATTGGATAGAGGATAGGATAGGATAGAGGATAGGATAGGATTGAGGATACTATAGGATAGATTATAGGATAGGATTGAGGATATAATAGGATAGATTATAGAATAGGATAGAGGATAGGATAGGATAGAGGATAGGATAGGATAGAGTATAGGATAGGATAGAGGATAGGATAGGATAGAGGATAGGATAGAGGATAGGATAGGATAGGATAGAGAATAGGATAGGATAGAGTATAGGATTGGATTGAGGATAGGATAGGATAGAGGATACGATAGATGATTGGATAGGATAGAGGATAGGATACGATAGAGGATAGGATAGGATAGAGGATAGGATTGGATTGAGGATAGATAGGATAGAGGAGAGGATAGGATAGAGGATAGGAAAGGATAGAGGATAAGTTAGGATAGTGGATAGGATAAGATAGAGGATAGGATAGAATAGCGGCCAGGATAGGATAGAGGATAAGATAGGATAGAGGATAGGATAGGATAGAGGACAGGATAGGATAGAGGATAAGGTAGGATAGAGGATAAGAAAGGATAGAGGATACGATAGGATAGAGGATAGGATATGGTAGAGGATAGAATAGGATTGAGGATAGGACAGGATAGAGTATAGGATTGGATTGAGGATAGGATAGGAAAGAGATTAGGATACGATAGAGGATTGGATAGGATACAAGGTATTATAGGGTAGAGGATAGAGGATAGGATATGGGATTGGATAGGATAGAGGATAGGATAGGATAGAGATTAGGATACGATAGAGGATTGGATAGGATACAAGGTATTATAGGGTAGAGGATAGAGGATAGGATATGGGATTGGATAGGATAGAGGATAGGATAGGATAGAGCATACGATAGAGGATAGGATAGGATAGAGAATATGATAGGATAGAGAATAAGATAGGATAGAGGATAGGATAGGATAGAGGATAGGATAGGATAGATTATAGGATATGATAGAGGATACGATAGTATTGAGGATAGGTTAGGATAGAGGAGAGGATAGGATAGAGGATAGGATTGGATTGAGGATAGGATAGGATTGTGGATAGGATAGGATAGAGGAAAGGATAGGATAGAGGATAGGATAGGATTGAGGATAGGATAGGATTGCGGATAGGATAGGATAGAGGAAAGGATAGGATAGAGGATACTATAGGATAGATTATAGGATAGGAATGAGTATACGATAGGATTGAGGATAGGATAGGATAGAGATTAGGATACGATAGAGGATTGGATAGGATACTAGGTATTATAGGGTAGAGGATAGGATAGGATAGAGGATAGGATATGGGATTGGATAGGATAGAGGATAGGATAGGACAGAGCATACGATAGAGGATAGGATAGGATAGAGAATATGATAGGATAGAGAATAAGATAGGATAGAGGATAGGATAGGATAGAGGATAGGATAGGATAGATTATAGGATAGGAATGAGTAAAGGATAGGATTGAGGATAGGATTGGATAGAGGATAGGATAGGATAGAGGATAGGATAGGATTGAGGATACTATAGGATAGATTATAGGATAGGATTGAGGATAGGATAGGATAGATTATAGAATAGGATAGAGGATAGGATAGGATAGAGGATAGGATAGGATAGAGTATAGGATAGGATAGAGGATAGGATAGGATAGAGGATAGGATAGAGGATAGGATAGGATTGGATTGAGGATAGATAGGATAGAGGAGAGGATAGGATAGAGGATACTATAGGATAGATTATAGGATATGAATGAGTATAGGATAGGATTGAGGATAGGATTGGATAGAGGATAGGATACGATAGAGGAAAGGATAGGATAGAGGATACTATAGGATAGATTATAGGATAGGAATGAGTATAGGATAGGATTGAGGATAGGATTGGATAGAGGATAGGATAGGATAGAGGATAGGATAGGATTGAGGATACTATAGGATAGATTATAGGATAGGATTGAGGATAGGATAGGAATGAGGATAGGATAGGATTGAGGATAGGATAGGATAGAGGATACGATAGAGGATAGGATAGGATAGAGGATACGATAGAGGATAGGATAGGATAGAGGATAGGATAGGATAGTGGAGAGGATAGGATAGAGGATAGGATAGGATTGAGGATAGGATATGATAGAGGATAGGATAGGATAGAGGATACTATAGGATAGATTATAGGATAGGATTGAGGATAGGATAGGAATGAGGATAGGATAGGATTGAGGATAGGATAGGATGGAGGATACGATAGAGGATTGGATAGAATAGAGGATAGGATACGATAGAGGATAGGATAGGATAGAGGATAGGATTGGATTGAGGATAGATAGGATAGAGGATAGAATAGGATAGAGGATAGGATAGGATAGAGGATACGATAGGAAAGAGGATAGGATATGATAGATGATAGAATAGGATGGAGGATAGGATAGAGGATAGGATACGATAAAAGGATAAAATAGGATAGAGGATAGGATAGGATTGAGGATAGGATAGGATAGAGGATAGGATAGGATAGTGGAGAGGATAGGATAGAGGATAGGATAGGATTGAGGATAGGATAGGATTGTGGTTAGGATAGGATAGAGGAAAGGATAGGATAGAGGATAGGATAGGATTGAGGATAGGATAGGATTGCGGATAGGATAGGATAGAGGAAAGGATAGGATAGAGGATACTATAGGATAGATTATAGGATAGGATTGTGGATAGGATAGGAATGAGGATAGGATAGGATTGAGGATAGGATTGGATAGAGGATAGGATAGGATAGGATAGAGGATAGGATAGGATAGAGAATATGATAGGATAGAGAATAAGATAGGATAGAGGATAGGATAGGATAGAGGATAGGATAGGATAGATTATAGGATATGATAGAGGATAGGATAGTATTGAGGATAGGATAGGATAGAGGAGAGGATAGGATAGAGGATAGGATAGGATTGAGGATAGGATAGGATTGTGGATAGGATAGGATAGAGGAAAGGATAGGATAGAGGATAGGATAGGATTGAGGATAGGATAGGATTGCGGATAGGATAGGATAGAGGAAAGGATAGGATAGAGGATACTATAGGATAGATTATAGGATAGGAATGAGTATAGGATAGGATTGAGGATAGGATTGGATAGAGGATAGGATAGGATAGAGGAAAGGATAGTATAGAGGATACTATAGGATAGATTATAGGATAGGAATGAGTATAGGATAGGATTGAGGATAGGATTGGATAGAGGATAGGATAGGATAGAGGAAAGGATAGGATTGAGGATACTATAGGATAGATTATAGGATAGGAATGAGTATAGGATAGGATTGAGGATAGGATAGGAATGAGGATAGGATAGGATTGAGGATAGGATAGGATAGAGGATACGATAGAGGATTGGATAGGATAAAGGACAAGATAGGATAGAGGATAGGATAGGATAGACGATAGGACAGGAAAGAGGATAGGATAGGATAGAGGAGAGGATAGGATAGAGGATAGGATAGGATTGAGGATAGGATACGATTGCGGATAGGATAGGATAGAGGAAAGGATAGGATAGAGGATACTATAGGATAGATTATAGGATAGGGTTGAGGATAGGATACGAATGAGGATAGGATAGGATTGAGGATAGGATTGGATAGAGGATAGGATAGGATAGAGGATACTATAGGATAGATTATAGGATAGGATTGTGGATAGGATAGGAATGAGGATAGGATAGGATTGAGGATAGGATTGGATAGAGGATAGGATAGGATAGGATAGAGGATAGGATAGCATGGAGGATACTATAGGATAGATTATTGGATATGATTGAGGATAGGACAGGAATGAGGATAGGACAGGAATGAGGATAGGATAGGATTGGGGATAGGATTGGATAGAGGATAGGATAGGATAGTGGATAGGATACGATAGAAGATTCGATATTATAGAGGAAAGGATAGGATAGAGAATAGTATAGGATAGAGGATAGGATAAAGGACAAGATAGGATAGAGGATAGGATAGGATAGACGATAGGATGGGATAGAGGATAGGATATGATAGAGGAGAGGATAGGATAGAGGATAGGATAGGATTGAGGATAGGATAGGATTGCGGATAGGATAGGATAGAGGAAAGGATAGGATAGAGGATACTATAGGATAGATTATAGGATAGGGTTGAGGATAGGATACGAATGAGGATAGGATAGGATTGAGGATAGGATTGGATAGAGGATAGGATAGGATAGAGGATACTATAGGATAGATTATAGGATAGGATTGAGGATAGGATAGGAATGAGGATAGGATAGGATTGATGATAGGATAGGATGGAGGATACGATAGAGGATTGGATAGAATAGAGGATAGGATACGATAGAGGATAGGATAGGATAGAGGATAGGATTGGATTGAGGATAGATAGGATAGAGGATAGAATAGGATAGAGAATATGATAGGATAGAGAATAAGATAGGATAGAGGATAGGATAGGATAGAGGATAGGATAGGATAGATTATAGGATATGATAGAGGATAGGATAGTATTGAGGATAGGATAGGATAGAGGAGAGGATAGGATAGAGGATAGGATAGGATTGAGGATAGGATAGGATTGTGGATAGGATAGGATAGAGGAAAGGATAGGATAGAGGATAGGATAGGATTGAGGATAGGATAGGATTGCGGATAGGATAGGATAGAGGAAAGGATAGGATAGAGGATACTATAGGATAGATTATAGGATAGGGTTGAGGATAGGATACGAATGAGGATAGGATAGGATTGAGGATAGGATTGGATAGAGGATAGGATAGGATAGAGGATACTATAGGATAGATTATAGGATAGGATTGTGGATAGGATAGGAATGAGGATAGGATAGGATTGAGGATAGGATTGGATAGAGGATAGGATAGGATAGGATAGAGGATAGGATAGCATGGAGGATACTATAGGATAGATTATTGGATAGGATTGAGGATAGGACAGGAATGAGGATAGGATAGGATTGGGGATAGGATTGGATAGAGGATAGGATAGGATAGTGGATAGGATACGATAGAAGATTCGATATTATAGAGGAAAGGATAGGATAGAGAATAGTATAGGATAGAGGATAGGATAAAGGACAAGATAGGATAGAGGATAGGATAGGATAGACGATAGGATGGGATAGAGGATAGGATATGATAGAGGAGAGGATAGGATAGAGGATAGGATAGGATTGAGGATAGGATAGGATTGCGGATAGGATAGGATAGAGGAAAGGATAGGATAGAGGATACTATAGGATAGATTATAGGATAGGGTTGAGGATAGGATACGAATGAGGATAGGATAGGATTGAGGATAGGATTGGATAGAGGATAGGATAGGATAGAGGATACTATAGGATAGATTATAGGATAGGATTGAGGATAGGATAGGAATGAGGATAGGATAGGATTGATGATAGGATAGGATGGAGGATACGATAGAGGATTGGATAGAATAGAGGATAGGATACGATAGAGGATAGGATAGGATAGAGGATAGGATTGGATTGAGGATAGATAGGATAGAGGATAGAATAGGATAGAGAATATGATAGGATAGAGAATAAGATAGGATAGAGGATAGGATAGGATAGAGGATAGGATAGGATAGATTATAGGATATGATAGAGGATAGGATAGTATTGAGGATAGGATAGGATAGAGGAGAGGATAGGATAGAGGATAGGATAGGATTGAGGATAGGATAGGATTGTGGATAGGATAGGATAGAGGAAAGGATAGGATAGAGGATAGGATAGGATTGAGGATAGGATAGGATTGCGGATAGGATAGGATAGAGGAAAGGATAGGATAGAGGATACTATAGGATAGATTATAGGATAGAAATGAGTATAGGATAGGATTGAGGATAGGATTGGATAGAGGATAGGATAGGATAGAGGAAAGGATAGTATAGAGGATACTATAGGATAGATTATAGGATAGGAATGAGTATAGGATAGGATTGAGGATAGGATTGGATAGAGGATAGGATAGGATAGAGGATAGGATAGGATTGAGGATACTATAGGATAGATTATAGGATAGGATTGAGGATAGGATAGGAATGAGGATAGGATAGGATAGAGGATAGGACAAGATTGAGGATTGGATAGAGGATTGGATATGATAGAAGATCGAATACGATAGAGGATAGGATATGATAGAGGATAGGATAGGATGGAGGACAGGATAGGATAGAGGATAAGATAGGATAGAGGATAGGATAGGATAGAGGACAGGATAGGATAGAGGATAGGATACGATAGAAGATACGATATTATAGAGGAAAGGATAGGATGGAGGATAGGATACGATAGAGGATACGATAGGATAGAATATAGGATTGGATTGAGGAAAGGATAGGATATAGGATAGGATAGGATTGAGGATAGGATAGCATAGAGGATAGGATAGGATTGAGGATAGGATAGAATAGAGGACAGGATAGGATAGAGGATAGGATACGATAGAAGATACGATATTATAGAGGAAAGGATAGGATGGAGGATAGGATAGGATAGAGGATAGGATAGAGGATTGGATAGGATAGAGGATAGGATACGATAGAGGATAGGATAGGATAGAATATAGGATTGGATTGAGGAAAGGATAGGATATAGGATAGGATAGGATTGAGGATAGGATAGCATAGAGGATAGGATAAGTAAGAGGATAGGATAGGGTAGAGGATAGGATAGAATAGAGGACAGGATAGGATAGAGGATAGGATACGATAGTAGATACGATATTATAGAGGAAAGGATACGATGGAGGATAGGATAGGATAGAGGATAGGATAGGATAGAGGATAGGATAGAGGATTGGATAGGATAGAGGATAGGATATAATAGAGGATAGGATAGGATAGGATATAGGATAGGATAGGATTGAGGATAGGATAGCATAGAGGATAGGATAAGTAAGAGGATAGGATAGGATAGAGGATAGGATAGAGGAATGGATAGGATTGAGGATGGGATATAATAGAGGATAGGATAGGATAGAGGATAGGATAGGATTGAGGATAGGATAGAATAGAGGACAGGATAGGATAGAGGATAGGATACGATAGAAGATACGATATTATAGAGGAAATTATAGGACGGAGGATAGGATAGGATAGAGGATAGGGTTGGATAGAGGATAGGATAGAGGATTGGATAGGATAGAGGATAGGATATAATAGAGGATAGGATAGGATAGAATATAGGATAGGATTGAGGATAGGATAGAATAGAGGACAGGATAGGATAGAGGATAGGATAGGATAGAGGATAGTATAGGATAAAGGATAATATAGGATAGAGGATAGGATAGGATTGAGGATAGGATTGGATAGAGGATAGGATAGGATAGAGGATAGGATAGGATAGAGGATAGGATAGGATTGAGGATAAGATAGGATTGAGGATAGGATAGGATAGAGGATACTATAGGATAGAGGATAGGATAGGTGTGAGGATAGGATAGGAATGAGGATAGGATAGGATTGAGGGTAGGATAGGGGATTGGATAGGATGGACGATAGGATAGGATGGAGGATAGGATAGGATAGGATTGAGGATAGGATAGGAGAGAGGAAAAGATAGGATAGAGAATAGAATAGGATAGAGGATAGGTTACGATAAGAGGATAGGATAGGATAGAGGATAGTATAGAATAGAGGACAGGATAGGATAGAGGATACTATAGGATAGAGGATAGGATAGGACAGATGATAGGATAGGAATGAGGATAGGATAGGATTGAGGGTATGATAGGATAGAGGAGAGGATAGGATAGAGGATGGGATAGGATTGAGGATAGGATAGGATTGCGGATAGGATAGGATAGAGGAAAGGATAGGTTAGAGGATACTATAGGATAGATTATAGGATAGGAATGAGTATAGGATAGGATTGAGGATAGGATTGGATAGAGGATAGGATAGGATAGAGGATAGGATAGGATTGAGGATACTATAGGATAGATTATAGGATAGGATTGAGGATAGGATAGGAATGAGGATAGGATATGATAGAGGATAGGATAGGATGGAGGATAGGATTGGATTGAGGATAGGATAGAGGATTGGATAGGATAGAAGATAGGATACGATAGAGGATAGGATATGATAGAGGGTAGGAAAGGATAGAGGATAAGTTAGGATAGTGGATAGGATAAGATAGAGGATAGGATAGAATAGAGGACAGGATAGGATAGAGGATAAGATAGGATAGAGGATAGGATAGGATAGAGGACAGGATAGGATAGAGGATAGGATACGATAGAAGATACGATATTATAGAGGAAAGGATAGGATGGAGGATAGGATACGATAGAGGATACGATAGGATAGAATATAGGATTGGATTGAGGAAAGGATAGGATATAGGATAGGATAGGATTGAGGATAGGATAGCATAGAGGATAGGATAGGATTGAGGATAGGATAGAATAGAGGACAGGATAGGATAGAGGATAGGATACGATAGAAGATACGATATTATAGAGGAAAGGATAGGATGGAGGATAGGATAGGATAGAGGATAGGATAGAGGATTGGATAGGATAGAGGATAGGATACGATAGAGGATAGGATAGGATAGAATATAGGATTGGATTGAGGAAAGGATAGGATATAGGATAGGATAGGATTGAGGATAGGATAGCATAGAGGATAGGATAAGTAAGAGGATAGGATAGGGTAGAGGATAGGATAGAATAGAGGACAGGATAGGATAGAGGATAGGATACGATAGTAGATACGATATTATAGAGGAAAGGATACGATGGAGGATAGGATAGGATAGAGGATAGGATAGGATAGAGGATAGGATAGAGGATTGGATAGGATAGAGGATAGGATATAATAGACGATAGGATAGGATAGAATATAGGATAGGATATAGGATAGGATAGGATTGAGGATAGGATAGCATAGAGGATAGGATAAGTAAGAGGATAGGATAGGATAGAGGATAGGATAGAGGAATGGATAGGATTGAGGATGGGATATAATAGAGGATAGGATAGGATAGAGGATAGGATAGGATTGAGGATAGGATAGAATAGAGGACAGGATAGGATAGAGGATAGGATACGATAGAAGATACGATATTATAGAGGAAAGGATAGGATGGAGGATAGGATAGGATAGAGGATAGGGTTGGATAGAGGATAGGATAGAGGATTGGATAGGATAGAGGATAGGATATAATAGAGGATAGGATAGGATAGAATATAGGATAGGATTGAGGATAGGATAGAATAGAGGACAGGATAGGATAGAGGATAGGATAGGATAGAGGATAGTATAGGATAAAGGATAATATAGGATAGAGGATAGGATAGGATTGAGGATACTATAGGATAGAGGATAGGATAGGAGTGAGGATAGGATAGGAATGAGGATAGGATAGGATTGAGGGTAGGATAGGGGATTGGATAGGATGGACGATAGGATAGGATGGAGGATAGGATAGGATAGGATAGAGAATAGAATAGGATAGAGGATAGGATAGAGGATAGGTTACGATAAGAGGTTAGGATAGGATAGAGGATAGTATAGGATAGAGGACAGGATAGGATAGAGGATACTATAGGATAGAGGATAGGATAGGACAGAGGATAGGATAGGAATGAGGATAGGATAGGGAAGAGGATAGGATACGATAGAAGATACGATATTATAGAGGAAAGGATAGGATGGAGGATAGGATACGATAGAGGATACGATAGGATAGAATATAGGATTGGATTGAGGAAAGGATAGGATATAGGATATGATAGGTTTGAGGATAGGATAGCATAGAGGATAGGATAAGTAAGAGGATAGGATAGGATAGAGGATAGAATAGAGGAAAGGATAGGATTGAGGATGGGATATAATAGAGGATAGGATAGGATAGAGGATAGGATAGAATAGAGGACAGGATAGGATAGAGGATAGGATACGATAGAAGATACGATATTATAGAGGAAAGGATAGGATAGGATAGAGGATAGGATAGGATAGAGGATAGGATAGAGGATTGGATAGGATAGACGATAGGATACGATAGAGGATAGGATAGGATAGAATATAGGATTGGATTGAGGAAAGGATAGGATATAGGATAGGATAGGATTGAGGATAGGATAGCATAGAGGATAGGATAAGTAAGAGGATAGGATAGGGTAGAGGATAGGATAGAGGAAAGGATAGGATTGAGGATGGGATATAATAGAGGATAGGATAGGATAGAGGATAGGATAGGATTGAGGATAGGATAGAATAGAGGACAGGATAGGATAGAGGATAGGATAGAGGATTGGATAGGATAGAGGATAGGATATAATAGAGGATAGGATAGGATAGAATATAGGATAGGATTGAGGATAGGATAGAATAGAGGACAGGATAGGATAGAGGATAGGATACGATAGAAGATACGATATTATAGAGGAAAGGATAGGATGGAGGATAGGATACGATCGAGGATACGATAGGATAGAATATAGGATTGGATTGACGAAAGGATAGGATATAGGATAGGATAGGATTGAGGATAGGATAGCATAGAGGATAGGATAAGTAAGAGGATCGGATACGATAGAAGATACGATATTATAGAGGAAAGGATAGGATGGAGGATAGGATACGATCGAGGATACGATAGGATAGAATATAGGATTGGATTGACGAAAGGATAGGATATAGGATAGGATAGGATTGAGGATAGGATAGCATAGAGGATAGGATAAGTAAGGGGATAGGATAGGATAGAGGATAGGATAGAGGAAAGAATAGGATTCAGGATGGGATATAATAGAGGATAGGATAGGATAGAGGATAGGATAGGATTGAGGATAGGATAGAATAGAGGACAGGATAGGATAGAGGATAGGATACGATAGAAGATACGATATTATAGAGGAAAGGATAGGATGGAGGATAGGATAGGATAGAGGATAGGATTGGATAGAGGATAGGATAGAGGATAGGATAGGATAGAGGATAGGATAGAGGATTGGATAGGATAGAGGATAGGATACGATAGAGGATAGGATAGGATAGCATATAGGATGGGATTGAGGAAAGGACAGGATATAGGATAGGATAGGATTGAGGATAGGATAGCATAGAGGATAGGATAAGTAAGAGGATAGGATAGGATAGATAATAGGATAGAGGAAAGGATAGGATTGAGGATGGGATATAATAGAGGATAGGATAGGATACAGGATAGGATAGGATACAGGATAGGATAGGATTGAGGATAGGATAGAATAGAGGACAGGATAGGATAGAGGATAGGATACGATAGAAGATACGATATTATAGAGGAAAGGATAGGATGGAGGATAGGATAGGATAGAGGATAGGGTTGGATAGAGGATAGGATAGAGGATTGGATAGGATAGAGGATAGGATATAATAGAGGATAGGATAGGATAGAATATAGGATAGGATTGAGGATAGGATAGAATAGAGGACAGTGAAGGAACAGGATTATGTAAGGCGGGTGCCTTACAATAAACGCTCAAAATCAGGCGTACGTGACTGAGTCGTTTATTTACCAATTGAATGATGTCGCGAGAGCGTCCGAGGTGGTTCAATTAAACTCACGATTCACTTGACTCGCGATTGAACTTGGGCTGCGGTTTTTACAGCGACCGGACTGCGACACGACTCTAAGTAACTCGGCGGAGAATCGGCTGTGACTCTTTCGTGGCGGTAGTCTCTGCCTTATATTCTCGAAAATGCTTGTCGGCTGATTGGTGGAAGTCCTTGCGAGGAACTTCCACCAATCCGTGCATTTTGCATAACACGCCCACGTTCCACGCCTCTCGTGCGTGAGAAGGGTGAGCGTGTCGTGCTGTTAAAAATCTAATTTTGGTGATGCAGCGGGGTGTCTTCCGGGCCCCGTGCTAAGTGCGGTACGTGACTGCTGGCTTACGTCAACGGACCCAGCTTTCCTGGGTGATAGAAACCAGGCACGCGTCGCTGGGACACTCTAGGCTGGAGACCCTTAGACTACCCAAAATTTATGGCGTCCACTTGCGCTATTGAGTTCGTCGCTAGGAACTACAAGGACACATCTGTCCGCTAAGTGGCCAAAAACGTTAAAGACGTTTTCTCACAAATAGCGTCTTATGCTGTGCAAACCATAAATCTTTCTTGGTGCTGGTGCGCTGAAGATTTCTCTTCCGGCGCCCCGCTAGCCGCTACATCACCCCCTTACCAGTGCTAACGCTATCCTAACTTAATCCTAATTACCGGGTAATCTATACCTATTCTTATTGTAGCTGGCTATTTACAAAATGTACAATATATATACAACGTGGCAAGGTTGTCTCACGTTCCGACCTGCAGGTAGTCAGGAAATCTAACGCGTCTACCTGAGCGCGTGTGGACAGGTACCTGCGCGGGGGTCGGCTCGGTCGTCGGTTGCGAGTCTTTGTATCGTACGGTCTCGTCACCGTTTACCGTGTACGCGGGTTTAAGGCGGTCAATGGTTACCGTTGTGTCTTTTCCGCGCACTCGAATCTTGAAATTCTTCCCGTTACGCGAAATAACTGGGAAAGGTCCTTCGTACGCGTTTTGCAATGGGGTCCGCGTTGCGTCGGTACGAAGGTACACGTGGGTGGCGGTCGCTAGGTCTTTGTAGACAAACACTTTGTTGCCACCATGACGCGATCCCGGCACCGGGCGAACGTCGCGGAAGTGTTCGCGTAACTGCCTCACCATGCTCGCGGGGTCTTCGTTGCTCGCCGTGTTGGTAAAAAATTCGGCAGGTAGCCGAACGCTCTCGCCATAGACGAGCTCTGCCGTTGATGCCAGCAGGTCGTCCCGATACGCTGCCCTAATACCTAAAAGTACTACGGGCAACGCATCGGTCCAACGTTGCGTGCCGTGGCACTTTATGGCAGCTTTGAGCTGTCTATGGAAGCGCTCGACCATGCCGTTTGCCGCCGGATGATAGGCTGCAGTTCGAATATGCTTCGCGCCTAACAAATTGCTCAGGTGTTGGAACAACTGCGATTCGAACTGCCTACCCTGGTCCGTTGTGATCCGGATGGGGGTACCGAATCTAGCCACCCATCCGGCGACAAACTCTTTCGCTACCGTTTCTGCCTCGATATTGGCGATCGGAAAGGCTTCGGGCCAACGCGTGAAGCGATCGACGCATGTGAGGCAGTATCTTTTGCCGTCTGATATCGGTAGCGGGCCCACCAAATCGAGATGGATGTGCTCGAATCTGGCGGACGGCGCTTTGAATTCCGATATCGGGCTGAAGACATGTCTACTCGTTTTAGCGCGCTGACATTCGGTACAACTGCGAGCCCAAGCGCGACAGTCGCGTTCTATCGACGGCCAAACAAATATCTGTTTGCAGAGTTTCGCGGTGGCCTTGATACCTGGATGGGCGCACTTATGGACAGCTGAGAACGCGTGTCGGCGAAACGGTGCTGTTACGAATGGGCGCGCGACATTCGTTGACACGTCGCAATAGACTTCGACGTCGCTGTCGATTAATTTGACGCGCTTGAGCGTTAATGAGGTGTCGGACGCGGTTAAGAACTTGTCGACTTCTTCGTCGTTTTCTTGCGAACGAGCTAATTCCGCGTAGTCTATAGTCGACGCGATGGATTCGATTCGCGATAGTGCGTCCGCCACCTCATTATCTTTGCCGCTGATGTGCCGAATGTCAGTGGTGAACTGGCCTACGTAATCCAGATACCGAAACTGTCGAGGGGAACATTTGTCGGATCTCTGGTTGAACGCGAAAGTCAGAGGTTTATGATCGGTGTATATCGTGAACGAACGACCTTCGACCATATGTCGGAATTTCTTAACCGCTGTATATATCGCTAGAAGTTCGCGATCGTATGCGCTGTAGTTACGCTGTGCGGGCGACATGGATTTCGTATGGAAGGCTAGTGGCCTCCACGAATTTCCTTGTCGCTGTTGCAGCGTTGCTCCGATCGCGAAATCCGACGCATCCACAATAATCGCGAGTTGCGAACGACTCGATGGATGCGTTAGTAGCGTAGCGTTGGCAAGTGCATCTTTGGATGCTTGAAACGCTGTTTCCGCTTCACCTGACCATTGGATCGGGGCGTTGCCTTTCGCCGTCCGACCGCTGAGCAGGTGGTGAAGCGGTGTTTGTACCGCCGCGGCGTTAGGTATGAACCGTCTATAAAAGTTTAACATACCGAGGAACCTACGGAGCTGTTTCGCGGTCTCTGGTTTCGGAAATTCGTTTATGGCCTTTACTTTTTCAGGTAGAGGCCTCGTGCCGTTGCCGTTCACAATATACCCGGGAAACTTGACTTCGGTAGCGGCGAATACGCATTTGCTCGGGTTGACGATGACACCGTACTCGTTAAGCCGCTCGAGGAGTTGACGCAGATGTTCCATATGCTCGTCTTCATCGACTGACGCTACTAGAATATCGTCTAGATACGCATAGCAAAAATCGAAACCGCGTAAGACGGTGTCGATGAAGCGTTGAAACGTCTGCGCCGCGTTGCGCAAACCGAACGGCATGACGGTGTACTCGTACAACCCGAACGGCGTCGTTACCGCGGTCTTCGGAATATCGCGAGGGTTTACCGGTATCTGGTGGTACGCGCGGACCAGGTCTAACGTAGTAAACACTGTCTTCCCTGCTAATGTTCGCGCGAAGTCCTCGATATGTGGTATGGGATACCGGTCGGGGATCGTGCGAGCGTTTAAGGTCCTGTAATCGCCGCAGGGCCGCCATCCGTTGTCCTTCTTCTGCACCATGTGTAGGGCAGAAGCCCACTGGCTTTTAGAAGGACGGATGTGACCCCGAGATAACAGTTCCTCGAACTCTGCGCGAGCGACCTTGTACATATCGGTGGACAATCGGCGGGTCTTACAATACGCGGGAGTGCCGGGAGTCGTTACAATATGATGTACAACATCGTGTTTGACTTGCCTAGGAGTCGCTGTGGGTCGGGTCACGTCGGGAAACTGGGCTAGCAGCTGGTGGTAGCGTGAGTTCCCCGCGATGGTCCGGATGGAGTCCGTGAAACCCACGACGGTGCGTCCCGTTGTCGTCCGTGATGTCGTCTGGTCGATCAGGCGTCGTCGCCTGAGGTCCACCAGTAGGCCGTAGCGCGTGAGGAAGTCGGCGCCAATGATGGGTTTTCCCACGTCGGCGATGATGAACCTCCACTGGAAGGCCCTCCGTAGTCCCAGGTTGAGGTCCATCACGCGGATGCCGTAGGTGCCGATCGTCGATCCGTTTGCCGCAACCATCTCGTATGACGTCTTGCTGACTCGGCCTTTGACGAGTGTGCGTGGATACACACAAAGGTCCGAGCCAGTGTCGACGAGGTATTCGGTCTTCGTCACTTTGTCCGTGACGAAGAGGCGGCAGGTGGATGTTCCGTCACTGGCTGCCGCGGTCAGTGTCGGAGGGATTCGTTTCCCGCATACGAACACGGCTGGCGGCATTTGGTGGACTCCTTCCCAAACCTCTGGTGGTACCAGCAGACGTTCTCCGTCTTACGCGATGACCTGGACGAAGACCGACTCCGTCTGGGCGTCCTGCTTCCCTTGTGACTGCAAGGTCGGGATGTTTCGGCGATTCGAAGCTCCAGTTTCTCCAATCGGTCGATCAGGAGCTCTGCCAGGCGGTCGGACTGCGTTGGGGCCGACGTGCTGGCTACCTGGGCTGGCTGCACCTCCGCGTGGATCTGGTCGGCTATCTCGGCTAGCTTGCTTAATGGCAGGTCTGACTGAGCCGAGACGATGGCTCTGGTCACGCTGGGTAGTCTACCTGACCACAGGGTCCGCAGGAACTCGTCGCTGACTGTGGTACCTGCGAGGTTCCGCATATGGCGTAAGAATTGCGACGGGGTTCGGTCGCCTATTTCCTCCTGCTCCAGCAGCTGCCGGATCCTTTTTCCTTGGGTCGCCGACAGCCTCTTCAGAAGTTCGGACCTTAGTGTCCCATACTTGTTGGCCTCCGGTGGGTTTATAAAAATGTCCTGCACTTCCACCGCGTATTTGTCCTCGAGCTGAGACAGTATGTAATCAAATTTTGTCGTGTCAGCTGTAATCCCGTCTAGGGCGAACTGTGCCTCGATTTGGCGGAACCACAGTTCGGGTTGCTCAGGCCAGAAAGGTGGGATCCTGATGGCGACCTTGCTGACTTCTGGCGTCGTTGTCTCCATTTCAATATCACTGCACTACACGCACTTCGAGAGAAAAAAAAAATGCGCGTGATGCGACTCAGTCACCCTGATCACGTCGGGGTCACCAATTAAGGAACAGGATTATGTAAGGCGGGTGCCTTACAATAAATGCTCAAAATCAGGCGTACGTGACTGAGTCGTTTATTTACCAATTGAATGATGTCGCGAGAGCGTCCGAGGTGGTTCAATTAAACTCACGATTCACTTGACTCGCGATTGAACTTGGGCTGCGGTTTTTACAGCGACCGGACTGCGACACGACTCTAAGTAACTCGGCGGAGAATCGGCTGTGACTCTTTCGTGACGGTAGTCTCTGCCTTATATTCTCGAAAATGCTTGTCGGCTGATTGGTGGAAGTCCTTGCGAGGAACTTCCACCAATCCGTGCATTTTGCATAACACGCCCACGTTCCACGCCTCTCGTGCGTGAGAAGGGTGAGCGTGTCGTGCTGTTAAAAATCTAATTTTGGTGATGCAGCGGGGTGTCTTCCGGGCCCCGTGCTAAGTGCGGTACGTGACTGCTGGCTTACGTCAACGGGCCCAGCTTTCCCGGGTGATAGAAACCAGGCACGCGTCGCTGGGACACTCTAGGCTGGAGACCCTTAGACTACCCAAAATTTATGGCGTCCACTTGCGCTATTGAGTTCGTCGCTAGGAACTACAAGGACACATCTGTCCGCTAAGTGGCCAAAAACGTTAAAGACGTTTTCTCACAAATAGCGTCTTATGCTGTGCAAACCATAAATCTTTCTTGGTGCTGGTGCGCTGACGATTTCTCTTCCGGCGCCCCGCTAGCCGCTACAACAGGATAGGATAGAGGATAGGATAGGATAGAGGATAGTATAGGATAAAGGATAATATAGGATAGAGGATAGGATAGGATTGAGGATAGGATTGGATAGAGGATAGGATAGGATAGAGGATAGGATAGGATAGAGGATAGGATAGGATTGAGGATAGGATACGATAGAAGATACGATATTATAGAGGAAAGGATAGGATGGAGGATAGGATAGGATAGAGGATAGGATTGGATAGAGGATAGGATAGAGGATAGGATAGGATAGAGGATAGGATAGAGGATTGGATAGGATAGAGGATAGGATACGATAGAGGATAGGATAGGATAGAATATAGAATTGGATTGAGGAAAGGATAGGATATAGGATAGGATAGGATTGAGGATAGGATAGCATAGAGGATAGGATAAGTAAGAGGATAGGATAGGATAGAGGATAGGATAGAGGAAAGGATAGGATTGAGGATGGGATATAATAGAGGATAGGATAGGATAGAGGATAGGATAGGATTGAGGATAGGATAGAATAGAGGACAGGATAGGATAGAGGATAGGATACGATAGAAGATACGATATTATAGAGGAAAGGATAGGATGGAGGATAGGATACGATAGAGGATACGATAGGATAGAATATAGGATTGGATTGACGAAAGGATAGGATATAGGATAGGATAGGATTGAGGATAGGATAGCATAGAGGATAGGATAAGTAAGAGGATAGGATAGGATAGAGGATAGAATAGAGGAAAGGATAGGATTGAGGATGGGATATAATAGAGGATAGGATAGGATAGAGGATAGGATAGGATTGAGGATAGGATAGAATAGAGGACAGGATAGGATAGAGGATAGGATACGATAGAAGATACGATATTATAGAGGAAAGGATAGGATGGAGGATAGGATAGGATAGAGGATAGGGTTGGATAGAGGATAGGATAGAGGATTGGATAGGATAGAGGATAGGATATAATAGAGGATAGGATAGGATAGAATATAGGATAGGATTGAGGATACGATAGAATAGGGGACAGGATAGGATAGAGGATAGGATAGGATAGAGGATACTATAGGATAAAGGATAATATAGGATAGAGGATAGGATAGGATAGAGGATAGGATAGGATTGAGGATAGGATAGAATAGAGGACAGGATAGGATAGTGGATAGGATACGATAGAAGATACGATATTATAGAGGAAAGGATAGGATGGAGGATAGGATAGGATAGAGGATAGGGTTGGATAGAGGATAGGATAGAGGATTGGATAGGATAAAGGATAGGATACGATAGAGGATAGGATAGGATAGAATATAGGATTGGATTGAGGAAAGGATAGGGTATAGGATAGGATAGGATTGAGGATAGGATAGCATAGAGGAAAGGATAGGATTGAGGATGGGATATTATAGAGGAAAGGATAGGATGGAGGTTAGGATAGGGTAGAGGATAGGATTGGATAGAGGATAGGATAGGATAGAGGATAGGATTGCATAGAGAGCGAATCGAAATCTCACCGAGCTAACATCGTAAGAGAGCATAGAAACGCGAAAATTTCAACCGCACTCGCGAGTTTTACTTTAATTTATTCTTACTCGAAATAATAAGTATGAGTATATATAAAAGTAAAAAGTGAGTGGAAAATTCAAAACCAAAAGGACTATAAAGCCAAAACGCGAATAAAGACGCGATTCACGCGGAGTTCGGGTTAAAAACCCCTCAGGGGCGGATAAACTCCTAAGAGGAAAATAACTTGAAAGAAAATAGCGGATCATCAACTATAGAATCTCGAAAAACCAAACGCGAACATCTGAAAAAGAAAAAGAAAAGATTAAACTCTTAAAATTAAATCGGGTACACTTACGTGAAAATAAGATACTTCCAGCAAAATCCGGGAAACGGGAGTGCCGAAAAACTGCATATACCTGAAAAGAAAGAAATAGAAAAAGACTAGAAGTTTTTAAAAATAGTAGAGATGTCAATTAAATTTTAAAAATAAATAAATAATTAAAACCGGTGAAATAACAGTGTTAGAAAACGAACAATTACACTCGATAGATTAATACCAAGTGGACTATAAAGCAGTTTAGAATTTCCAAGTGTCAAGTGACGAGAGAGATAGAGAGAAAATACATAGAACAAGAGAGGATAGAGAACACCCGAAAGGCCAAGCCAAGAAGTTCACACAACGTGAGGGGTCGGTCGGACGGTGTTATCTAAAGTAAGGTAGGAACTAGAAGAGTTAAAACCGCAGAGGGATAACCAGTAGTAATTATACACCGGATATAAAGTCTTAGGAGAAAGAGATAGAACTCGGGTAAAATACAAAAATAGACCGATCTCAATAAAATTTTAGGGCCGCCCATTTCGAAGGGTGGCGAGTCGAAGGGGGTCGGAAAGGAGAAAACTTTTTTGCTCTGCACCCACCCATTTCGGAGATATAGCGATTAGCAGGCTTATTTTACGGAAATTAGGGAAACGGACCAGACGAAAGTAAAGTGCTCGCCCGTACCGTTACAACGAGCCGCTGAACGCCGGAATCGGTGAAAGTTGAAAATTAGCGTGCATACCGGGTGACCAAATAATTTCGGATCCTAAAAAATCTGAGTACGTGGGTCGACTCGGTAGGGGAATCTAAGGGGTGTCTGTGATCTGGGGAACGAAGTTCCCCAAGGCAAAAAATTTGTCGAAACCCCCACCCCCCCTTTTCGAGATAACAACACGGACAAGGGGAAGGAGCTGATTCTCGAAAAAACTTTCAACGAGGCAAGTTACGCATTCAACGAGGGCTTTACAAACATATAAGAATAAGTGGGGGTCAACTATCCAAAAACCCCCACTTCCCTCTTGCGAAATCCAGAAATTAGCAGAATTTTAGCATTTCTTAGCGTTGTTTCGTCACTTTCAGACGATTTTAGATAATTCGAAGCGATTTTAGAATTTTTCCCGTCGATCGCACGAGATTTTTTCAAAAATTCTTACAATTTTGCGAATTTCGTCAAATTTTCGTAGCTAGTAGGTAGAGAGAATATCGTAGCCGCTAAGTAGATTTCTGCGGACCTCGGCGATTCTGTGCGAATTTTAGATAAGATAGGTTAGGTTAATAGAAAAAATTAGAATTACAACTGTTTGTGTTGGTTTTTTGGTTTTTGGTTAATAATACGATACGATAGGATAGAGGGTAGGATAGGATAGAGGGTAGGATAGGAAAGAGGATACGATAGAGGATAGGATAGAGGATAGGATAGGATAGGATAGAGAATAGGATAGGATACATGGTATTACAGGGTAGAGGATAGGATAGGGTAGAGGATAGAATACAGGATTGGATAGGATAGAGGATAGGAAACGATAGAGGATAGGATAGGATAGAGTATAGGATTGGATTGAGGATAGGATAGGATAGAGGATAGAATAGGATAGAGGATAGGATAGGATAGAGGATAGGATAGGATAGAGTATAGGATAGGATAGAGGATAGGATAGGATAGAGGATAGGATAGAGGATAGGATAGAGGATAGGATAGGATAGGATAGAGAATAGGATAGGATACATGGTATTATAGGGTAGAGGATAGGATAGGGTAGAGGATAGGATAGGGGATTGGATAGGATAGAGGATAGGATAGGATAGAGCATACGATAGTGGATAGGATAGGATAGAGGATAGGATAGGATAGAGTATATTATTGGATTGAGTATATTATTGGATTGAGGATAGGATAGGATAGTGGATAGGATAAGATAGAGGATAGGAGAGGATAGAGGATAGGATATGGGATTGGTTAGGATAGAGGATATAATAGGATAGAGGATAGGATACGATAGAGGATAGGATTGGATTGAGGATGGGATAGGATAGAGGATAGGATACGATAGAGGATAGGGTAGAGGATAGGAAAGAGGAAAGGATAGGATTGAGGATGGGATAGGATAGCGGATAGGATAGGATAGAGGATAGGATAGGATTGAAGATAGGATAGCATAGAGGATAGAATAGGATTGAGGATAGGATAGGATAGAGGATAGGATAGGATAGAGGATAGGATAAGTAAGAGGATAGGATAGGATAGAGGATAGAATAGGATAGAGGATAGGATAGCATACAGGATAGGATAGGATAGACGATAGGATAGGATAGATGATAGAATAGGATAGAGGATAGGATAGCATACAGGATAGGATAGGATAGAGGATAGGATACGATCGAGCATACGATACTACAGAGGAAAGGATACGATAGAGGATAGGATAGGATAGAGGATAGGATAGAGGAAAGGATAGGATTGAGGATGGGATATAATAGAGGATAGGATAGGATAGAGGATGGGATAGGATTGAGGATAGGATAGAATAGAGGACAGGATAGGATAGAGGATAGGATACGATAGAAGATACGATATTATAGAGGAAAGGATAGGATGGAGGTTAGGATAGGGTAGAGGATAGGATTGGATAGAGGATAGGATAGGATAGAGGATAGGATTGCATAGAGGATAGGATAAGTAAGAGGATAGGATAGGTTAGAGGATAGGATAGAGGAAAGGATAGGATTGAGGATGGGATAGGAAAGAGGATAGGATAGGATAGAGGATAGGATAGGATAGGATAGAGGATAGGATAGGATAGAGGATAGGATAGGATAGTGGATAGGATAGAGGATTGGATAGGATAGAGGATAGGAAACGATAGAGGATAGGATAGGATAGAGTATAGGATTGGATTGAGGATAGGATAGGATAGAGGATAGAATAGGATAGAGGATAGGATAGGATAGAGGATAGGATAGGATAGAGTATAGGATAGGATAGAGGATAGGATAGGATAGAGGATAGGATAGAGGATAGGATAGGGTAGAGGATAGGATAGGGGATTGGATAGGATAGAGGATATTACAGGATAGAGGATAGGATTGAATTGAGGATAGGATTGAATAGAGGATAGGATAGGATAGAGAATTTGATAGGATAGAGGATTGGATAGGATAGAGGATAGGATAGGGGATTGATAGGATAGAGATTAGGATGGGATAGAGGATATTATAGGATAGAGGATAGGATAGGATAGAGGATAGGATAGGATAGAGGATAGGAAACGATAGAGGATAGGATAGGATAGAGGATAGGATAGGATAGAGGATAGGATAGGATAGAGGATATGATAGGATAGAGGATAGAATAGGATAGAGGATAGGATAGGATAGAGGATAGGATAGGATAGAGGATCGGATAGGATAGAGGATAGGATAGGATAGGATAGAGGATAGGATAGGATAGGATAGAGGATAGAATAGGATAGGATAGAGGATATTACAGGATAGAGGGTAGGATTGAATTGAGGATAGGATTGGATAGAGGATAGGATAGGATAGAGAATTTGATAGGATAGAGGATTGGATAGGATAGAGGATAGGATAGGGGATTGATAGGATAGAGATTAGGATGGGATAGAGGATATTATAGGATAGAGGATAGGATAGGATAGAGGATATGATAAGATAGAGGATAGGATAGAATAGAGGACAGGATAGGATAGAGGATAAATTAGGATAGAGGATAGGATAGGATAGAGGATAGGATAGGATAGGATAGAGAATAGGATAGGATAGAGGATAGGATAGGATAGAGGATAGGACAGGATAGAGGATAGGATAGGATAGAGGATAGGATAGGATAGAGGATAGGATAGGATAGGATAGAGGATAGGATAGGATAGAGGATAGGATAGGATAGAGGATAGGAGAGTATAGAGGATAGGATAGGATAGAGGGTAGGATAGGATAGAGGATAGGATAGGATAGAGGATAGGATAGGATAGAGGATAGGATAGGATAGAGGATCGGATAGGATAGAGGATAGGATAGGATAGAGGATAGGATAGGATAGAGGATAGGATAGGATAGGATAGAGGATAGGATAGGATAGAGGATAGGATAGGATAGAGGATAGGATAGGATAGAGGATAGGATAGGATAGAGGATAGGATAGGATAGAGAATAGGATAGGATAGAGGATAGGATAGGATAGAGGATAGGATAGGATAGAGGATAGGATAGGATAGAGGATCGGATAGGATAGAGGATAGGATAGGATAGAGGATAGGATAGGATAGAGGATAGGATAGGATAGAGGATAGGATAGGATAGAGGATAGGATAGTATAGAGGATAGGATAGGATAGAGGATATTACAGGATAGAGGATAGGATTGAATTGAGGATAGGATTGGATAGAGGATAGGATAGGATAGAGAATTTGATAGGATAGAGGATTGGATAGGATAGAGGATAGGATAGGGGATTGATAGGATAGAGATTAGGATGGGATAGAGGATATTATAGGATAGAGGATAGGATAGGATAGAGGATATGATAAGATAGAGGATAGGATAGAATAGAGGACAGGATAGGATAGAGGATAAATTAGGATAGAGGATAGGATAGGATAGAGAATAGGATAGGATAGAGGATAGGTTAGGATTGAGGATAGGATAGGATTAAGGATAGGATATGGGATAGGATAGGATAGAGTATAGGATTGGATAGTGGATAGGATAGGATAGAGCATACGATAGAGGATAGGATAGGATAGGATAGAGAATAGGATAGGATACATGGTATTACAGGGTAGAGGATAGGATAGGGGATTGGATAGGATAGAGTATAGGATAGGATAGAGCATACGATAGGATAGAGGATAGGATAGGAGAGAGGATAGGATGGTATAGAGTATAGGATAGGATTTCATAAATGATAGGATAGGATAGAGGATAGGATAGAATTGAGGATATGATAGAATTGGGGATAGGATAGCATAGAGGATAGGATAGAATACGGGATACGATAGGATTGAGGCTAGGATAGGATAGAGGATACGATAGGATAGAGGGTAGGATAGGATAGAGGGTAGGATAGGATAGAGGATACGATAGAGGATAGGATAGAGGATAGGATAGGATAGGATAGAGAATAGGATAGGATACATGGTATTACAGGGTAGAGGATAGGATAGGGTAGAGGATAGAATACAGGATTGGATAGGATAGAGGATAGGAAACGATAGAGGATAGGATAGGATAGAGTATAGGATTGGATTGAGGATAGGATAGGATAGAGGATAGAATAGGATAGAGGATAGGATAGGATAGAGGATAGGATAGGATAGAGTATAGGATAGGATAGAGGATAGGATAGGATAGAGGATAGGATAGAGGATAGGATAGAGGATAGGATAGGATAGGATAGAGAATAGGATAGGATACATGGTATTATAGGGTAGAGGATAGGATAGGGTAGAGGATAGGATAGGGGATTGGATAGGATAGAGGATAGGATAGGATAGAGCATACGATAGTGGATAGGATAGGATAGAGGATAGGATAGGATAGAGTATATTATTGGATTGAGTATATTATTGGATTGAGGATAGGATAGGATAGTGGATAGGATAAGATAGAGGATAGGAGAGGATAGAGGATAGGATATGGGATTGGTTAGGATAGAGGATATAATAGGATAGAGGATAGGATACGATAGAGGATAGGATTGGATTGAGGATGGGATAGGATAGAGGATAGGATACGATAGAGGATAGGGTAGAGGATAGGAAAGAGGAAAGGATAGGATTGAGGATGGGATAGGATAGCGGATAGGATAGGATAGAGGATAGGATAGGATTGAAGATAGGATAGCATAGAGGATAGAATAGGATTGAGGATAGGATAGGATAGAGGATAGGATAGGATAGAGGATAGGATAAGTAAGAGGATAGGATAGGATAGAGGATAGAATAGGATAGAGGATAGGATAGCATACAGGATAGGATAGGATAGAGGATAGGATACGATCGAGCATACGATACTACAGAGGAAAGGATACGATAGAGGATAGGATAGGATAGAGGATAGGATAGAGGAAAGGATAGGATTGAGGATGGGATATAATAGAGGATAGGATAGGATAGAGGATGGGATAGGATTGAGGATAGGATAGAATAGAGGACAGGATAGGATAGAGGATAGGATACGATAGAAGATACGATATTATAGAGGAAAGGATAGGATGGAGGTTAGGATAGGGTAGAGGATAGGATTGGATAGAGGATAGGATAGGATAGAGGATAGGATTGCATAGAGGATAGGATAAGTAAGAGGATAGGATAGGTTAGAGGATAGGATAGAGGAAAGGATAGGATTGAGGATGGGATAGGAAAGAGGATAGGATAGGATAGAGGATAGGATAGGATAGGATAGAGGATAGGATACGATAGAGGATAGGATAGGATGGAGGATAGGATAGGATTGAGGATAGGATAGGATAGAGGATAGGATACGATAGAGGATAGGATAGGATAGAGGATAGGATAGGATAGAGGATAGGATAGGATAGTGGATAGGATAGAGGATTGGATAGGATAGAGGACAGGAAACGATAGAGGATAGGATAGGATAGAGTATAGGATTGGATTGAGGATAGGATAGGATAGAGGATAGAATAGGATAGAGGATAGGATAGGATAGAGGATAGGATAGGATAGAGTATAGGATAGGATAGAGGATAGGATAGGATAGAGGATAGGATAGAGGATAGGATAGGGTAGAGGATAGGATAGGGGATTGGATAGGATAGAGGATATTACAGGATAGAGGATAGGATTGAATTGAGGATAGGATTGAATAGAGGATAGGATAGGATAGAGAATTTGATAGGATAGAGGATTGGATAGGATAGAGGATAGGATAGGGGATTGATAGGATAGAGATTAGGATGGGATAGAGGATATTATAGGATAGAGGATAGGATAGGATAGAGGATAGGATAGGATAGAGGATAGGAAACGATAGAGGATAGGATAGGATAGAGGATAGGATAGGATAGAGGATAGGATAGGATAGAGGATATGATAGGATAGAGGATAGGATAGGATAGAGGATAGGATAGGATAGAGGATAGGATAGGATAGAGGATCGGATAGGATAGAGGATAGGATAGGATAGGATAGAGGATAGGATAGGATAGGATAGAGGATAGAATAGGATAGGATAGAGGATATTACAGGATAGAGGGTAGGATTGAATTGAGGATAGGATTGGATAGAGGATAGGATAGGATAGAGAATTTGATAGGATAGAGGATTGGATAGGATAGAGGATAGGATAGGGGATTGATAGGATAGAGATTAGGATGGGATAGAGGATATTATAGGATAGAGGATAGGATAGGATAGAGGATATGATAAGATAGAGGATAGGATAGAATAGAGGACAGGATAGGATAGAGGATAAATTAGGATAGAGGATAGGATAGGATAGAGGATAGGATAGGATAGGATAGAGAATAGGATAGGATAGAGGATAGGATAGGATAGAGGATAGGACAGGATAGAGGATAGGATAGGATAGAGGATAGGATAGGATAGAGGATAGGATAGGATAGGATAGAGGATAGGATAGGATAGAGGATAGGATAGGATAGAGGATAGGATAGTATAGAGGATAGGATAGGATAGAGGGTAGGATAGGATAGAGGATAGGATAGGATAGAGGATAGGATAGGATAGAGGATAGGATAGGATAGAGGATCGGATAGGATAGAGGATAGGATAGGATAGAGGATAGGATAGGATAGAGAATAGGATAGGATACATGGTATTATGGGGTAGAGGATAGGATAGGGTAGAGGATAGAATACAGGATTGGATAGGATAGAGGATAGGAAACGATAGAGGATAGGATAGGATAGAGTATAGGATTGGATTGAGGATAGGATAGGATAGAGGATAGAATAGGATAGAGTATAGGATAGGATAGAGGATAGGATAGGATAGAGTATAGGATAGGATAGAGGATAGGATAGGATAGAGGATAGGATAGAGGATAGGATAGGATAGGATAGAGAATAGGATAGGATACATGGTATTATAGGGTAGAGGATAGGATAGGGTAGAGGATAGGATAGGGGATTGGATAGGATAGAGGATAGGATAGGATAGAGGATAGGATAGGATAGAGGATAGGATAGGATAGGATAGAGGATAGGATAGGATAGAGGATAGGATAGGATAGAGGATAGGAGAGTATAGAGGATAGGATAGGATAGAGGGTAGGATAGGATAGAGGATAGGATAGGATAGAGGATAGGATAGGATAGAGGATAGGATAGGATAGAGGATCGGATAGGATAGAGGATAGGATAGGATAGAGGATAGGATAGGATAGAGGATAGGATAGGATAGGATAGAGGATAGGATAGGATAGAGGATAGGATAGGATAGAGGATAGGATAGGATAGAGGATAGGATAGGATAGAGGATAGGATAGGATAGAGAATAGGATAGGATAGAGGATAGGATAGGATAGAGGATAGGATAGGATAGAGGATAGGATAGGATAGAGGATCGGATAGGATAGAGGATAGGATAGGATAGAGGATAGGATAGGATAGAGGATAGGATAGGATAGAGGATAGGATAGGATAGAGGATAGGATAGTATAGAGGATAGGATAGGATAGAGGATATTACAGGATAGAGGATAGGATTGAATTGAGGATAGGATTGGATAGAGGATAGGATAGGATAGAGAATTTGATAGGATAGAGGATTGGATAGGATAGAGGATAGGATAGGGGATTGATAGGATAGAGATTAGGATGGGATAGAGGATATTATAGGATAGAGGATAGGATAGGATAGAGGATATGATAAGATAGAGGATAGGATAGAATAGAGGACAGGATAGGATAGAGGATAAATTAGGATAGAGGATAGGATAGGATAGAGAATAGGATAGGATAGAGGATAGGTTAGGATTGAGGATAGGATAGGATTAAGGATAGGATATGGGATAGGATAGGATAGAGTATAGGATTGGATAGTGGATAGGATAGGATAGAGCATACGATAGAGGATAGGATAGGATAGGATAGAGAATAGGATAGGATACATGGTATTACAGGGTAGAGGATAGGATAGGGGATTGGATAGGATAGAGTATAGGATAGGATAGAGCATACGATAGGATAGAGGATAGGATAGGAGAGAGGATAGGATGGTATAGAGTATAGGATAGGATTTCATAAATGATAGGATAGGATAGAGGATAGGATAGAATTGAGGATATGATAGAATTGGGGATAGGATAGCATAGAGGATAGGATAGAATACGGGATACGATAGGATTGAGGCTAGGATAGGATAGAGGATACGATAGGATAGAGGGTAGGATAGGATAGAGGGTAGGATAGGATAGAGGATACGATAGAGGATAGGATAGAGGATAGGATAGGATAGGATAGAGAATAGGATAGGATACATGGTATTACAGGGTAGAGGATAGGATAGGGTAGAGGATAGAATACAGGATTGGATAGGATAGAGGATAGGAAACGATAGAGGATAGGATAGGATAGAGTATAGGATTGGATTGAGGATAGGATAGGATAGAGGATAGAATAGGATAGAGGATAGGATAGGATAGAGGATAGGATAGGATAGAGTATAGGATAGGATAGAGGATAGGATAGGATAGAGGATAGGATAGAGGATAGGATAGAGGATAGGATAGGATAGGATAGAGAATAGGATAGGATACATGGTATTATAGGGTAGAGGATAGGATAGGGTAGAGGATAGGATAGGGGATTGGATAGGATAGAGGATAGGATAGGATAGAGCATACGATAGTGGATAGGATAGGATAGAGGATAGGATAGGATAGAGTATATTATTGGATTGAGTATATTATTGGATTGAGGATAGGATAGGATAGTGGATAGGATAAGATAGAGGATAGGAGAGGATAGAGGATAGGATATGGGATTGGTTAGGATAGAGGATATAATAGGATAGAGGATAGGATACGATAGAGGATAGGATTGGATTGAGGATGGGATAGGATAGAGGATAGGATACGATAGAGGATAGGGTAGAGGATAGGAAAGAGGAAAGGATAGGATTGAGGATGGGATAGGATAGCGGATAGGATAGGATAGAGGATAGGATAGGATTGAAGATAGGATAGCATAGAGGATAGAATAGGATTGAGGATAGGATAGGATAGAGGATAGGATAGGATAGAGGATAGGATAAGTAAGAGGATAGGATAGGATAGAGGATAGAATAGGATAGAGGATAGGATAGCATACAGGATAGGATAGGATAGAGGATAGGATACGATCGAGCATACGATACTACAGAGGAAAGGATACGATAGAGGATAGGATAGGATAGAGGATAGGATAGAGGAAAGGATAGGATTGAGGATGGGATATAATAGAGGATAGGATAGGATAGAGGATGGGATAGGATTGAGGATAGGATAGAATAGAGGACAGGATAGGATAGAGGATAGGATACGATAGAAGATACGATATTATAGAGGAAAGGATAGGATGGAGGTTAGGATAGGGTAGAGGATAGGATTGGATAGAGGATAGGATAGGATAGAGGATAGGATTGCATAGAGGATAGGATAAGTAAGAGGATAGGATAGGTTAGAGGATAGGATAGAGGAAAGGATAGGATTGAGGATGGGATAGGAAAGAGGATAGGATAGGATAGAGGATAGGATAGGATAGGATAGAGGATAGGATACGATAGAGGATAGGATAGGATGGAGGATAGGATAGGATTGAGGATAGGATAGGATAGAGGATAGGATACGATAGAGGATAGGATAGGATAGAGGATAGGATAGGATAGAGGATAGGATAGGATAGTGGATAGGATAGAGGATTGGATAGGATAGAGGATAGGAAACGATAGAGGATAGGATAGGATAGAGTATAGGATTGGATTGAGGATAGGATAGGATAGAGGATAGAATAGGATAGAGGATAGGATAGGATAGAGGATAGGATAGGATAGAGTATAGGATAGGATAGAGGATAGGATAGGATAGAGGATAGGATAGAGGATAGGATAGGGTAGAGGATAGGATAGGGGATTGGATAGGATAGAGGATATTACAGGATAGAGGATAGGATTGAATTGAGGATAGGATTGAATAGAGGATAGGATAGGATAGAGAATTTGATAGGATAGAGGATTGGATAGGATAGAGGATAGGATAGGGGATTGATAGGATAGAGATTAGGATGGGATAGAGGATATTATAGGATAGAGGATAGGATAGGATAGAGGATAGGATAGGATAGAGGATAGGAAACGATAGAGGATAGGATAGGATAGAGGATAGGATAGGATAGAGGATAGGATAGGATAGAGGATATGATAGGATAGAGGATAGGATAGGATAGAGGATAGGATAGGATAGAGGATAGGATAGGATAGAGGATCGGATAGGATAGAGGATAGGATAGGATAGGATAGAGGATAGGATAGGATAGGATAGAGGATAGAATAGGATAGGATAGAGGATATTACAGGATAGAGGGTAGGATTGAATTGAGGATAGGATTGGATAGAGGATAGGATAGGATAGAGAATTTGATAGGATAGAGGATTGGATAGGATAGAGGATAGGATAGGGGATTGATAGGATAGAGATTAGGATGGGATAGAGGATATTATAGGATAGAGGATAGGATAGGATAGAGGATATGATAAGATAGAGGATAGGATAGAATAGAGGACAGGATAGGATAGAGGATAAATTAGGATAGAGGATAGGATAGGATAGAGGATAGGATAGGATAGGATAGAGAATAGGATAGGATAGAGGATAGGATAGGATAGAGGATAGGACAGGATAGAGGATAGGATAGGATAGAGGATAGGATAGGATAGAGGATAGGATAGGATAGGATAGAGGATAGGATAGGATAGAGGATAGGATAGGATAGAGGATAGGATAGTATAGAGGATAGGATAGGATAGAGGGTAGGATAGGATAGAGGATAGGATAGGATAGAGGATAGGATAGGATAGAGGATAGGATAGGATAGAGGATCGGATAGGATAGAGGATAGGATAGGATAGAGGATAGGATAGGATAGAGGATAGAATAGGATAGGATAGAGGATACGATAGAGGATAGGATAGAGGATAGGATAGGATAGGATAGAGAATAGGATAGGATACATGGTATTATGGGGTAGAGGATAGGATAGGGTAGAGGATAGAATACAGGATTGGATAGGATAGAGGATAGGAAACGATAGAGGATAGGATAGGATAGAGTATAGGATTGGATTGAGGATAGGATAGGATAGAGGATAGAATAGGATAGAGTATAGGATAGGATAGAGGATAGGATAGGATAGAGTATAGGATAGGATAGAGGATAGGATAGGATAGAGGATAGGATAGAGGATAGGATAGGATAGGATAGAGAATAGGATAGGATACATGGTATTATAGGGTAGAGGATAGGATAGGGTAGAGGATAGGATAGGGGATTGGATAGGATAGAGGATAGGATAGGATAGAGCATACGATAGTGGATAGGATAAGATAGAGGATAGGATAGGATAGAGTATATTATTGGATTGAGTATATTATTGGATTGAGGATAGGATAGGATAGTGGATAGGATAAGATAGAGGATAGGATAGAATAGAGTACAGGATAGGATAGAGGATAGGATACAGGATTGAATAGGACAGAGGATAGGATAGGATAGAGCATACGATAGTGGATAGGATAGGATAGAGGATAGTATAGGATAGAGGATAGGATAGGATAGAGGATAGGACAGGATAGAGGATAGGATAGGATAGAGGATAGGATAGGATAGAGGATAGGATAGGATAGGATAGAGGATAGGATAGGATAGAGGATAGGATAGGATAGAGGATAGGATAGGATAGAGGATAGGATAGGATAGAGGATAGGATAGGATAGAGGATAGGATAGGATAGAGGATAGGATAGGATAGAGGATCGGATAGGATAGAGGATAGGATAGGATAGAGGATAGGATAGGATAGGATAGAGGATAGAATAGGATAGGATAGAGGATATTACAGGATAGAGGATAGGATTGAATTGAGGATAGGATTGGATAGAGGATAGGATAGGATAGAGAATTTGATAGGATAGAGGATTGGATAGGATAGAGGATAGGATAGGGGATTGATAGGATAGAGATTAGGATGGGATAGAGGATATTATAGGATAGAGGATAGGATAGGATAGAGGATATGATAAGATAGAGGATAGGATAGAATAGAGGACAGGATAGGATAGAGGATAAATTAGGATAGAGGATAGGATAGGATAGAGAATAGGATAGGATAGAGGATAGGTTAGGATTGAGGATAGGATAGGATAGAGCATACGATAGGATAGAGGATTGGATAGGAGAGAGGATAGGATGGTATAGAGTATAGGATAGGATTTCATAAATGATAGGATAGGATAGAGGATAGGATAGAATTGAGGATATGATAGAATTGGGGATAGGATAGCATAGAGGATAGGATAGAATACGGGATACGATAGGATTGAGGCTAGGATAGTGTTTTTCAATCATTTAAAAGACAGGATTCATAGAAGTTCAGATTAAACAATGTTCGAACTTATACTAGAATGAAATACACAATTTCCCGGTTGAACAAATTCTTGCTTCGGCATAAAAACCTCGACGGATTACGAGGAAAAGCCAAAGCAAGATGCAATAAATTTATTCTATTAAGCAACTACAAGAATTTCGCCGTACGAAAGCCCAGTATCAAATAGTGTTTAAATATAGATAACGAGGTTAGAAAATCGGCGTTTCAAGCAATTTACATGCTAAAGGACATTTTAGTCTAAAACTAAGAGAGCTCTCTTACCGTTAATACTCAAGTCTCTGCGCGTAGTGATCCACAGCAGAGTTCCACTGGAACTCTGCACAATTGCCGGCTGGCCCATAGGGCACTCCTCTGCCGGCAGCACTACGGCTAGCCTTGCAATCCGTCCCAGCTTCGGGATTCACTGGAAAGGAGCTTCAAAGCTGCCAATGCCCTTGGATCTGTGAGCCGGCCTGGGAGGATTCAAGTATTGCCGAACCGAGTGCGAAACCAAATCTCCTATTACCCGGAATCACTCGCGTGAGCATTCAAACCAAAAAAGCAACTCAATTTTCAATTACGAACTATCGCATGAAGGACCCGAGTCGACTCTCTCCTTCTGACAAGTAAATTCAACCTTTTTTCTCAACACACTCTTTCTTTGTTTTCGACCGTTTCCACAACAACGCCTGCTTGTCAATCGCGACCACCGTGAATCGCTCGCTAGACTCGCATATATATCTACATGACGCGATTATCGTCTTCCTTCGCGTTGATACGATCGACATTACAAAATCGCCGCGAACACTCCGCCCGCCTTCGTCATCAGACGAACTACACACCATAATTTGAGAACATCGATCAACTCGGTTTGTTTCTACATGGTATATAATTTTAATACAATAATCAAATTAAAATGACGTACGCAATACAAATTATAACTAGCTCAACTGTCTTTGTCCCCACAAGTCGATTCGTTCGACTTTTCGGAACTGTGTTGAATAAAAAGAGGACACAGGCGTGCGATATGTCGTCGCAAATTTGACGTAGCCGTTTTAACGGTGACGACTCTAACTAACCCGTCTGAACCGGGATGAACCTCTATCACACGTCCCAAAGGCCATTTCGAAGGCGGATAACGATCATCGCGTAATAAAACTAATTGTCCAATTGCAAAATTCTTAGTTTGACCTCGCCATTTTGAACGCTCTTGCAAATGTTGTATATATTCTGATGACCACCGCTTCCAAAAATCATTTCGAATGGCTTGAAGCAGATGAAAACGTTCTAAACAGTTTTCCGGTACATTGGAATAATCTTTATCAGGAATTAAACCAGGAATTTCGCCGATCAAAAAATGTGCAGGTGTCAAAACCCGTAAATCGTCAATATCAGAATTTAAAGGACATATTGGACGTGAGTTTAGACACAATTCTATTTCGGCGAGCACTGTAGAAAACTCTTCGAAAGTTAATATTCTATCACCGAGGACACGCTTGAGATGATACTTCACAGATCTTACTCCAGCCTCCCACAAACCTCCGTAATGAGAAGAATTCGCTGGAATAAATGTCCAAGATGTTCCATCATTCGCAAGAGACGCAGCAACGCTTTTATAAAATTCAGAACCTGATTTAAACATACTTCGCAACTCTTTATCAGCAGCTTGAAAAGTAGTTGCATTGTCAGAAAAAAGATTCGTACAAATTCCGCGTCTACTCGCAAAACGTTTATAAGCGGCGAGAAAAATCTTAGTTGTAAGATCGCTAACCGCTTCAAGATGTATCGCTCGCGACGCAAAACATATATTCATACATATATTCTGATGACCACCGCTTCCAAAAATCATTTCGAATGGCTTGAAGCAGATGAAAACGTTCTAAACAGTTTTCCGGTACATTGGAATAATCTTTATCAGGAATTAAACCAGGAATTTCGCCGATCAAAAAATGTGCAGGTGTCAAAACCCGTAAATCGTCAATATCAGAATTTAAAGGACATATTGGACGTGAGTTTAGACACAATTCTATTTCGGCGAGCACTGTAGAAAACTCTTCGAAAGTTAATATTCTATCACCGAGGACACGCTTGAGATGATACTTCACAGATCTTACTCCAGCCTCCCACAAACCTCCGTAATGAGGAGAATTCGCTGGAATAAATGTCCAAGATGTTCCATCATTCGCAAGAGACGCAGCAACGCTTTTATAAAATTCAGAACCTGATTTAAACATACTTCGCAACTCTTTATCAGCAGCTTGAAAAGTAGTTGCATTGTCAGAAAAAAGATTCGTACAAATTCCGCGTCTACTCGCAAAACGTTTATAAGCGGCGAGAAAAATCTTAGTTGTAAGATCGCTAACCGCTTCAAGATGTATCGCTCGCGACGCAAAACAGATAACGAGCACTATATATCCCTTATAAGATTTGTGCCCTCGACCCTTAGAGCTTTTAATTTGAAAGGGACCGGCATAATCTAGACCTGACGTCGAAAATGGTCGAGCCGGAGTCACTCGTGAGACAGGCAAATTACCCATCATCTGATGAGCTAGACGTGGTTTGTTGCGTTGACAAACTATACAGTTCCTGATCGCAGTCTTAACTAAACGATTTCGACCCAAAATCCACGCATATTGCATCACAATATTAGAAGTAAGTGTTGGTCCCCCGTGAAAACATTTCCGATGCGCGTACCGTACTAATAAGCGACTAAGTGTCGAATCTCGCGGCAAAATCAGCGGATGTTTCTTTTCGTGAGGTAAACTTGAATTTCCAAGACGACCTCCTACCCGTAATAAACGATCCGTCTCATCATACATCGGATTTAAACTACATAAACCGTTGCGTTTAGGTAACGGCTTCCCATGTGATAAGAGTTCAATTTCTGATGCAAATGCGTGATTTTGAGCTAATCTAAACACAACATTTCGGGCCTCGTTCAATTCTATGGCTGTGAGATAAACAGGCAATGGAGTTAAACTACTTTTGCGTCTCTTAAGAACATTGAATGGACGTAAACAATATGCTACAACACGAATTAACAGAGAAAAGGAGGAAAATCTACAGAAAAGTTCTGGTTCGCTCACAATTTGATCAACATGTAATACTTGAGGAGACGATGCCATCTTGGGCCAATGCTCGTCAGTCTTCACTAACCAATCAGGCCCGTTCCACCATAAATTACAATTGATCAAATTAGAGGGTTTACAACCTCGTGTCGCCAAATCTGCCGGATTCTCACGAGTCGGTACATGTGCCCAAATAACATTAGGTAATTCAGTCTGGATATAGGATACCCGATTCGCAACAAAGGTCTTCCAGCTACACGGATGTTTTCGAAGCCAAGTCAAAACAATTTGACTATCGGTCCACGCAAACATTGGGAAACCTTGCAAAAATTCCAAACCTTTTACATAACGCAAAAGTTTTACGAGCAACACTGCCCCGCACAACTCAAGATTCGGTATGCTCACAGTTTTGACAGGTGATACCTTGCATTTTGCAGTTAACAAAGAAACATGTACGCGATTGTTATCGTCAATCATTCGAATATAGACAACTGCAGCGAAAGCCCGCGATGAAGCGTCAGAAAATCCGTGAATCTGTGCATGTGAATTTAAAGATGCACCTAACCATCGGTTAATGGTTAACTTCGATAGCTCAGAAAGCGAACTGCAATACTGGAGCCATCGTTCTCGAAGGTCTATAGGTAACGTCTCGTCCCAATCGCATTTTACAATCCAAAGATCTTGCATTAAAATTTTAGCTGTAACCGTTATCGGCGCGAGCCACCCCAAAGGATCAAATAAACGCGCGATGTTTGATAAAACAGTTCGTTTCGTCATTGCTTTAACCAGCTCTTCGAAATTTACAGCGACAAAACTGAATTCATCAGACGTTGGATTCCAACGAATACCTAGAGCTTTCACTAATTCGTCATCTGCGATGCTTTTTTGGTCAATGTTCTCATATTGCGAAGATTTCGTAGGCAACAAATCATTATGATTCGCGGCCCACTTGTCGAGTTCAATTCCTGCTGTACGTAACATATCGACTAGTTCTTGACGCGTTTTCAAGGCATCAGAGAGATCATCTGCTCCGGCAAATATATCGTCTACATACGTATTAGAATTTAGGCAAGCAGCACCGAGTGGAAATCGAGCACCCTCATCGATTGCTACTTGCTGAAGTGTGCGAATCGCATGGTAAGGAGCACATGCTGTGCCATAAGTCACTGTTGTGAGACGATAATCAACAGGGGGATCCGAATGACTAGGAGACCATACGATTCGTTGAAAATCTCTCTGTTCCGACGCAACATAAATCTGACGAAACATCTTAACAACATCGGTCGTGAATACGAAGTGGTATCGACGCCAATTCAATAAAATTAGACATAAATCGCGTTGAAGAGCAGGGCCTTTCATAAGGAAATCGTTTGGACAACGTCCTCCTTTATTCTTCCGAGATGCGTCAAAAACAACCCGGATCTTTGATCGCACCACCGCATGATGCGGAAAATACCACGCCTTCGAGTTGTTAATTTCATTAAACGAGACGCGTTCCATGTGACCAAGATCCTCATAAACGCTCATAAACTTCCGATAAGCGATTGCTAAGTCAGGATCACGATCAAAACGTCGATGAATTGAAGCTAAACATTTCAAAGCCATAAATCGAGTCTCGACTCCGACTTCTGGAGGATCTGAATTGAAAGGCAGACGTACAACATAACGTCCATTGGTATCTCGAAAGTGTGTATCCCTAAACAATCTTTCGCAAGCATCATCTTTAGAATCAAGAGTCGCAATTATTGGTGGTAACTCTTCGAGGATCCAAAAACGTTGTAACGATATATCTAAGTCGTCTTCCCAAACACTGTGATACGCCTGAAGATGCTCAGAAGTTTCCGCCCGCCGTGAAATATCCGCGGACACTGTACCGGAAATTATCCAGCCTAACGCTGTATCTTGGGCAACTAAAGATGAATCAGAAAATCTTTTCAACCCTGACTTCAATAGCTGTCCGTAAACATCTGCGCCTAAAATAATATCTACAGAATCAGGAACATAGAACAATGGATCTGCCAAAGATAAATCAGCAAACATTCCAATATCGATCTCCATTAACCTACGTGTTGGAAGCTGCGACGTTAATTTTGACAAAACAAAGGCATTGACTTCAAACTTAGTTGACGGATCGACAACAGACTGAAATATTAGCTGCGTTGCAGCCTTAGCTGTTCCTGCTGAACTGGCTCCGAGCCCGGCCAACGACATATTGACGCGACGTTTCTCTAATCCTAAAAGATTCGTGATAAAACTGGAAACAAACGAAGCCTCCGAACCTTGATCAAGCAAAGCTCGAACACGTGTCCGTGAACCTTGTGGCCCTATCAGCATTATCTGAGCAGTCGCTAATAAAACTGAACGCTTACGAGATATCACATTCGCAGTATGCACATGTACACTCGAGACCTTTGCTGAAACTCCAGTCTTAGACTCGTCCGAATTGCTTGATTTCGATTCCGGAATTGAATTCTTAGTAAAGCTGGTGAAAACTTTGTCAGAATGGAGCAAAGAATGATGCCTTCCCTTACAGCTCGAACATCTAGTAGAAAAAGAGCAATTAGCAACTCTATGAGCACCGAGACAATTAAAACAAAGCCGCAAGCGAAGTACTTCAGCGCGACGTTCAGAAACATTCTTTGCTTTGAATTTATTGCACTTAAAAATGCGATGGGGACCAGAACATATCACACATTTAAATTTACCGTCTGTTGAAAACGACGTAGACGCATGAAATACCTTTCGAGATCCTGATATTGGTTTAGATAAAATTGCTTTCTTGACATTATCACCCTGTTCAGAAGTGAGCATACAGAGTGTCTGTGCACGATTCTCTAAAAACTCAGTTAAATCGGAAAACCTTGGAAATCTACCGAGAGCATCCTCCTCGGTCGAGTTCCCATCATAATTTAAAATTACCTGACGATCCTTCTTACTTAACTCTGTTTCCCAAGCCTTTCGCGAATCGGGATCCAGACGTGAAGCTACTATATACACTAACCAAACATCCCAATGATCAACTGGCATTTTCAAATTCGATAACGCACGCACAATACGCTGAGATTCGTCCGCAAGCAAACGCATTTCACCCGCAGACTCCCTTTTCATATGAGAAAGATTCATTAACGCTCGCAAATGACTGTAAACTATTAATCTAGGATTATGAAAACGCGCCTTCAAAGCCCGCCAAGTCGTCGCATAATTCGCGTTGGTAGTGGTAACATCCTTCACAAGATCCGCGGCAGAATCTTTCAAACAACTTTTAAGATATTGCAATTTCGTGGCGTCAGATAAACGCGGCGCATTATGAACTAGGGTAGTAAACAGATCGCAAAAATTCTCCCAATCCTCGTAACGACCCGCAAATGTCGGTAAATCTAATTTTGGTAACTTCGCGGGGCGTGTATCATCATTGATTACAGAAGCGGTATTTGAAGTTCCGGTATTACTTGAACTGCTGTCTAATTCTGACCTTGTGGTGAGAAGAAAATCAAGCGCGTCCTCGTATGTTGCTTGTAGACGAGCAAACACATTTTCCGTGATGTAGACATCGTTCAGGGCATCCTCTCGGACGACAATTTCTTCATGTGTGGCACGCGCCTTGCTCCAAATCTCAGTCAGTGAATTGACTCGTGATGAAATAATGTTTGAATTCAAACTATCGCGAGATCTCTCTCGCAATCGACTACTGGTCAATTCAATTTCCGCTGAGCGAGAATTCTGTAGCGCAATGAGCTTTCGTAACGACGTAGGAGCCATTGCAAAAGAAAACTTTGTTGTCAAATGCAACCAAAACTCTTATCTTCTCTTAACACGACTAAGCAAAAAATAAACTCGACCAAAGAAATTCGTATCGTCAATGATATTTGAACAAAACACGAAAACTGAAAACAAATCGCCGATCGAAAAAAAAAAGAAATGTCACTTGAATATGCATCGCAACGTGAACATTGAATCATCGAAATGAAGACAGCCAACTAATATCGTATATAATTAACGACTCTTGCAATGACTCCTCAAACACACTCGACTTCACAATCGATTGAAAGTATCCAGTGAATATAACCATACAATCCCGATAAACTCGAACATTGTTCCTCACCCGGAGCACCAAAATGTTTTTCAATCATTTAAAAGACAGGATTCATAGAAGTTCAGATTAAACAATGTTCGAACTTATACTAGAATGAAATACACAATTTCCCGGTTGAACAAATTCTTGCTTCGGCATAAAAACCTCGACGGATTACGAGGAAAAGCCAAAGCAAGATGCAATAAATTTATTCTATTAAGCAACTACAAGAATTTCGCCGTACGAAAGCCCAGTATCAAATAGTGTTTAAATATAGATAACGAGGTTAGAAAATCGGCGTTTCAAGCAATTTACATGCTAAAGGACATTTTAGTCTAAAACTAAGAGAGCTCTCTTACCGTTAATACTCAAGTCTCTGCGCGTAGTGATCCACAGCAGAGTTCCACTGGAACTCTGCACAATTGCCGGCTGGCCCATAGGGCACTCCTCTGCCGGCAGCACTACGGCTAGCCTTGCAATCCGTCCCAGCTTCGGGATTCACTGGAAAGGAGCTTCAAAGCTGCCAATGCCCTTGGATCTGTGAGCCGGCCTGGGAGGATTCAAGTATTGCCGAACCGAGTGCGAAACCAAATCTCCTATTACCCGGAATCACTCGCGTGAGCATTCAAACCAAAAAAGCAACTCAATTTTCAATTACGAACTATCGCATGAAGGACCCGAGTCGACTCTCTCCTTCTGACAAGTAAATTCAACCTTTTTTCTCAACACACTCTTTCTTTGTTTTCGACCGTTTCCACAACAACGCCTGCTTGTCAATCGCGACCACCGTGAATCGCTCGCTAGACTCGCATATATATCTACATGACGCGATTATCGTCTTCCTTCGCGATGATACGATCGACATTACAAAATCGCCGCGAACAGATAGGATAGAGGATACGATAGGATAGAGGGTAGGATAGGATAGAGGGTAGGATAGGATAGAGGATACGATAGAGGATAGGATAGAGGATAGGATAGGATAGGATAGAGAATAGGATAGGATACATGGTATTATAGGGTAGAGGATAGGATAGGGTAGAGGATAGAATACAGGATTGGATAGGATGGAGGATAGGAAACGATAGAGGATAGGATAGGATAGAGTATAGGATTGGATTGAGGATAGGATAGGATAGAGGATAGAATAGGATAGAGGATAGGATAGGATAGAGGATAGGATAGGATAGAGTATAGGATAGGATAGAGGATAGGATAGGATAGGATAGAGGATAGGATAGGATAGAGGATAGGATAGGATAGAGGATAGGATAGGATAGAGGATAGGATAGGATAGAGGATCGGATAGGATAGAGGATAGGATAGGATAGAGGATAGGATAGGATAGGATAGAGGATAGAATAGGATAGGATAGAGGATATTACAGGATAGAGGATAGGATTGAATTGAGGATAGGATTGGATAGAGGATAGGATAGGATAGAGAATTTGATAGGATAGAGGATTGGATAGGATAGAGGATAGGATAGGGGATTGATAGGATAGAGATTAGGATGGGATAGAGGATATTATAGGATAGAGGATAGGATAGGATAGAGGATATGATAAGATAGAGGATAGGATAGAATAGAGGACAGGATAGGATAGAGGATAAATTAGGATAGAGGATAGGATAGGATAGAGGATAGGATAGGATAGGATAGAGAATAGGATAGGATAGAGGATAGGATAGGATAGAGGATAGGACAGGATAGAGGATAGGATAGGATAGAGGATAGGATAGGATAGAGGATAGGATAGGATAGGATAGGATAGAGGATAGGATAGGATAGGATAGAGGATAGAATAGGATAGGATAGAGGATATTACAGGATAGAGGATAGGATTGAATTGAGGATAGGATTGGATAGAGGATAGGATAGGATAGAGAATTTGATAGGATAGAGGATTGGATAGGATAGAGGATAGGATAGGGGATTGATAGGATAGAGATTAGGATGGGATAGAGGATATTATAGGATAGAGGATAGGATAGGATAGAGGATATGATAAGATAGAGGATAGGATAGAATAGAGGACAGGATAGGATAGAGGATAAATTAGGATAGAGGATAGGATAGGATAGAGGATAGGATAGGATAGGATAGAGAATAGGATAGGATAGAGGATAGGATAGGATAGAGGATAGGACAGGATAGAGGATAGGATAGGATAGAGGATAGGATAGGATAGAGGATAGGATAGGATAGGATAGGATAGAGGATAGGATAGGATAGAGGATAGGATAGGATAGAGGATAGGATAGGATAGAGGATAGGATAGGATAGAGGATAGGATAGGATAGAGGATAGGATAGGATAGAGGATAGGATAGGATAGAGGATAGGATAGGATAGAGGATAGGATAGGATAGAGGATAGGATAGGATAGAGGATAGGATAGGATAGAGGATAGGATAGGATAGAGGATAGGATAGGATAGAGGATAGGATAGGATAGAGGATAGGATAGGATAGAGGATAGGATAGGATAGAGGATAGGATAGGATAGAGGATAGGATAGGATAGAGGATAGGATAGGATAGGATAGAGGATAGGATAGGATAGAGGATCGGATAGGATAGAGGATAGGATAGGATAGAGGATAGGATAGGATAGGATAGAGGATAGAATAGGATAGGATAGAGGATATTACAGGATAGAGGATAGGATTGAATTGAGGATAGGATTGGATAGAGGATAGGATAGGATAGAGAATTTGATAGGATAGAGGATTGGATAGGATAGAGGATAGGATAGGGGATTGATAGGATAGAGATTAGGATGGGATAGAGGATATTATAGGATATAGGATAGGATAGGATAGAGGATATGATAAGATAGAGGATAGGATAGAATAGAGGACAGGATAGGATAGAGGATAAATTAGGATAGAGGATAGGATAGGATAGAGAATAGGATAGGATAGAGGATAGGTTAGGATTGAGGATAGGATAGGATTAAGGATAGGATATGGGATAGGATAGGATAGAGTATAGGATTGGATAGTGGATAGGATAGGATAGAGCATACGATAGAGGATAGGATAGGATAGGATAGAGAATAGGATAGGATACATGGTATTACAGGGTAGAGGATAGGATAGGGGATTGGATAGGATAGAGTATAGGATAGGATAGAGCATACGATAGGATAGAGGATAGGATAGGAGAGAGGATAGGATGGTATAGAGTATAGGATAGGATTTCATAAATGATAGGATAGGATAGAGGATAGGATAGAATTGAGGATATGATAGAATTGGGGATAGGATAGCATAGAGGATAGGATAGAATACGGGATACGATAGGATTGAGGCTAGGATAGGATAGAGGATACGATAGGATAGAGGGTAGGATAGGATAGAGGATACGATAGAGGATAGGATAGAGGATAGGATAGGATAGGATAGAGAATAGGATAGGATACATGGTATTATAGGGTAGAGGATAGGATAGGGTAGAGGATAGAATACAGGATTGGATAGGATAGAGGATAGGAAACGATAGAGGATAGGATAGGATAGAGTATAGGATAGGATTGAGGATAGGATAGGATAGAGGATAGAATAGGATAGAGGATAGGATAGGATAGAGGATAGGATAGGATAGAGTATAGGATAGGATAGAGGATAGGATAGGATAGAGGATAGGATAGAGGATAGGATAGGATAGGATAGAGAATAGGATAGGATACATGGTATTATAGGGTAGAGGATAGGATAGGGTAGAGGATAGGATAGGGGATTGGATAGGATAGAGTATAGGATAGGATAGAGTATATTATTGGATTGAGTATATTATTGGATTGAGGATAGGATAGGATAGTGGATAGGATAAGATAGAGGATAGGATAGAATAGAGTACAGGATAGGATAGAGGATAGGATACAGGATTGGATAGGACAGAGGATAGGATAGGATAGAGCATACGATAGTGGATAGGATAGGATAGAGGATAGGATAGGATAGAGGATAGGATAGGATAGAGGATAGGACAGGATAGAGGATAGGATAGGATAGAGGATAGGATAGGATAGGATAGAGGATAGGATAGGATAGGATAGAGGATAGGATAGGATAGAGGATAGGATAGGATAGAGGATAGGATAGGATAGAGGATAGGATAGGATAGATTATAGGATAGGATAGAGGATAGGATAAGATAGAGGATAGGATAGGATAGAGGATAGGATAGGATAGAGGATCGGATAGGATAGAGGATAGGATAGGATAGAGGATAGGATAGGATAGAGGATAGGATAGGGGATTGATAGGATAGAGATTAGGATGGGATAGAGGATATTATAGGATACAGGATAGGATTGAATTGAGGATAGGATTGGATAGAGGATAGGATAGGATAGAGAATTTGATAGGATAGAGGATTGGATAGGATAGAGGATAGGATAGGGGATTGATAGGATAGAGATTAGGATGGGATAGAGGATATTATAGGATATAGGATAGGATAGGATAGAGGATATGATAAGATAGAGGATAGGATAGAATAGAGGACAGGATAGGATAGAGGATAAATTAGGATAGAGGATAGGATAGGATAGAGAATAGGATAGGATAGAGGATAGGTTAGGATTGAGGATAGGATAGGATTAAGGATAGGATATGGGATAGGATAGGATAGAGTATAGGATTGGATAGTGGATAGGATAGGATAGAGCATACGATAGAGGATAGGATAGGATAGGATAGAGAATAGGATAGGATACATGGTATTACAGGGTAGAGGATAGGATAGGGGATTGGATAGGATAGAGTATAGGATAGGATAGAGCATACGATAGGATAGAGGATAGGATAGGAGAGAGGATAGGATGGTATAGAGTATAGGATAGGATTTCATAAATGATAGGATAGGATAGAGGATAGGATAGAATTGAGGATATGATAGAATTGGGGATAGGATAGCATAGAGGATAGGATAGAATACGGGATACGATAGGATTCAGGCTAGGATAGGATAGAGGATACGATAGGATAGAGGGTAGGATAGGATAGAGGATACGATAGAGGACAGGATAGAGGATAGGATAGGATAGGATAGAGAATAGGATAGGATACATGGTATTATAGGGTAGAGGATAGGATAGGGTAGAGGATAGAATACAGGATTGGATAGGATAGAGGATAGGAAACGATAGAGGATAGGATAGGATAGAGTATAGGATTGGATTGAGGATAGGATAGGATAGAGGATAGAATAGGATAGAGGATAGGATAGGATAGAGGATAGGATAGGATAGAGTATAGGATAGGATAGAGGATAGGATAGGATAGAGGATAGGATAGAGGATAGGATAGAGGATAGGATAGGATAGGATAGAGAATAGGATAGGATACATGGTATTATAGGGTAGAGGATAGGATAGGGTAGAGGATAGGATAGGGGATTGGATAGGATAGAGGATAGGATAGGATAGAGCATACGATAGTGGATAGGATAGGATAGAGGATAGGATAGGATAGAGTATATTATTGGATTGAGTATATTATTGGATTGAGGATAGGATAGGATAGTGGATAGGATAAGATAGAGGATAGGATAGAATAGAGGACAGGATAGGATAGAGGATAGGATACAGGATTGGATAGGACAGAGGATAGGATAGGATAGAGCATACGATAGTGGATAGGATAGGATAGAGGATAGGATAGAGGATTGGATAGGATAGAGGATAGGATACGATAGAGGATAGGATAGGATGGAGTATAGGATTGGATTGAGGATAGGATAGGATAGTGGATAGGATAAGATAGAGGGTAGGATAGAATAGAGGACAGGATAGGATAGTGGATAGGACACGATAGAAGATACGATATTATAGAGGAAAGGATAGGATAGAGGATAGGATAGAATAGACAATTAGATAGTATAGAGGATAGGATAGGATAGAGGATAGGATAGGGGATTGATAGGATAGAGATTAGGATGGGATAGAGGATATTATAGGATACAGGATAGGATAGGATAGAGGATAGGATAGGATGGAGGATAGGATAGGATAGGATAGAGAATAGGATAGGATACATGATATTCTAGGGTAGAGGATAGGATAGGGGATTGGATAGGATAGAGGATAGGATAGGATAGAGCATACGATAGTGGATAGGATAGGATAGGATAGAGAATAGGATAGGATACATGGTATTATAGGGTAGAGGATAGGATAGGGTAGAGGATAGGATAGGGGATTGGATAGGATAGAGGATAGGATAGGATAGGATAGAGAATAGGATAGGATACATGGTATTATAGGGTAGAGGATAGGATAGGGTAGAGGATAGGATAGGGGATTGGATAGGATAGAGGATAGGATAGGATAGAGCATACGATAGTGGATAGGATAGGATAGAGGATAGGATAGGATAGAGTATATTATTGGATTGAGGATAGGATAGGATAGTGGATAGGATAAGATAGAGGATAGGATAGAATAGAGTACAGGATAGGATAGAGGATAGGATACAGGATTGGATAGGACAGAGGATAGGATAGGATAGAGCATACGATAGTGGATAGGATAGGATAGAGGATAGGATAGGATAGAGAATATTATAATATAGAAGATAGGATAGGATAGAGTATAGGATAGAGGATTGGATAGGATAGAGGATAGGATACGATAGAGGATAGGATACGATAGAGGATAGGATAGGATAGAGTATAGGATTGGATTGAGGATGGGATAGGATAGTGGATAGGATAAGATAGAGGGTAGGATAGAATAGAGGACAGGATAGGATAGTGGATAGGACACGATAGAAGATACGATATTATAGAGGAAAGGATAGGATAGAGGATAGGATAGAATAGACAATTAGATAGGATAGAGGATAGGATAGGATAGAGGATAGGATAGGGGATTGATAGGATAGAGATTAGGATGGGATAGAGGATATTATAGGATACAGGATAGGATAGGATAGAGGATAGGATAGGATGGAGGATAGGATAGGATAGGATAGAGAATAGGATAGGATACATGATATTCTAGGGTATCGGATAGGATAGGGGATTGGATAGGATAGAGGATAGGATAGGATAGAGCATACGATAGTGGATAGGATAGGATAGGATAGAGAATAGGATAGGATAGAAGATAGGATAGGATAGAGTATAGGATAGGATAGAGGATAGGATAGGATTGAGGAGAGGATAGGATAGAGGATAGGATAGGATAGAGGATAGGATAGGATAGAGGATAGGATAGGATAGAGAATAGGATAGGATACATGGTATTATAGGGTAGAGAATAGGATAGGGGATTGGATAGGATAGAGGATAGGATAGTATAGAGCATACGATAGTGGATAGGATAGGATAGAGGATAGGATAGGATTGAGGATAGGATAGGATTCAGGAGAGGATAGGATAGAGGATAGGATAGGATAGAGGATAGGATCGGATAGAGGATAGGATAGGATAGAGAATAGGATAGGATAGAGGATAGGATAGGATAGAGGATACGATATGATAGGATATGAGATTGAATAGGATAGAGGATAGGATAGGATAGAGGATAGGATAGGATAGGATTCAGGATGGGATAGGATTGAGGATAGGATAGGAGAGAGGATAGGATAGGATAGAGGATACTATAGGATAGAGGATACGATAGGATTGAGGATAGGATAGGAATGAGGATAGGATAGGATTGAGGATAGGATAGGAATGAGGATAGGATAGGATTGAGGATAGGATAGGGGATTGGATAGGATGGAGGATAGGATACGATAGAAGATAGGATACGATAGACGATAGGATATGATAGAGGATAGGATAGGATATGAGATTGAATAGGATAGACGATAGAGGATAGAGAATAGGATAGGATGGAGGATAGGACAGAGGATAGGATACGATAAGAGGATAGGATAGGATTGAGGATAGGATAGGATTGAGGATAGGATAGGATAGAGGATAAGGTAGGATAGAGGATAGGATAGGATAGAGTATAGGATTAGATAGAGGATAGGATAGAGGATAGGATAGGATAGAGGATAGGATAGAGCAGAGTACAGGATAGGATAGAGGATAAGATAGGATTGAGGATAGGATAGGATTCAGGAGAGGAAAGGATAGAGGATAGGATAGGATAGAGGATAGGATAGGATAGAGGATAGGATAGAGGATTTGATAGTATAGAGGATAGGATACGATAGAGGATAGGATACAATAGAGTATAGGATTGGATTGAGGATAGGATAGGATAGAGGATAGAATAGGATAGAGAATAGGATAGGATTGAGGAGAGGATAGGATAGAGGATAGGATAGGATAGAGGATAGGATAGGATAGAGGATAGGATAGGATTGAGGATAGGATAGGATTCAGGAGAGGAAAGGATAGAGGATAGGATAGGATAGAGGATAGGATAGGATAGAGGATAGGATAGAGGATTTGATAGTATAGAGGATAGGATACGATAGAGGATAGGATACAATAGAGTATAGGATTGGATTGAGGATAGGATAGGATAGAGGATAGAATAGGATAGAGAATAGGATAGGATTGAGGAGAGGATAGGATAGAGGATAGGATAGGATAGAGGATAGGATATGATAGAGGATAGGATAGAGGATAGGATAGAGGATAGGATAGGATAGGATAGAGGATAGAAGAGACGATATTACAGAGGAAAGGATAGGATAGAGAATAGGATAGGATGGAGGATAGGATAGAGGATAGGATACGATAAGAGGATAGGATAGGATAGACGATAGGATAGGATTGAGGATAGGATAGGATAGAGGATAGGATATGATAGATGATAGGATAGGATAGAGGATAGGATAGGATAGAGGATAGGATATGATAGATGATAGGATAGGATAGAGGATAGGATAGGATAGGATTCAGGATAGGATAGGATTGAGGATAGGATAGGAGAGATGATAGGATAGGATAGAGGATAGGATGGGATAGAGGATAGGATAGAGGATAGGATAGGATAGAGGATAGGATAGGATAGAGGATAGGATAGGATAGAGGATAGGATATGATAGAGGATAGGATATAATAGAGGATAGGATTAGTAAGAGCATAGGATTAGTAAGAGCATAGGATAGGATAGAGGATAGGATAGCATAGAGGATAGGATATGATAGAGGATAGGATTACTAAGAGCATAGGATAGGATAGAGGATTTGATAGCATAGATGATAGGATAGGATGGAGGATAGGATTGGATAGAGGATAGGATAGGATAGAGGATAGGATAGGATAGAGGATAGGATAGGATAGAGGATAGGATAGGATAGAGGATAGGATAGGATAGAGGATAGGATAGGATAGAGGATAGGATATAATAGAGGATAGGATTAGTAAGAGCATAGGATAGGATAGAGGATAGGATATAATAGGATAGAGGATAGGATAGGATAGAGGATAGGATATGATAGAGGATAGGATAGGATAGAGGAAAGGATAGGATAGAGGATAGGATAGGATAGAGGACAGGATAGGATAGAGGATAGGATTGGATAGAGGATCGGATAGGATAGAGGATAGGATAGGATAGAGGATAGGATAAGTAAGAGGATAGGATAGGATAGAGGATAGGATAGACGAAAGGATAGGATTGATGATGGGATAGGATAGAGGATAGGATAGGATAGAGGATAGGATAGGGTAGAGGATAGGATAGGATAGAGGATAGGATAGGATAGAGGAAAGGATAGGATAGAGGATAGGATAGGATAGAGGATAGGATAAGAAAGAGGATAGGATAGGATAGAGGATAGGATAGACGAAAGGATAGGATTGATGATGGGATAGGATAGAGGATAGGATAGGATAGAGGATAGGATTGGATAGAGGATAGGATAGGATAGAGGATAGGATAGGATAGAGGATAGGATAGGATAGAGGATAGGATAGGATAGAGGATAGGATAGGATAGAGGATAGGATAGGATAGAGGATAGGATAGGATAGAGGATAGGATATAATAGAGGATAGGATTAGTAAGAGCATAGGATAGGATAGAGGATAGGATAGGATAGATGAGAGGCTAGGATAGAGGATAGGATAGGATAGAGGAAAGGATAGGATAGAGGATAGGATAGGATAGAGGATAGGATATGATAGATGATAGGATATAATAGAGGATAGGATTAGTAAGAGCATAGGATTAGTAAGAGCATAGGATAGGATAGAGGATAGGATAGCATAGAGGATAGGATACGATAGAGGATAGGATAGGACAGAGGATAAGATTGGATAGAGGATAGGATAGGATAGAGGATAGGATAGGATAGAGGATAGGATATGATAGAGGATAGGATTACTAAGAGCATAGGATAGGATAGAGGATAGGATAGCATAGATGATAGGATAGGATGGAGGATAGGATTGGATAGAGGATAGGATAGGATAGAGGATAGGATATAATAGAGGATAGGATTAGTAAGAGCATAGGATAGGATAGAGGATAGGATAGCATAGAGGATAGGATAGGATAGAGGATAGGATAGGATAGAGGATCGGATAGGATAGAGGATAGGATAGGATAGAGGAAAGGATAGGATAGAGGATAGGATAGGATAGGATAGGATAGAGGATAGGATAGGATAGAGGATAGGATATGATAGAGGATAGGATAGGATTGAGGATAGGATAGGATTGAGGATAGGATAGGATAGTTGATAGGATATTATAGAGCATACGATAGATGATAGGATAGGATAGGATAGAGAATAGGATAGGATAGAGGATAGGATAGAGGATAGGATAGAGGATAGGATAGGATAGAGGATAGGATAGGATAGAGGATCGGATAGGATAGAGGATAGGATAGGATAGAGGAAAGGATAGGATAGAGGATAGGATAGGATAGGATAGAGGATAGGATAGGGTAGAGGATAGGATATGATAGAGGAGAGGATAGGATTGAGGATAGGATAGGATAGTTGATAGGATATGATAGAGCATACGATAGAGGATAGGATAGGGTAGGACAGAGAATAGGATAGGATACATGGTATTATAGGGTAGAGGATAGGATAGGATAGAGGATAGGATAGGATAGAGAATAGGATAGGATAGAGGATAGGATAGAGGATAGGATAGGATAGAGGATAGGATTGGATAGAGGATCGGATAGGATAGAGGATAGGATAGGATAGAGGATAGGATAAGTAAGAGGATAGGATAGGATAGAGGATAGGATAGACGAAAGGATAGGATTGATGATGGGATAGGATAGAGGATAGGATAGGATAGGATAGAGGATAGGATAAGTAAGAGGATAGGATAGGATAGAGGATAGGATAGACGAAAGGATAGGATTGATGATGGGATAGGATAGAGGATAGGATAGGATAGAGGATAGGATAGGATAGAGGATAGGATAGGATACAGGATAGGATAGGATAGAGGATAGGATATAATAGAGGATAGGATTAGTAAGAGCATAGGATAGGATAGAGGATAGGATAGCATAGAGGATAGGATAGGATAGAGGATAGGATAGGATAGAGGATCGGATAGGATAGAGGATAGGATAGGATAGAGGAAAGGATAGGATAGAGGATAGGATAGGATAGGATAGGATAGAGGATAGGATAGGATAGAGGATAGGATATGATAGAGGATAGGATAGGATTGAGGATAGGATAGGATTGAGGATAGGATAGGATAGTTGATAGGATATGATAGAGCATACGATAGAGGATAGGATAGGATAGGATAGAGAATAGGATAGGATAGAGGATAGGATAGAGGATAGGATAGAGGATAGGATAGGATAGAGGATAGGATAGGATAGAGGATCGGATAGGATAGAGGATAGGATAGGATAGAGGAAAGGATAGGATAGAGGATAGGATAGGATAGGATAGAGGATAGGATAGGGTAGAGGATAGGATATGATAGAGGAGAGGATAGGATTGAGGATAGGATAGGATAGTTGATAGGATATGATAGAGCATACGATAGAGGATAGGATAGGGTAGGACAGAGAATAGGATAGGATACATGGTATTATAGGGTAGAGGATAGGATAGGATAGAGGATAGGATAGGATAGAGAATAGGATAGGATAGAGGATAGGATAGAGGATAGGATAGGATAGAGGATAGGATTGGATAGAGGATCGGATAGGATAGAGGATAGGATAGGATAGAGGATAGGATAAGAAAGAGGATAGGATAGGATAGAGGATAGGATAGACGAAAGGATAGGATTGATGATGGGATAGGATAGAGGATAGGATAGGATAGAGGATAGGATATTATAGATGAGAGGCTAGGATAGAGGATAGGATAGGATAGAGGAAAGGATAGGATAGAGGATAGGATAGGATAGAGGACAGGATAGGATAGAGGATAGGATTGGATAGAGGATCGGATAGGATAGAGGATAGGATAGGATATAGGATAGGATAAGAAAGAGGATAGGATAGGATAGAGGATAGGATAGACGAAAGGATAGGATTGATGATGGGATAGGATAGAGGATAGGATAGGATAGAGGATAGGATTGGATAGAGGATAGGATAGGATAGAGGATAGGATAGGATAGAGGATAGGATAGGATACAGGATAGGATAGGATAGAGGATAGGATAGGATAGAGGATAGGATAGGATAGAGGATAGGATAGGATAGAGGATAGGATAGGATAGAGGATAGGATATAATAGAGGATAGGATTAGTAAGAGCATAGGATAGGATAGAGGATAGGATATTATAGATGAGAGGCTAGGATAGAGGATAGGATAGGATAGAGGAAAGGATAGGATAGAGGACAGGATAGGATAGGATAGAGGATAGGATAGGATAGAGGATAGGATATGATAGAGGATAGGATAGGATAGAGGAAAGGATAGGATAGATAATAGGATAGGATAGAGGACAGGATAGGATAGAGGATAGGATTGGATAGAGGGATCGGATAGGATAGAGGATAGGATAGGATAGAGGATAGGATAAGAAAGAGGATAGGATAGGATAGAGGATAGGATAGACGAAAGGATAGGATTGATGATGGGATAGGATAGAGGATAGGATAGGATAGAGGATAGGATTGGATAGAGGATAGGATAGGATAGAGGATAGGATAGGATAGAGGATAGGATAGGATAGAGGATAGGATAGGATAGAGGATAGGATAGGATAGAGGATAGGATAGGATAGAGGATAGGATTAGTAAGAGCATAGGATAGGATAGAGGATAGGATAGGATAGATGAGAGGCTAGGATAGAGGATAGGATAGGATAGAGGAAAGGATAGGATAGAGGATAGGATAGGATAGGATAGAGGATAGGATAGGATAGAGGATAGGATATGATAGAGGATAGGATAGGATAGAGGAAAGGATAGGATAGAGGATAGGATAGGATAGAGGACAGGATAGGATAGAGGATAGGATTGGATAGAGGATCGGATAGGATAGAGGATAGGATAGGATAGAGGATACGATAAGTAAGAGGATAGGATAGGATAGAGGATAGGATAGACGAAAGGATAGGATTGATGATGGGATAGGATAGAGGATAGGATAGGATAGAGGATAGGATAGGATAGAGGATAGGATAGGATAGAGGATAGGATAGGATAGAGGAAAGGATAGGATGGAGGATAGGATAGGATAGAGGATAGGATAAGAAAGAGGATAGGATAGGATAGAGGATAGGATATGATAGAGGATAGGATATAATAGAGGATAGGATTAGTAAGAGCATAGGATTAGTAAGAGCATAGGATAGGATAGAGGATAGGATAGCATAGAGGATAGGATAGGATAGAGGACAGGATAGGACAGAGGATAAGATTGGATAGAGGATAGGATAGGATAGAGGATAGGATAGGATAGAGGATAGGATATGATAGAGGATAGGATTACTAAGAGCATAGGATAGGATAGAGGATTTGATAGCATAGATGATAGGATAGGATGGAGGATAGGATTGGATAGAGGATAGGATAGGATAGAGGATAGGATAGGATAGAGGATAGGATAGGATAGAGGATAGGATAGGATAGAGGATAGGATAGGATAGAGGATAGGATAGGATAGAGGATAGGATAGGATAGAGGATAGGATAGGATAGAGGATAGGATAGAGGATAGGATAGGATAGAGGATATGATATAATAGAGGATAGGATTAGTAAGAGCATAGGATAGGATAGAGGATAGGATATAATAGGATAGAGGATAGGATAGGATAGAGGATAGGATATGATAGAGGATAGGATAGGATAGAGGAAAGGATAGGATAGAGGATAGGATAGGATAGAGGACAGGATAGGATAGAGGATAGGATTGGATAGAGGATCGGATAGGATAGAGGATAGGATAGGATAGAGGATAGGATAAGTAAGAGGATAGGATAGGATAGAGGATAGGATAGACGAAAGGATAGGATTGATGATGGGATAGGATAGAGGATAGGATAGGATAGAGGATAGGATAGGGTAGAGGATAGGATAGGATAGAGGATAGGATAGGATAGAGGAAAGGATAGGATAGAGGATAGGATAGGATAGAGGATAGGATTAGTAAGAGCATAGGATAGGATAGAGGATAGGATAGGATAGATGAGAGGCTAGGATAGAGGATAGGAAAGGATAGAGGAAAGGATAGGATAGAGGATAGGATAGGATAGGATAGAGGATAGGATAGGATAGAGGATAGGATATGATAGAGGATAGGATAGGATAGAGGAAAGGATAGGATAGAGGATAGGATAGGATAGAGGACAGGATAGGATAGAGGATAGGATTGGATAGAGGATCGGATAGGATAGAGGATAGGATAGGATAGAGGATAGGATAAGTAAGAGGATAGGATAGGATAGAGGATAGGATAGACGAAAGGATAGGATTGATGATGGGATAGGATAGAGGATAGGATAGGATAGAGGATAGGATAGGATAGAGGATAGGATAGGATAGAGGATAGGATAGGATAGAGTAAAGGATAGGATGGAGGATAGGATAGGATAGAGGATAGGATAAGAAAGAGGATAGGATAGGATAGAGGATAGGATATGATAGAGGATAGGATATAATAGACGATAGGATTAGTAAGAGCATAGGATTAGTAAGAGCATAGGATAGGATAGAGGATAGGATAGCATAGAGGATAGGATAGGATAGAGGACAGGATAGGACAGAGGATAAGATTGGATAGAGGATAGGATAGGATAGAGGATAGGATAGGATAGAGGATAGGATATGATAGAGGATAGGATTACTAAGAGCATAGGATAGGATAGAGGATTTGATAGCATAGATGATAGGATAGGATGGAGGATAGGATTGGATAGAGGATAGGATAGGATAGAGGATAGGATAGGATAGAGGATAGGATATGATAGAGGATAGGATAGGATAGAGGAAAGGATAGGATAGAGGATAGGATAGGATAGAGGACAGGATAGGATAGAGGATAGGATTGGATAGAGGATCGGATAGGATAGAGGATAGGATAGGATAGAGGATAGGATAAGTAAGAGGATAGGATAGGATAGAGGATAGGATAGACGAAAGGATAGGATTGATGATGGGATAGGATAGAGGATAGGATAGGATAGAGGATAGGATAGGGTAGAGGATAGGATAGGATAGAGGATAGGATAGGATAGAGGAAAGGATAGGATAGAGGATAGGATAGGATAGAGGATAGGATAAGAAAGAGGATAGGATAGGATAGAGGATAGGATAGACGAAAGGATAGGATTGATGATGGGATAGGATAGAGGATAGGATAGGATAGAGGATAGGATTGGATAGAGGATAGGATAGGATAGAGGATAGGATAGGATAGAGGATAGGATAGGATAGAGGATAGGATAGGATAGAGGATAGGATAGGATAGAGGATAGGATAGGATAGAGGATAGGATAGGATAGAGGATAGGATATAATAGAGGATAGGATTAGTAAGAGCATAGGATAGGATAGAGGATAGGATAGGATAGATGAGAGGCTAGGATAGAGGATAGGATAGGATAGAGGAAAGGATAGGATAGAGGATAGGATAGGATAGAGGATAGGATATGATAGAGGATAGGATATAATAGAGGATAGGATTAGTAAGAGCATAGGATTAGTAAGAGCATAGGATAGGATAGAGGATAGGATAGCATAGAGGATAGGATACGATAGAGGATAGGATAGGACAGAGGATAAGATTGGATAGAGGATAGGATAGGATAGAGGATAGGATAGGATAGAGGATAGGATATGATAGAGGATAGGATTACTAAGAGCATAGGATAGGATAGAGGATAGGATAGGATAGAGGATAGGATAGGATAGAGGAAAGGATAGGATGGAGGATAGGATAGGATAGAGGATAGGATAAGAAAGAGGATAGGATAGGATAGAGGATAGGATATGATAGAGGATAGGATATAATAGAGGATAGGATTAGTAAGAGCATAGGATTAGTAAGAGCATAGGATAGGATAGAGGATAGGATAGCATAGAGGATAGGATAGGATAGAGGACAGGATAGGACAGAGGATAAGATTGGATAGAGGATAGGATAGGATAGAGGATAGGATAGGATAGAGGATAGGATATGATAGAGGATAGGATTACTAAGAGCATAGGATAGGATAGAGGATTTGATAGCATAGATGATAGGATAGGATGGAGGATAGGATTGGATAGAGGATAGGATAGGATAGAGGATAGGATAGGATAGAGGATAGGATAGGATAGAGGATAGGATAGGATAGAGGATAGGATAGGATAGAGGATAGGATAGGATAGAGGATAGGATAGGATAGAGGATAGGATAGGATAGAGGATAGGATAGAGGATAGGATAGGATAGAGGATATGATATAATAGAGGATAGGATTAGTAAGAGCATAGGATAGGATAGAGGATAGGATATAATAGGATAGAGGATAGGATAGGATAGAGGATAGGATATGATAGAGGATAGGATAGGATAGAGGAAAGGATAGGATAGAGGATAGGATAGGATAGAGGACAGGATAGGATAGAGGATAGGATTGGATAGAGGATCGGATAGGATAGAGGATAGGATAGGATAGAGGATAGGATAAGTAAGAGGATAGGATAGGATAGAGGATAGGATAGACGAAAGGATAGGATTGATGATGGGATAGGATAGAGGATAGGATAGGATAGAGGATAGGATAGGGTAGAGGATAGGATAGGATAGAGGATAGGATAGGATAGAGGAAAGGATAGGATAGAGGATAGGATAGGATAGAGGATAGGATTAGTAAGAGCATAGGATAGGATAGAGGATAGGATAGGATAGATGAGAGGCTAGGATAGAGGATAGGATAGGATAGAGGATAGGATAGGATAGAGGATAGGATAGGATAGAGGAAAGGATAGGATGGAGGATAGGATAGGATAGAGGATAGGATAAGAAAGAGGATAGGATAGGATAGAGGATAGGATATGATAGAGGATAGGATATAATAGAGGATAGGATTAGTAAGAGCATAGGATTAGTAAGAGCATAGGATAGGATAGAGGATAGGATAGCATAGAGGATAGGATAGGATAGAGGACAGGATAGGACAGAGGATAAGATTGGATAGAGGATAGGATAGGATAGAGGATAGGATAGGATAGAGGATAGGATATGATAGAGGATAGGATTACTAAGAGCATAGGATAGGATAGATGATTTGATAGCATAGATGATAGGATAGGATGGAGGATAGGATTGGATAGAGGATAGGATAGGATAGAGGATAGGATAGGATAGAGGATAGGATAGGATAGAGGATAGGATAGGATAGAGGATAGGATAGGATAGAGGATAGGATAGGATAGAGGATAGGATAGGATAGAGGATAGGATAGGATAGAGGATAGGATAGAGGATAGGATAGGATAGAGGATATGATATAATAGAGGATAGGATTAGTAAGAGCATAGGATAGGATAGAGGATAGGATATAATAGGATAGAGGATAGGATAGGATAGAGGATAGGATATGATAGAGGATAGGATAGGATAGAGGAAAGGATAGGATAGAGGATAGGATAGGATAGAGGACAGGATAGGATAGAGGATAGGATTGGATAGAGGATCGGATAGGATAGAGGATAGGATAGGATAGAGGATAGGATAAGTAAGAGGATAGGATAGGATAGAGGATAGGATAGACGAAAGGATAGGATTGATGATGGGATAGGATAGAGGATAGGATAGGATAGAGGATAGGATAGGGTAGAGGATAGGATAGGATAGAGGATAGGATAGGATAGAGGAAAGGATAGGATAGAGTATAGGATAGGATAGAGGATAGGATTAGTAAGAGCATAGGATAGGATAGAGGATAGGATAGGATAGATGAGAGGCTAGGATAGAGGATAGGATAGGATAGAGGAAAGGATAGGATAGAGGATAGGATAGGATAGGATAGAGGATAGGATAGGATAGAGGATAGGATATGATAGAGGATAGGATAGGATAGAGGAAAGGATAGGATAGAGGATAGGATAGGATAGAGGACAGGATAGGATAGAGGATAGGATTGGATAGAGGATCGGATAGGATAGAGGATAGGATAGGATAGAGGATAGGATAAGTAAGAGGATAGGATAGGATAGAGGATAGGATAGACGAAAGGATAGGATTGATGATGGGATAGGATAGAGGATAGGATAGGATAGAGGATAGGATAGGATAGAGGATAGGATAGGATAGAGGATAGGATAGGATAGAGGAAAGGATAGGATGGAGGATAGGATAGGATAGAGGATAGGATAAGAAAGAGGATAGGATAGGATAGAGGATAGGATATGATAGAGGATAGGATATAATAGACGATAGGATTAGTAAGAGCATAGGATTAGTAAGAGCATAGGATAGGATAGAGGATAGGATAGCATAGAGGATAGGATAGGATAGAGGACAGGATAGGACAGAGGATAAGATTGGATAGAGGATAGGATAGGATAGAGGATAGGATAGGATAGAGGATAGGATATGATAGAGGATAGGATTACTAAGAGCATAGGATAGGATAGAGGATTTGATAGCATAGATGATAGGATAGGATGGAGGATAGGATTGGATAGAGGATAGGATAGGATAGAGGATAGGATAGGATAGAGGATAGGATATGATAGAGGATAGGATAGGATAGAGGAAAGGATAGGATAGAGGATAGGATAGGATAGAGGACAGGATAGGATAGAGGATAGGATTGGATAGAGGATCGGATAGGATAGAGGATAGGATAGGATAGAGGATAGGATAAGTAAGAGGATAGGATAGGATAGAGGATAGGATAGACGAAAGGATAGGATTGATGATGGGATAGGATAGAGGATAGGATAGGATAGAGGATAGGATAGGGTAGAGGATAGGATAGGATAGAGGATAGGATAGGATAGAGGAAAGGATAGGATAGAGGATAGGATAGGATAGAGGATAGGATAAGAAAGAGGATAGGATAGGATAGAGGATAGGATAGACGAAAGGATAGGATTGATGATGGGATAGGATAGAGGATAGGATAGGATAGAGGATAGGATTGGATAGAGGATAGGATAGGATAGAGGATAGGATAGGATAGAGGATAGGATAGGATAGAGGATAGGATAGGATAGAGGATAGGATAGGATAGAGGATAGGATAGGATAGAGGATAGGATAGGATAGAGGATAGGATATAATAGAGGATAGGATTAGTAAGAGCATAGGATAGGATAGAGGATAGGATAGGATAGATGAGAGGCTAGGATAGAGGATAGGATAGGATAGAGGAAAGGATAGGATAGAGGATAGGATAGGATAGAGGATAGGATATGATAGAGGATAGGATATAATAGAGGATAGGATTAGTAAGAGCATAGGATTAGTAAGAGCATAGGATAGGATAGAGGATAGGATAGCATAGAGGATAGGATACGATAGAGGATAGGATAGGACAGAGGATAAGATTGGATAGAGGATAGGATAGGATAGAGGATAGGATAGGATAGAGGATAGGATATGATAGAGGATAGGATTACTAAGAGCATAGGATAGGATAGAGGATAGGATAGCATAGATGATAGGATAGGATGGAGGATAGGATTGGATAGAGGATAGGATAGGATAGAGGATAGGATAGGATAGAGGATAGGATAGGATAGAGGATAGGATAGGATAGAGGATAGGATAGGATAGAGGATAGGATAGGATAGAGGACAGGATAGGATAGAGGATAGGATAGAGGATAGGATAGAGGATAGGATAGGATAGAGTATAGGATATAATAGAGGATAGGATTAGTAAGAGCATAGGATAGGATAGAGGATAGGATATAATAGGATAGAGGATAGGATAGGATAGAGGATAGGATATGATAGAGGATAGGATAGGATAGAGGAAAGGATAGGATAGAGGATAGGACAGGATAGAGGACAGGATAGGATAGAGGATAGGATTGGATAGAGGATCGGATAGGATAGAGGATAGGATAGGATAGAGGATAGGATAAGTAAGAGGATAGGATAGGATAGAGGATAGGATAGACGAAAGGATAGGATTGATGATGGGATAGGATAGAGGATAGGATAGGATAGGATAGAGGATAGGATAAGTAAGAGGATAGGATAGGATAGAGGATAGGATAGACGAAAGGATAGGATTGATGATGGGATAGGATAGAGGATAGGATAGGATAGAGGATAGGATAGGATAGAGGATAGGATAGGATAGAGGATAGGATAGGATAGAGGATAGGATATAATAGAGGATAGGATTAGTAAGACCATAGGATAGGATAGAGGATAGGATAGCATAGAGGATAGGATAGGATAGAGGATAGGATAGGATAGAGGATAGGATAAGTAAGAGGATAGGATAGGATAGAGGATAGGATAGACGAAAGGATAGGATTGATGATGGGATAGGATAGAGGATATGATATGATAGAGGATAGGATAGGATTGAGGATAGGATAGGATAGTTGATAGGATATGATAGAGCATACGATAGAGGATAGGATAGGATAGGATAGAGAATAGGATCAGATAGAGGGTAGGATAGAGGATAGGATAGAGGATAGGATAGGATAGAGGATAGGATAGGATAGAGGATCGGATAGGATAGAGGATAGGATAGGATAGAGGAAAGGATAGGATAGAGGATAGGATAGGATAGGATAGGATAGAGGATAGGATAGGATAGAGGATAGGATATGATAGAGGATAGGATAGGATTGAGGATAGGATACGATAGAGGATAGGATAGGATAGAGGATAGGATAGGATAGAGGATAGAGGATAGGATAGGATAGAGGATAGGATAGGATAGAGGATAGGATAGGATAGAGGATAGGATAGGATAGAGGATAGGATAGGATAGAGGATAGGATGGGATAGAGAATAGGTTAGGATTGAGGATAGGATAGGATAGGATAGAGGATAGGATAGAATTGAGGATAGGATTGGATAGACGATAGGATAGAATTGAGGATAGGATTGGATTGAGGATAGGATATAATAGGATAGAGGATAGGATAGAATTGAGGATAGGATTGGATAGACGATTGGATAGGATAGAGGATATGATAGGATAGAGGGTAGGATAGAGGATAGGATAGCATAGAGGATATGATAGGATAGAGGATAGGATAAAGGATAGGATAGGATAGAGGATAGGATAGGATAGAGGATAGGATAGGATAGAGAATAGGTTGGATTGACGATAGGATAGGATAGGATAGAGGATAGGATGGAATTGAGGATAGGATTGGATAGACGATAGGATAGAATTGAGGATAGGATTGGATAGAGGATAGAGAATTAGATAGGATAGAGGATAGGGTAGGATAGAGGATAGGATAGGGGATTGATAGGATAGGATAGAGGATAGGATAGGATAGGGGATAGGATAGGCTAGAGGATAGGATAGGATAGAGGATAGGATACGATAGAGGATAGGATAGAGGAGAGGATAGAGGATAGGATAGGATAGAGAATAGGTTAGGATTGAGGATAGGATAGGATAGGATAGAGGATAGAATAGAATTGAGGATGGGATTGGTTAGACGATAGGATAGAATTGGGGATAGGATAGGATAGAGGATAGGATAGGATAGGATATAGGATAGACTAGGATAGAGGATAGGATAGGATAGAGGATATGATAGGATAGAGGATAGGATAGAGGATAGGATAGCATAGAGGATATGATAGGATAGAGGATAGGATAAAGGATAGGATAGGATAGAGGATAGGGTAGGATAGAGGATAGGATAGGATAGAGAATAGGTTAGGATTGACGATAGGATAGGATAGGATAGAGGATAGGATGGAATTGAGGATAGGATTGGATAGACGATAGGATAGAATTGAGGATAGGATTGGATAGAGGATAGAGAATTGGATAGGATAGAGTATAGGGTAGGATAGAGGATAGGATAGGGGATTGATAGGATAGGATAGACGATAGGATAGGATAGAGGATAGGATAGGATAGAGGATAGGATAGGATAGAGGATAGGATAGGATAGAGGATAGGATAGGATAGAGGATAGGATAGGATAGAGGATAGGATAGGATAGAGGATAGGATAGGATAGAGGATAGGATAGGATAGAGGATAGGATAGGATAGAGGATAGGATAGGATAGGATAGAGGATAGGATAGGATAGAGGATATGATAGGATAGAGGATAGGATAGAGGATAGGATAGGATAGAGGATATGATAGGATAGAGGATAGGATAAAGGATAGGATAGGATAGAGGATAGGATAGGATAGAGGATAGGATAGGATAGAGGATAGGATAGGATAGAGGATAGGATAGGATAGGATAGACGATATGATAGGATAGAGGATAGGATAAAGGATAGGATACGATAGAGGATAGGATAGGATAGAGGATAGGATAGAGGATAGGATAGAAGATAGGATAGAGGATAGGATAGGATAGAGGATAGGATAGGATAGAGAATAGGTTAGGATTGAGGATAGGACAGGGTAGGATAGAGGATAGGATAGAATTGAGGATAGGATTGGATAGACGATAGGATAGAATTGAGGATAGGATTGGATAGAGGATAGAGAATTGGATAGGACAGAGGATAGGGTAGGATAGAGGATAGGATAGGGGATTGATAGGATAGGATAGAGGATAGGATAGGATAGAGGATAGGATAGGATAGAGGATAGGATAGCATAGAGGATAGGATAGGATAGAGGATAGGATAGGACAGAGGATAAGATTGGATAGAGGATAGGATAGGATAGAGGATAGGATAGGATAGAGGATAGGATAGGATAGATGATAGGATAGGATAGAGGATAAGATTGGATAGATTATAGGATACGATAGAGGATAGGATAGAATAGAGGATAGGATAGGATAGAGGATAGGATAGGATAGAGGATAGGTTAGGATAGAGGATAGGATAGGATAGAAGATAGGATAGGATAGAGGATAGGATAGGATAGGGGATCGGATAGGAGAGAGGATGGGATAGGATAGAGGATAGGATAGGATAGAGGATAGGATAGGATAGAGGATAGGATAGGATAGAGGATCGGATAGGATAGAGGATAGGATAGGATAGAGGATAGGATAAGTAAGAGGATAGGATAGGATAGAGGATAGTATAGACGAAAGGATAGGATTGATGATGGGATAGGATAGAGGATAGGATAGGATAGAGGAGAGGATTGGATAGAGGATAGTATAGGATAGAGGATAGGATAGGATAGAGGATAGGATTGGATAGAGGATAGGATATGATAGAGGATAGGATAGGATAGTTGATAGGATAGGATAGAGCATACGATAGAGGATAGGATAGGATAGAGGATATGATAGGATAGAGGATAGGATAGGATAGAGGATAGGATAGGATACATGATAGGATAGGACAGAGGATAAGATTGGATAGAGGATAGGATAGGATAGAGGATAGGATAGGATAGAGGATAGGATAGGATAGATGATAGGATAGGATAGGTGATAAGATAGGATAGAGGACAGGATAGGATAAAGGATAGGATTGGATAGAGGATCGGATAGAGGAAAGGATAGGATAGAGGATAGGATAGAGGAAAGGATAGGATAGAGGATAGGATACGATAGAACATACGATATTATAGAAAAAAGGATACGATAGAGGATAGGATAGGATAGAGGATCGGATAGGATAGAGGATAGGATAGGATAGAGGATAGGATAAGTAAGAGGATAGGATAGGATAGAGGATAGTATAGACGAAAGGATAGGATTGATGATGGGATAGGATAGAGGATAGGATAGGATAGAGGATAGGATTGGATAGAGGATAGGATAGGATAGAGGATAGGATAGGATAGAGGATAGGATAAGTAAGAGGATATGATAGGATAGAGGATAGGATAGGATAGTGGAAAGGATAGGATAGAGGATAGGATTGGATAGAGGATAAGATAGGATAGAGGATAGGATAAGATAGAGGACAGGATAGGATAAAGGATAGGATACGATAGAGGATAGGATAGGATAGAGTATAGGATAGGATAGAGGATAGGATAGGATAGGATAGGATAGAGGATAGGTTAGGATAGTTGATAGGATAGGATAGAGGATAGGATAGGATAGTTGATAGGATAGGATAGAGCATACGATAGAGGATAGGATTGGATAGAGGATAGGATATGATAGAGGATAGGATAGGATAGTTGATAGGATAGGATAGAGCATACGATAGAGGATAGGATAGGATAGAGGATATGATAGGATAGAGGATAGGATAGGATAGAGGATATGATAGGATAGAGGGTAGGATAGGATAGAGGATAGGATAGGATAGAGGAGAGGATAGGATAGAGGATAGGATATAATGGAGGATAGGATTAGTAAGAGCATAGGATAGGATAGAGGATAGGATAGCATAGAGGATAGGATAGGATACAGGATAGGATAGGACAGAGGATAAGATTGGATAGAGGATAGGACAGGATAGAGGATAGGATAGGATAGAGGATAGGATAGGATAGATGATAGGATAGGATAGGTGATAAGATAGGATAGAGGACAGGATAGGATAAAGGATAGGATTGGATAGAGGATGGGATAGAGGAAAGGATAGGATAGAGGATAGGATAGAGGTAAGGATAGGATAGAGGATAGGAGACGATAGAACATACGATATTATAGAAAAAAGGATACGATAGAGGATAGGATAGGATAGAGGATCGGATAGGATAGAGGATAGGATAGGATAGAGGATAGGATAAGTAAGAGGATAGGATAGGATAGAGGATAGTATAGACGAAAGGATAGGATTGATGATGGGATAGGATAGAGGATAGGATAGGATAGAGGATAGGATTGGATAGAGGATAGGATAGGATAGAGGATAGGATAGAATAGAGGATAGGATAAGTAAGAGGATATGATAGGATAGAGGATAGGATAGGATAGAGGAAAGGATAGGATAGAGGATAGGATTGGATAGAGGATAAGATAGGATAGAGGATAGGATAAGATAGGGGACAGGATAGGATAAAGGATAGGATACGATAGAGGATAGGATAGGATAGAGTATAGGATAGGATAGAGGATAGGATAGGATAGGATAGGATAGAGGATAGGTTAGGATAGTTGATAGGATAGGATAGAGGATAGGATAGGATAGTTGATAGGATAGGATAGAGCATACGATAGAGGATAGGATTGGATAGAGGATAGGATATGATAGAGGATAGGATAGGATAGTTGATAGGATAGGATAGAGCATACGATAGAGGATAGGATAGGATAGAGGATAGGATAGGATAGAGGATATGTTAGGATAGAGGATAGGATAGGATAGAGGATAGGATAGGATAGAGGAGAGGATAGGATAGAGGATAGGATATAATGGAGGATAGGATTAGTAAGAGCATAGGATAGGATAGAGGATAGGATAGCATAGAGGATAGGATAGGATACAGGATAGGATAGGACAGAGGATAAGATTGGATAGAGGATAGGATAGGATAGAGAATAGGATAGGATAGAGGATAGGATAGGATAGATGATAGGATAGGATAGGTGATAAGATAGGATAGAGGACAGGATAGGATAAAGGATAGGATTGGATAGAGGATGGGATAGAGGAAAGGATAGGATAGAGGATAGGATAGAGGAAAGGATAGGATAGAGGATAGGATACGATAGAACATTCGATATTACAGAAAAAAGGATACGATAGAGGATAGGATAGGATAGAGGATCGGATAGGATAGAGGATAGGATAGGATAGAGGATCGGATAGGATAGAGGATAGGATAGGATAGAGGATAGGATAAGTAAGAGGATAGGATAGGATAGAGGATAGTATAGACGAAAGGATAGGATTGATGATGGGATAGGATAGAGGATAGGATAGGATAGAGGATAGGATAAGATAGAGGACAGGATAGGATAAAGGATAGGATACGATAGAGGATAGGATAGGATAGAGTATAGGATAGGATAGAGGATAGGATAGGATAGGATAGGATAGAGGATAGGTTAGGATAGTTGATAGGATATGATAGAGGATAGGATAGGATAGTTGATAGGATAGGATAGAGCATACGATAGAGGATAGGATTGGATAGAGGATAGGATATGATAGAGGATAGGATAGGATAGTTGATAGGATAGGATAGAGCATACGATAGAGGATAGGATAGGATAGAGGATATGATAGGATAGAGGATAGGATAGGATAGAGGATATGATAGGATAGAGGGTAGGATAGGATAGAGGATAGGATAGGATAGAGGAGAGGATAGGATAGAGGATAGGATATAATGGAGGATAGGATTAGTAAGAGCATAGGATAGGATAGAGGATAGGATAGCATAGAGGATAGGATAGGATACAGGATAGGATAGGACAGAGGATAAGATTGGATAGAGGATAGGACAGGATAGAGGATAGGATAGGATAGAGGATAGGATAGGATAGATGATAGGATAGGATAGGTGATAAGATAGGATAGAGGACAGGATAGGATAAAGGATAGGATTGGATAGAGGATGGGATAGAGGAAAGGATAGGATAGAGGATAGGATAGAGGAAAGGATAGGATAGAGGATAGGATACGATAGAACATACGATATTATAGAAAAAAGGATACGATAGAGGATAGGATAGGATAGAGGATCGGATAGGATAGAGGATAGGATAGGATAGAGGATAGGATAAGTAAGAGGATAGGATAGGATAGAGGATAGTATAGACGAAAGGATAGGATTGATGATGGGATAGGATAGAGGATAGGATAGGATAGAGGATAGGATAAGATAGAGGACAGGATAGGATAAAGGATAGGATACGATAGAGGATAGGATAGGATAGAGTATAGGATAGGATAGAGGATAGGATAGGATAGGATAGGATAGAGGATAGGTTAGGATAGTTGATAGGATATGATAGAGGATAGGATAGGATAGTTGATAGGATAGGATAGAGCATACGATAGAGGATAGGATTGGATAGAGGATAGGATATGATAGAGGATAGGATAGGATAGTTGATAGGATAGGATAGAGCATACGATAGAGGATAGGATAGGATAGAGGATATGATAGGATAGAGGATAGGATAGGATAGAGGATATGATAGGATAGAGGGTAGGATAGGATAGAGGATAGGATAGGATAGAGGAGAGGATAGGATAGAGGATAGGATATAATGGAGGATAGGATTAGTAAGAGCATAGGATAGGATAGAGGATAGGATAGCATAGAGGATAGGATAGGATACAGGATAGGATAGGACAGAGGATAAGATTGGATAGAGGATAGGACAGGATAGAGGATAGGATAGGATAGAGGATAGGATAGGATAGATGATAGGATAGGATAGGTGATAAGATAGGATAGAGGACAGGATAGGATAAAGGATAGGATTGGATAGAGGATGGGATAGAGGAAAGGATAGGATAGAGGATAGGATAGAGGAAAGGATAGGATAGAGGATAGGATACGATAGAACATACGATATTATAGAAAAAAGGATACGATAGAGGATAGGATAGGATAGAGGATCGGATAGGATAGAGGATAGGATAGGATAGAGGATAGGATAAGTAAGAGGATAGGATAGGATAGAGGATAGTATAGACGAAAGGATAGGATTGATGATGGGATAGGATAGAGGATAGGATAGGATAGAGGATAGGATTGGATAGAGGATAGGATAGGATAGAGGATAGGATAGGATAGAGGATAGGATAAGTAAGAGGATATGATAGGATAGAGGATAGGATAGGATAGAGGAAAGGATAGGATAGAGGATAGGATTGGATAGAGGATAAGATAGGATAGAGGATAGGATAAGATAGGGGACAGGATAGGATAAAGGATAGGATACGATAGAGGATAGGATAGGATAGAGTATAGGATAGGATAGAGGATAGGATAGGATAGGATAGGATAGAGGATAGGTTAGGATAGTTGATAGGATAGGATAGAGGATAGGATAGGATAGTTGATAGGATAGGATAGAGCATACGATAGAGGATAGGATTGGATAGAGGATAGGATATGATAGAGGATAGGATAGGATAGTTGATAGGATAGGATAGAGCATACGATAGAGGATAGGATAGGATAGAGGATAGGATAGGATAGAGGATATGTTAGGATAAAGGATAGGATAGGATAGAGGATAGGATAGGATAGAGGAGAGGATAGGATAGAGGATAGGATATAATGGAGGATAGGATTAGTAAGAGCATAGGATAGGATAGAGGATAGGATAGCATAGAGGATAGGATAGGATACAGGATAGGATAGGACAGAGGATAAGATTGGATAGAGGATAGGATAGGATAGAGAATAGGATAGGATAGAGGATAGGATAGGATAGATGATAGGATAGGATAGGTGATAAGATAGGATAGAGGACAGGATAGGATAAACTATAGGATTGGATAGAGGATGGGATAGAGGAAAGGATAGGATAGAGGATCGGATAGGATAGAGGATAGGATAGGATAGAGGATAGGATAAGTAAGAGGATAGGATAGGATAGAGGATAGTATAGACGAAAGGATAGGATTGATGATGGGATAGGATAGAGGATAGGATAGGATAGAGGATAGGATTGGATAGAGGATAGGATAGGATAGAGGATAGGATAGGATAGAGGATAGGATAAGTAAGAGGATATGATAGGATACAGGATAGGATAGGATAGGATAGGATAGAGGATAGGATAGAGGATAGGATTGGATAGAGGATAAGTTAGGATAGAGGATAGGATAAGATAGAGGACAGGATAGGATAAAGGATAGGATACGATAGAGGATAGGATAGGATAGAGTATAGGATAGGATAGAGGATAGGATAGGATAGGATAGGATAGAGGATAGGTTAGGATAGTTGATAGGATATGATAGAGGATAGGATAGGATAGTTGATAGGATAGGATAGAGCATACGATAGAGGATAGGCTAGGATAGAGGATATGATAGGAGAGAGGATAAGATTGGATAGAGGATAGGATAGGATAGAGGATAGGATAGGATAGAGGATAGGATAGGATAGATGATAGGATAGGATAGGTGATAAGATAGGATAGAGGACAGGATAGGATAAAGGATAGGATTGGATAGAGGATAGGATAGAGGAAAGGATAGGATAGAGGATAGGATAGAGGAAAGGATAGGATAGAGGATAGGATACGATAGAACATACGATATTATAGAAAAAAGGATACGATAGAGGATAGGATAGGATAGAGGATCGGATAGGATAGAGGATAGGATAGGATAGAGGATAGGATAAGTAAGAGGATAGGATAGGATAGAGGATAGTATAGACGAAAGGATAGGATTGATGATGGGATAGGATAGAGGATAGGATAGGATAGAGGATAGGATTGGATAGGGGATAGGATAGGATAGAGGATAGGATAGGATAGAGGATAGGATAGGATAGATGATAGGATAGGATAGAGGATAGGATTGGATAGGGGATAGGATAGGATAGAGGATAGGATAGGATAGAGGATAGGATAGGATAGATGATAGGATAGGATAGAGGATAAGATTGGATAGATTATAGGATACGATAGAGGATAGGATAGAATAGAGGATAGGATAGGATAGAGGATAGGATAGGATATAGGATAGGTTAGGATAGAGGATAGGATAGGATAGAAGATAGGATAGGATAGATGATAGGATAGGATAGAGGATAAGATTGGATAGATTATAGGATACGATAGAGGATAGGATAGAATAGAGGATAGGATTGGACAGAGGATGGGATAGAGGAAAGGATACGATAGAGGATAGGATAGGATAGAGGATCGGATAGGATAGAGGGTAGGATAGGATAGAGGATAGGATAAGTAAGAGGATAGGATAGGATAGAGGATAGTATAGACGAAAGGATAGGATTGATGATGGGATAGGATAGAGGATAGGATAGGATAGAGGATAGGATTGGATAGAGGATAGGATAGGATAGAGGATAGGATAGGATAGAGGATAGGATAAGTAAGAGGATAGGATAGGATAGAGGATAGGATAGGATAGAGGAAAGGATAGGATAGAGGGTAGGATTGGATAGAGGATAAGGTAGGATAGAGGATAGGATAAGATAGAGGACAGGATAGGATAGAGGATAGGATACGATAGAGGATAGGATAGGATAGAGTATAGGATACGATAGAGGATAGGATACGATAGAGTATAGGATAGGATAGAGGATAGGATGGGATAGGATAGGATAGAGGATAGGATAGGATAGTTGATAGGATAGGATAGAGGATAGGATAGGATTGTTGATAGGATAGGATAGAGCATACGATAGAGGATAGGATAGGATAGAGAATAGGATAGGATACATGGTATTATAGGGTAGAGGATAGAATAGGATAGAGGATAGGATAGGGGATTGGATAGGATAGAGAATAGGATAAGTAAGAGGATAGGATAGGATAGAGGATAGGATAGACGAAAGGATAGGATTGAGGATGGGATAGGATAGAGGATAGGATATGATAGAGGATAGGATTGGATAGAGGATAGGATAGGATAGAGGATAGGATAGGATAGAGGATAGGATAAGTAAGAGGATAGGATAGGATAGAGGATAGGATAGGATAGAGGATAGGATAGGATAGAGGATAGGATATAATGGAGGATAGGATTAGTAAGAGCATAGGATAGGATAGAGGATAGGATAGCATAGAGGATAGGATAGGATAGAGGATAGGATAGGACAGAGGATAAGATTGGATAGAGGATAGGATAGGATAGAGGATAGGATAGGATAGAGGATAGGATAGGATAGATGATAGGATATGATAGAGGATAAGATTGGATAGATTATAGGATACGATAGAGGATAGGATAGAATAGAGGATAGGATAGGATAGAGGATAGGATAGGATAGAGGATAGGTTAGGATAGAGGATAGGATAGGATAGAAGATAGGATAGGATAGAGGATAGGATAGGATAGAGGATAGGATATAATAGAGGATAGGGTTAGTAAGAGCATAGGATAGGATAGAGGATAGGATAGCATAGACGATAGTATAGGATAGAGGATAGGATAGGATAGAGGATAGGATATAATAGAGGATAGGGTTAGTAAGAGCATAGGATAGGATAGAGGATAGGATAGCATAGACGATAGTATAGGATAGACGATAGTATAGGATAGAGGATAGGATAGGATAGAGGATAGGATATAATAGAGGATAGGGTTAGTAAGAGCATAGGATAGGATAGAGGATAGGATAGCATAGACGATAGTATAGGATAGAGGATAGGATAGGATAGAGGATAAGATTGGATAGAGGATAGGATAGGAAAGAGGATAGGATAGGATAGAGGATAGGATAGGATAGGGGATCGGATAGGAGAGAGGATGGGATAGGATAGAGGATAGGATAGGATAGAGGATAGGATAGGATAGAGGATAGGATAGGATAGAGGATCGGATAGGATAGAGGATAGGATAGGATAGAGGATAGGATAAGTAAGAGGATAGGATAGGATAGAGGATAGGATAGGATAGAGGATAGGATAGGATAGAGGATAGGATAGGATAGAGGATAGGATAGGATAGAGGATAGGATAGGATAGAGGATAGGATAGGATAGAGGATAGGATAGGATAGAGGATAGGATAGGATAGAGGATAGGATAGGATAGAGGATAGGATAGGATAGAGGATAGGATAGGATAGAGGATAGGATATAATGGAGGATAGGATATAATGGAGGATAGGATTAGTAAGAGCATAGGATAGGATAGAGGATAGGATAGCATAGAGGATAGGATAGGATAGAGGATAGGATAGAACAGAGGATAAGATTGGATAGAGGATAGGATAGGATAGAGGATAGGATAGGATAGAGGATAGGATAGGATAGATGATAGGATAGGATAGAGGATAAGATTGGATAGATTATAGGATACGATAGAGGATAGGATAGAATAGAGGATAGGATAGGATAGAGGATAGGATAGGATAGAGGATAGGTTAGGATAGAGGATAGGATAGGATAGAAGATAGGATAGGATAGAGAATAGGATAGGATAGGGGATCGGATAGGAGAGAGGATGGGATAGGATAGAGGATAGGATAGGATAGAGGATAGGATAGGATAGAGGATAGGATAGGATAGAGGATCGGATAGGATAGAGGATAGGATAGGATAGAGGATAGGATAAGTAAGAGGATAGGATAGGATAGAGGATAGTATAGACGAAAGGATAGGATTGATGATGGGATAGGATAGAGGATAGGATAGGATAGAGGAGAGGATATGATAGAGGATAGGATAGGATAGTTGATAGGATAGGATAGAGCATACGATAGAGGATAGGATAGGATAGAGGATATGATAGGATAGAGGATAGGATAGGATAGAGGATAGGATTGGATAGAGGATAAGATAGGATAGAGGATAGGATAAGATAGAGGACAGGATAGGATAAAGGATAGGATACGATAGAGGATAGGATAGGATAGAGTATAGGATAGGATAGAGGATAGGATAGGATAGGATAGGATAGAGGATAGGCTAGGATAGTTGATAGGATAGGATAGAGGATAGGATAGGATAGTTGATAGGATAGGATAGAGCATACGATAGAGGATAGGATTGGATAGAGGATAGGATATGATAGAGGATAGGATAGGATAGATGATAGGATAGGATAGAGGATAAGATTGGATAGATTATAGGATACGATAGAGGATAGGATAGAATAGAGGATAGGATAGGATAGAGGATAGGATAGGATAGAGGATAGGTTAGGATAGAGGATAGGATAGGATAGAAGATAGGATAGGATAGAGGATAGGATAGGATAGGGGATCGGATAGGAGAGAGGATGGGATAGGATAGAGGATAGGATAGGATAGAGGATAGGATAGGATAGAGGATAGGATAGGATAGAGGATCGGATAGGATAGAGGATAGGATAGGATAGAGGATAGGATAAGTAAGAGGATAGGATAGGATAGAGGATAGTATAGACGAAAGGATAGGATTGATGATGGGATAGGATAGAGGATAGGATAGGATAGAGGAGAGGATTGGATAGAGGATAGTATAGGATAGAGGATAGGATAGGATAGAGGATAGGATTGGATAGAGGATAGGATATGATAGAGGATAGGATAGGATAGTTGATAGGATAGGATAGAGCATACGATAGAGGATAGGATAGGATAGAGGATATGATAGGATAGAGGATAGGATAGGATAGAGGATAGTATAGACGAAAGGATAGGATTGATGATGGGATAGGATAGAGGATAGGATAGGATAGAGGATAGGATTGGATAGAGGATAGGATAGGATAGAGGATAGGATAGGATAGAGGATAGGATAAGTAAGAGGATATGATAGGATAGAGGATAGGATAGGATAGAGGAAAGGATAGGATAGAGGATAGGATTGGATAGAGGATAAGATAGGATAGAGGATAGGATAAGATAGAGGACAGGATAGGATAAAGGATAGGATACGATAGAGGATAGGATAGGATAGAGTATAGGATAGGATAGAGGATAGGATAGGATAGGATAGGATAGAGGATAGGTTAGGATAGTTGATAGGATAGGATAGAGGATAGGATAGGATAGTTGATAGGATAGGATAGAGCATACGATAGAGGATAGGATTGGATAGAGGATAGGATATGATAGAGGATAGGATAGGATAGTTGATAGGATAGGATAGAGGATATGATAGGATAGAGGATAGGATAGGATAGAGGATAGGATAGGATAGAGGAGAGGATAGGATAGAGGATAGGATATAATGGAGGATAGGATTAGTAAGAGCATAGGATAGGATAGAGGATAGGATAGCATAGAGGATAGGATAGGATACAGGATAGGATAGGACAGAGGATAAGATTGGATAGAGGATGGGATAGAGGAAAGGATAGGATAGAGGATAGGATAGAGGAAAGGATAGGATAGAGGATAGGATACGATAGAACATACGATATTACAGAAAAAAGGATACGATAGAGGATAGGATAGGATAGAGGATCGGATAGGATAGAGGATAGGATAGGATAGAGGATAGGATAAGTAAGAGGATAGGATAGGATAGAGGATAGTATAGACGAAAGGATAGGATTGATGATGGGATAGGATAGAGGATAGGATAGGATAGAGGATAGGATTGGATAGAGGATAGGATAGGATAGAGGATAGGATAGGATAGAGGATAGGATAAGTAAGAGGATATGATAGGATAGAGGATAGGATAGGATAGGATAGGATAGAGGATAGGATAGAGGATAGGATTGGATAGAGGATAAGTTAGGATAGAGGATAGGATAAGATAGAGGACAGGATAGGATAAAGGATAGGATACGATAGAGGATAGGATAGGATAGAGTATAGGATAGGATAGAGGATAGGATAGGATAGGATAGGATAGAGGATAGGTTAGGATAGTTGATAGGATATGATAGAGGATAGGATAGGATAGTTGATAGGATAGGATAGAGCATACGATAGAGGATAGGATAGGATAGAGGATATGATAGGATAGAGGATAGGATAGGATAGAGGATATGATAGGATAGAGGATAGGATAGGATAGAGGATAGGATAGGATAGAGGATAGTATAGACGAAAGGATAGGATTGATGATGGGATAGGATAGAGGATAGGATAGGATAGAGGATAGGTTTGGATAGAGGATAGGATAGGATAGAGGATAGGATAGGATAGAGGATAGGATAAGTAAGAGGATATGATAGGATAGAGTAAAGGATAGGATAGAGGATAGGATTGGATAGAGGATAAGATAGGATAGAGGATAGGATAAGATAGAGGACAGGATAGGATAAAGGATAGGATACGATAGAGGATAGGATAGGATAGAGTATAGGATAGGATAGAGGATAGGATAGGATAGGATAGGATAGAGGATAGGTTAGGATAGTTGGTAGGATAGGATAGAGGATAGGATAGGATAGTTGATAGGATAGGATAGAGCATACGATAAAGGATAGGTTAGGATAGTTGATAGGATAGGATAGAGGATAGGATAGGATAGTTGATAGGATAGGATAGAGCATACGATAGAGGATAGGATTGGATAGAGGATAGGATATGATAGAGGATAGGATAGGATAGTTGATAGGATAGGATAGAGCATACGATAGAGGATAGGATAGGATAGAGGATAGGATAGGATAGAGGATATGATAGGATAGAGGATAGGATAGGATAGAGGATAGGATAGGATAGAGGAGAGGATAGGATAGAGGATAGGATATAATGGAGGATAGGATTAGTAAGAGCATAGGATAGGATAGAGGATAGGATAGCATAGAGGATAGGATAGGATACAGGATAGGATAGGACAGAGGATAAGATTGGATAGAGGATAGGATAGGATAGAGAATAGGATAGGATAGAGGATAGGATAGGATAGATGATAGGATAGGATAGGTGATAAGATAGGATAGAGGACAGGATAGGATAAAGGATAGGATTGGATAGAGGATGGGATAGAGGAAAGGATAGGATAGAGGATAGGATAGAGGAAAGGATAGGATAGAGGATAGGATACGATAGAACATACGATATTACAGAAAAAAGGATACGATAGAGGATAGGATAGGATAGAGGATCGGATAGGATAGAGGATAGGATAGGATAGAGGATAGGATAAGTGAGAGGATAGGATAGGATAGAGGATAGTATAGACGAAAGGATAGGATTGATGATGGGATAGGATAGAGGATAGGATAGGATAGAGGATAGGATTGGATAGAGGATAGGATAGGCTAGAGGATAGGATAGGATAGAGGATAGGATAAGTAAGAGGATATGATAGGATAGAGGATAGGATAGGATAGGATAGGATAGAGGATAGGATAGAGGATAGGATTGGATAGAGGATAAGTTAGGATAGAGGATAGGATAAGATAGAGGACAGGATAGGATAAAGGATAGGATACGATAGAGGATAGGATAGGATAGAGTATAGGATAGGATAGAGGATAGGATAGGATAGGATAGGATAGAGGATAGGTTAGGATAGTTGATATTATATGATAGAGGATAGGATAGGATAGTTGATAGGATAGGATAGAGCATACGATAGAGGATAGGATAGGATAGAGGATATGATAGGATAGACGATAGGATAGGATAGAGGATATGATAGGATAGAGGATAGGATAGGATAGAGGATAGGATAGGATAGAGGAGAGGATAGGATAGAGGATAGGATATAATGGAGGATAGGATTAGTAAGAGCATAGGATAGGATAGAGGATAGGATAGCATAGAGGATAGGATAGGATACAGGATAGGATAGGACAGAGGATAAGATTGGATAGAGGATAGGATAGGATAGAGGATAGGATAGGATAGAGGATAGGATAGGATAGATGATAGGATAGGATAGGTGATAAGATAGGATAGAGGACAGGATAGGATAAAGGATAGGATTGGATAGAGGATAGGATAGAGGAAAGGATAGGATAGAGGATAGGATAGAGGAAAGGATAGGATAGAGGATAGGATACGATAGAACATACGATATTATAGAAAAAAGGATACGATAGAGGATAGGATAGGATAGAGGATCGGATAGGATAGAGGATAGGATAGGATAGAGGATAGGATAAGTAAGAGGATAGGATAGGATAGAGGATAGTATAGACGAAAGGATAGGATTGATGATGGGATAGGATAGAGGATAGGATAGGATAGAGGATAGGTTTGGATAGAGGATAGGATAGGATAGAGGATAGGATAGGATAGAGGATAGGATAAGTAAGAGGATATGATAGGATAGAGGATAGGATAGGATAGAGGAAAGGATAGGATAGAGGATAGGATTGGATAGAGGATAAGATAGGATAGAGGATAGGATAAGATAGAGGACAGGATAGGATAAAGGATAGGATACGATAGAGGATAGGATAGGATAGAGTATAGGATAGGATAGAGGATAGGATAGGATAGGATAGGATAGAGGATAGGTTAGGATAGTTGATAGGATAGGATAGGATAGAGGATAGGTTAGGATAGTTGATAGGATAGGATAGAGGATAGGATAGGATAGTTGATAGGATAGGATAGAGCATACGATAGAGGATAGGATTGGATAGAGGATAGGATATGATAGAGGATAGGATAGGGTAGTTGATAGGATAGGATAGAGCATACGATAGAGGATAGGATAGGATAGAGGATATGATAGGATAGAGGATAGGATAGGATAGAGGATAGGATAGGATAGAGGAGAGGATAGGATAGATTATAGGATATAATGGAGGATAGGATTAGTAAGAGCATAGGATAGGATAGAGGATAGGATAGGATACAGGATAGGATAGGACAGAGGATAAGATTGGATAGAGGATAGGATAGGATAGAGGATAGGATAGGATAGAGGATAGGATAGGATAGATGATAGGATAGGATAGGTGATAAGATAGGATAGAGGACAGGATAGGATAAAGGATAGGATTGGATAGAGGATCGGATAGAGGAAAGGATAGGATAGAGGATAGGATAGAGGAAAGGATAGGATAGAGGATAGGATACGATAGAACATACGATATTATAGAAAAAAGGATACGATAGAGGATAGGATTAGATAGAGGATAGGATATGATAGAGGATAGGATAGGATAGTTGATAGGATAGGATAGAGCATACGATAGAGGATAGGATAGGATAGAGGATATGATAGGATAGAGGATAGGATAGGATAGAGGATATGATAGGATAGAGGGTAGGATAGGATAGAGGATAGGATAGGATAGAGGAGAGGATAGGATAGAGGATAGGATATAATGGAGGATAGGATTAGTAAGAGCATAGGATAGGATAGAGGATAGGATAGCATAGAGGATAGGATAGGATACAGAATAGGATAGGACAGAGGATAAGATTGGATAGAGGATAGGATAGGATACAGGATAGGATAGGACAGAGGATAGGATAGGATAGATGATAGGATAGGATAGGTGATAAGATAGGATAGAGGACAGGATAGGATAAAGGATAGGATTGGATAGAGGATGGGATAGAGGAAAGGATAGGATAGAGGATAGGATACAGGAAAGGATAGGATAGAGGATAGGATACGATAGAACATACGATATTATAGAAAAAAGGATACGATAGAGGATAGGATAGGATAGAGGATCGGATAGGATAGAGGATAGGATAGGATAGAGGATAGGATAAGTAAGAGGATAGGATAGGATAGAGGATAGTATAGACGAAAGGATAGGATTGATGATGGGATAGGATAGAGGATAGGATAGGATAGAGGATAGGATTGGATAGAGGATAGGATAGGATAGAGGATAGGATAGGATAGAGGATAGGATAAGTAAGAGGATATGATAGGATAGAGGATAGGATAGGATAGGATAGGATAGAGGATAGGATAGAGGATAGGATTGGATAGAGGATAAGTTAGGATAGAGGATAGGATAAGATAGAGGACAGGATAGGATAAAGGATAGGATACGATAGAGGATAGGATAGGATAGAGTATAGGATAGGATAGAGGATAGGATAGGATAGGATAGGATAGAGGATAGGTTAGGATAGTTGATAGGATATGATAGAGGATAGGATAGGATAGTTGATAGGATAGGATAGAGCATACGATAGAGGATAGGATAGGATAGAGGATATGATAGGATAGAGGATAGGATAGGATAGAGGATATGATAGGATAGAGGATAGGATAGGATAGAGGATAGGATAGGATAGAGGAGAGGGTAGGATAGAGGATAGGATATAATGGAGGATAGGATTAGTAAGAGCATAGGATAGGATAGAGGATAGGATAGCATAGAGGATAGGATAGGATACAGGATAGGATAGGACAGAGGATAAGATTGGATAGAGGATAGGATAGCATAGAGGATAGGATAGGATAGAGGATAGGATAGGATAGATGATAGGATAGGATAGGTGATAAGATAGGATAGAGGACAGGATAGGATAAAGGATAGGATTGGATAGAGGATAGGATAGAGGAAAGGATAGGATAGAGGATAGGATAGAGGAAAGGATAGGATAGAGGATAGGATACGATAGAACATACGATATTATAGAAAAAAGGATACGATAGAGGATAGGATATGGGATTGCCTAGGATAGAGGATAGGATAAGTAAGAGGATAGGATAGAGGAACGGATAGGATTGAAGATGGGATAGGAACGAGGATAGGATGGGATAGAGGATAGTATAGGCTAGAGGATAGGATAGGATAGAGGATAGGATAAGTAAGAGGATAGGATAGGATAGAGGATAGGATAGGATAGAGGATAGCATAGGATAGAGGATAGGATAGGATAGAGGATAGGATAGGATAGGATAGGATAGAGGATAGGATAGGATAGTTGATAGGATAGGATAGAGGATAGGATAGGATAGTTGATAGGATAGGATAGAGCATACGATAGAGGATAGGATAGGATAGAGAATAGGATAGGATACATGGTATTATAGGGTAGAGGATAGAATAGGATAGAGGATAGGATAGGGGATTGGATAGGATAGAGGATAGGATAAGTAAGAGTATAGGATAGGATAGAGGATAGGATAGAGGAAAGGATAGGATTGAGGATGGGATAGGATAGAGGATAGGATATGATAGAGAATAGGATAGGATAGGTGATAAGATAGGATAGAGGATAGGATTGGATAGAGGATAGGATAGAGGAAAGGATAGGATAGAGGATAGGATAGAGGAAAGGATAGGATAGAGGATAGGATACGATAGAACATACGATATTATAGAAAAAGGATACGATAGAGGATAGGATAGGATAGAGGATAGGATATGGGATTGCCTAGGATAGAGGATAGGATAGGATAGAGGATCGGATAGGATAGAGGATAGGATAGGATAGAGGATAGGATAAGTATGAGGATAGGATAGGTTAGAGGATAGTATAGACGAAAGGATAGGATTGATGATGGGATAGGATAGAGGATAGGATAGGATAGAGGATAGGATTGGATAGAGGATAGGATAAGATAGAGGACAGGATAGGATAGAGGATAGGATACGATAGAGGATAGGATAGGATAGAGGATATGATAGGATAGAGGATAGGATATAATAGAGGATAGGATAGAATAGAGGAGAGGATAGGATAGAGGATAGGATATAATGGAGGATAGGATTAGTAAGAGCATAGGATAGGATAGAGGATAGGATAGCATAGAGGATAGGATAGGATACAGGATAGGATAGGTTACAGGATAGGATAGGACAGAGGATAAGATTGGTTAGAGGATAGGATAGGATAGAGGATAGGATAGGATAGAGGATAGGATAGGATAGATGATAGGATAGGATAGGTGATAAGATAGGATAGAGGACAGGATAGGATAAAGGATAGGATTGGATAGAGGATAGGATAGAGGAAAGGATAGGATAGAGGATAGGATAGAGGAAAGGATAGGATAGAGGATAGGATACGGTAGAACATACGATATTATAGAAAAAAGGATACGATAGAGGATAGGATATGGGATTGCCTAGGATAGAGGATAGGATAAGTAAGAGGATAGGATAGAGGAACGGATAGGATTGAAGATGGGATAGGAACGAGGATAGGATGGGATAGAGGATAGTATAGGCTAGAGGATAGGATAGGATAGAGGATAGGATAAGTAAGAGGATAGGATAGGATAGAGGATAGGATAGGATAGAGGATAGCATAGGATAGAGGATAGGATAGGATAGAGTATAGGATACGATAGAGGATAGGATAGGATAGAGTATAGGATAGGATAGAGGATAGGATACGATAGGATAGGATAGAGGATAGGATAGGATAGTTGATAGGATAGGATAGAGGATAGGATAGGATAGTTGATAGGATAGGATAGAGCATACGATAGAGGATAGGATAGGATAGAGAATAGGATAGGATACATGGTATTATAGGGTAGAGGATAGAATAGGATAGAGGATAGGATAGGGGATTGGATAGGATAGAGGATAGGATAAGTAAGAGTATAGGATAGGATAGAGGATAGGATAGAGGAAAGGATAGGATTGAGGATGGGATAGGATAGAGGATAGGATATGATAGAGAATAGGATAGGATAGGTGATAAGATAGGATAGAGGATAGGATTGGATAGAGGATAGGATAGAGGAAAGGATAGGATAGAGGATAGGATAGAGGAAAGGATAGGATAGAGGATAGGATACGATAGAACATACGATATTATAGAAAAAGGATACGATAGAGGATAGGATAGGATAGAGGATAGGATATGGGATTGCCTAGGATAGAGGATAGGATAGGATAGAGGATCGGATAGGATAGAGGATAGGATAGGATAGAGGATAGGATAAGTAAGAGGATAGGATAGGTTAGAGGATAGCATAGACGAAAGGATAGGATTGATGATGGGATAGGATAGAGGATAGGATAGGATAGAGGATAGGATTGGATAGAGGATAGGATAAGATAGAGGACAGGATAGGATAGAGGATAGGATACGATAGAGGATAGGATAGGATAGAGGATATGATAGGATAGAGGATAGGATATAATAGAGGATAGGATAGGATAGAGGAGAGGATAGGATAGAGGATAGGATATAATGGAGGATAGGATTAGTAAGAGCATAGGATAGGATAGAGGATAGGATAGCATAGAGGATAGGATAGGATACAGGATAGGATAGGACAGAGGATAAGATTGGATAGAGGATAGGATAGGATAGAGGATAGGATACGATAGAGGATAGGATAGGATAGATGATAGGATAGGATAGGTGATAAGATAGGATAGAGGACAGGATAGGATAAAGGATAGGATTGGATAGAGGATGGGATAGAGGAAAGGATAGGATAGAGGATAGGATAGAGGAAAGGATAGGATAGAGGATGGGATACGATAGAACATACGATATTATAGAAAAAAGGATACGATAGAGGATAGGATACGATAGAGGATAGGATAGGATAGAGGATCGGATAGGATAGAGGATAGGATAGGATAGAGGATAGGATAAGTAAGAGGATAGGATAGGATACAGGATAGTATAGACGAAAGTGTAGGATTGATGATGGGATAGGATAGAGGATAGGATATGATAGAGGATAGGATTGGATAGAGGATAGGATAGGATAGAGGATAGGATAGGATAGAGGATAGGATAAGTAAGAGGATAGGATAGGATAGAGGATAGGATAGGATAGAGGATAGGATTGGATAGAGGATAGGATAGGATAGAGGATAGGATAGGATAGAGGATAGGATAAGTAAGAGGATAGGATAGGATAGAGGATAGGATAAGTAAGAGGATAGGATAGGATAGAGGATAGGATAGGATAGAGGATAGGATAGGATAGAGGATAGGATAGGATAGAGGATAGTATAGACGAAAGGATAGGATTGATGATGGGATAGGATAGAGGATAGGATAGGATAGAGGAGAGGATTGGATAGAGGATCGGATAGGATAGAGGATAAGATTGGATAGAGGATAGTATAGGATAGAGGATAGGATAGGATAGAACATACGATATTATAGAAGAAAGGATACGATAGAGGATAGGATAGGATAGAGGATAGGATATGGGATTGCCTAGGATAGAGGATAGGATAGGATAGAGGATCGGATAGGATAGAGGATAGGATAGGATAGAGGATAGGATAAGTAAGAGGATAGGATAGGATACAGGATAGTATAGACGAAAGTATAGGATTGATGATGGGATAGGATAGAGGATAGGATACGATAGAGGATAGGATTGGATAGAGGATAGGATAGGATAGAGGATAGGATAGGATAGAGGATAGGATAAGTAAGAGGATAGGATAGGATAGAGGATAGGATAGGATAGAGGATAGGTAAGGATAGAGGATAGGATAGGACAGAGGATAAGATTGGATAGAGGATAGGATAGGATAGAGGATAGGATAGGATAGAGGATAGGATAGGATAGATGATAGGATAGGATAGGTGATAAGATAGGATAGAGGACAGGATAGGATAAAGGATAGGATTGGATAGAGGATGGGATAGAGGAAAGGATAGGATAGAGGATAGGATAGAGGAAAGGATAGGATGGAGGATAGGATACGATAGAACATACGATATTATAGAAAAAAGGATACGATAGAGGATAGGATAGGATAGAGGATCGGATAGGATAGAGGATAGGATAGGATAGATGATAGGATAGGATAGGTGATAAGATAGGATAGAGGACAGGATAGGATGAGGATAGGATTGGATAGAGGATGGGATAGAGGAAAGGATAGGATAGAGGATAGGATAGAGGAAAGGATAGGATAGAGGATAGGATAGAGGAAAGGATAGGATAGAGGATAGGATACGATAGAACATACGATATTATAGAAAAAAGGATACGATAGAGGATAGGATAGGATAGAGGATCGGATAGGATAGAGGATAGGATAGGATAGAGGATAGGATAAGTAAGAGGATAGGATAGGATAGAGGATAGTATAGACGAAAGGATAGGATTGATGATGGGATAGGATAGAGGATAGGATAGGATAGAGGATAGGATTGGATAGAGGATAGGATAGGATAGAGGATAGGATAGGATAGAGGATAGGATAAGTAAGAGGATAGGATAAGTAAGAGGATAGGATAGGATAGAGGATAGGATAGGATAGAGGAAAGGATAGGTTAGAGGATAGGATTGGATAGAGGATAAGATAGGATAGAGGATAGGATAAGATAGAGGACAGGATAGGATAAAGGATAGGATACGATAGAGGATAGGATAGGATAGAGTATAGGATAGGATAGAGGATAGGATAGGATAGGATAGGATAGAGGATCGGTTAGGATAGTTGATAGGATAGGATAGAGGATAGGATAGGATAGTTGATAGGATAGGATAGAGCATACGATAGAGGATAGGATAGGATAGAGAATGGGATAGGATACATGGTATTATAGGGTAGAGGATAGAATAGGATAGAGGATAGGATAGGGGATTGGATAGGACAGAGGATAGGATAAGTAAGAGGATAGGATAGGATAGAGGATAGTATAGACGAAAGGATAGGATTGATGATGGGATAGGATAGAGGATAGGATAGGATAGAGGAACGGATAGGATTGAGGATGGGATAGGAACGAGGATAGGATGGGATAGAGGATAGTATAGGCTAGAGTATAGGATAGGATAGAGGATAGGATAGGATAGAGGATAGGATAGGATAGAGGTTCGGATAGGATAGAGGATAGGATAGGATAGAGGATAGGATAAGTAAGAGGATAGGATAGGATAGAGGATAGTATAGACGAAAGGATAGGATTGATGATGGGATAGGATAGAGGTTAGGATAGGATAGAGGAGAGGATTGGATAGAGGATCGGATAGGATAGAGGATAAGATTGGATAGAGGATAGTATAGGATAGAGGATAGGTTAGGATAGAGGATAGGATTGGATAGAGGATAGGATATGATAGAGGATAGGATAGGATAGTTGATAGGATACTATAGAGCATACGATAGAGGATAGGATAGGATAGATGATAGGATAGGATAGGTGATAAGATAGGATAGAGGGCAGGAAAGGATAAAGGATAGGATTGGATACAGGATGGGATAGAGGAAAGGATAGGATAGAGGATAGGATAGAGAAAAGGATAGGATAGAGGATAGGATACGATAGAACATACGATATTATAGAAGAAAGGATACGATAGAGGATAGGATAGGATAGAGGATAGGATATGGGATTGCCTAGGATAGAGGATAGGATAGGATAGAGGATCGGATAGGATAGAGGATAGGATAGGATAGAGGATAGGATAAGTAAGAGGATAGGATAGGATACAGGATAGTATAGACGAAAGTATAGGATTGATGATGGGATAGGATAGAGGATAGGATATGATAGAGGATAGGATTGGATAGAGGATAGGATAGGATAGAGGATAGGATAGGATAGAGGATAGGATAAGTAAGAGGATAGGATAGGATAGAGGATAGGATAGGATAGAGGATAGGATAGGATAGAGGATAGGATAGGACAGAGGATAAGATTGGATAGAGGATAGGATAGGATAGAGGATAGGATAGGATAGAGGATAGGATAGGATAGATGATAGGATAGGATAGGTGATAAGATAGGATAGAGGACAGAATAGGATAAAGGATAGGATTGGATAGAGGATGGGATAGAGGAAAGGATAGGATAGAGGATAGGATAGAGGAAAGGATAGGATAGAGGATAGGATACGATAGAACATACGATATTATAGAAAAAAGGATACGATAGAGGATAGGATAGGATAGAGGATCGGATAGGATAGAGGATAGGATAGGATAGATGATAGGATAGGATAGGTGATAAGATAGGATAGAGGACAGGATAGGATAAAGGATAGGATTGGATAGAGGATGGGATAGAGGAAAGGATAGGATAGAGGATAGGATAGAGGAAAGGATAGGATAGAGGATAGGATAGAGGAAAGGATAGGATAGAGGATAGGATACGATAGAACATACGATATTATAGAAAAAAGGATACGATAGAGGATAGGACAGGATAGAGGATCGGATAGGATAGAGGATAGGATAGGATAGAGGATAGGATAAGTAAGAGGATAGGATAGGATAGAGGATAGTATAGACGAAAGGATAGGATTGATGATGGGATAGGATAGAGGATAGGATAGGATAGAGGATAGGATTGGATAGAGGATAGGATAGGATAGAGGATAGGATAGGATAGAGGATAGGATAAGTAAGAGGATAAGATAAGTAAGAGGATAGGATAGGATAGAGGATAGGATAGGATAGAGGAAAGGATAGGTTAGAGGATAGGATTGGATAGAGGATAAGATAGGATAGAGGATAGGATAAGATAGAGGACAGGATAGGATAAAGGATAGGATACGATAGAGGATAGGATAGGATAGAGTATAGGATAGGATAGAGGATAGGATAGGATAGGATAGGATAGAGGATAGGTTAGGATAGTTGATAGGATAGGATAGAGGATAGGATAGGATAGTTGATAGGATAGGATAGAGCATACGATAGAGGATAGGATAGGATAGAGAATAGGATAGGATACATGGTATTATAGGGTAGAGGATAGAATAGGATAGAGGATAGGATAGGGGATTGGATAGGACAGAGGATAGGATAAGTAAGAGGATAGGATAGGATAGAGGATAGTATAGACGAAAGGATAGGATTGATGATGGGATAGGATAGAGGATAGGATATGATAGAGGATAGGATTGGATAGAGGATAGGATAGGATAGAGGATAGGATAGGATAGAGGATAGGATAAGTAAGAGGATAGGATAGGATAGAGGATAGGATAGGATAGAGGAAAGGATAGGATAGAGGATAGGATTGGACAGAGGATAAGATTGGATAGAGGATAGGATAGGAAAGAGGATAGGATAGGATAGAGGATAGGATAGGATAGAGGATAGGATAGGACAGAGGATAAGATTGGATAGAGGATAGGATAGGAAAGAGGATAGGATAGGATAGAGGATAGGATGGGATAGGGGATCGGATAGGAGAGAGGATAGGATAGGATAGAGGATAGGATAGGAAAGAGGATAGGATAGGATAGAGGATAGGATAGGATAGGGGATCGGATAGGAGAGAGGATAGGATAGGATAGAGGATAGGATAGTATAGAGGATAGGATAGGATAGAGGTTCGGATAGGATAGAGGATAGGATAGGATAGAGGATAGGATAAGTAAGAGGATAGGATAGGATAGAGGATAGGATTGGATAGAGGATAGGATATGATAGAGGATATTATAGGATAGTTGATAGGATAGGATAGAGGATAGGATAGGATAGAGGATAGGATATAATGGAGGATAGGATTAGTAAGAGCATAGGATAGGATAGAGGATAGGATAGCATAGAGGATAGGATAGGATAGAGGATAGGATAGGACAGAGGATAAGATTGGATAGAGGATAGGATAGGATAGAGTATAGGATAGGATAGAGGATAGGATAGGATAGGATAGGATAGAGGATAGGTTAGGATAGTTGATAGGATAGGATAGAGGATAGGATAGGATAGTTGATAGGATAGGATAGAGCATACGATAGAGGATAGGATAGGATAGAGAATAGGATAGGATACATGGTATTATAGGGTAGAGGATAGAATAGGATAGAGGATAGGATAGGGGATTGCATAGGACAGAGGATAGGATAAGTAAGAGGATAGGATAGGATAGAGGATAGTATAGACGAAAGGATAGGATTGATGATGGGATAGGATAGAGGATAGGATAGGATAGAGGATAGGATTGGATAGAGGATAGGATAGGATAGAGGATAGGATAGAGGATAGGATAGGATAGAGGATAGGATAAGTAAGAGGATAGGATAGGATAGAGGATAGGATAGGATAGAGGAAAGGATAGGATAGAGGATCGGATTGGATAGAGGATAAGATAGGATAGAGGATAGGATAAGATAGAGGACAGGATAGGAGAGAGGATAGGATAGGATAGAGGATAGGATAGGATAGAGGATAGGATAGGATAGAGGTTCGGATAGGATAGAGGATAGGATAGGATAGAGGATAGGATAAGTAAGACGATAGGATAGGATAGAGGATAGTATAGACGAAAGGATAGGATTGATGATGGGATAGGATAGAGGATAGGATAGGATAGAGGAGAGGATTGGATAGAGGATCGGATAGGATAGAGGATAAGATTGGATAGAGGATAGTATAGGATAGAGGATAGGATAGGATAGAGGATAGGATTGGATAGAGGATAGGATATGATAGAGGATAGGTTAGGGTAGTTGATAGGATAGGATAGAGCATACGATAGAGGATAGGATAGGATAGATGATAGGATAGGATAGGTGATAAGATAGGATAGAGGGCAGGATAGGATAGAGGATAGGATAGGATAGGATAGAGAATAGGATATAGGATTGGATTGGATAGAGGATAGAATAGGATAGAGGATAAGATAAGTAAGAGGATAGGATAGGATAGAGGATAGGATAGGATAGAGGAAAGGATAGGTTAGAGGATAGGATTGGATAGAGGATAAGATAGGATAGAGGATAGGATAAGATAGAGGACAGGATAGGATAAAGGATAGGATACGATAGAGGATAGGATAGGATAGAGTATAGGATAGGATAGAGGATAGGATAGGATAGGATAGGATAGAGGATAGGTTAGGATAGTTGATAGGATAGGATAGAGGATAGGATAGGATAGTTGATAGGATAGGATAGAGCATACGATAGAGGATAGGATAGGATAGAGAATAGGATAGGATACATGGTATTATAGGGTAGAGGATAGAATAGGATAGAGGATAGGATAGGGGATTGGATAGGACAGAGGATAGGATAAGTAAGAGGATAGGATAGGATAGAGGATAGTATAGACGAAAGGATAGGATTGATGATGGGATAGGATAGAGGATAGGATATGATAGAGGATAGGATTGGATAGAGGATAGGATAGGATAGAGGATAGGATAGGATAGAGGATAGGATAAGTAAGAGGATAGGATAGGATAGAGGATAGGATAGGATAGAGGAAAGGATAGGATAGAGGATAGGATTGGACAGAGGATAAGATTGGATAGAGGATAGGATAGGAAAGAGGATAGGATAGGATAGAGGATAGGATAGGATAGAGGATAGGATAGGACAGAGGATAAGATTGGATAGAGGATAGGATAGGAAAGAGGATAGGATAGGATAGAGGATAGGATGGGATAGGGGATCGGATAGGAGAGAGGATAGGATAGGATAGAGGATAGGATAGGAAAGAGGATAGGATAGGATAGAGGATAGGATAGGATAGGGGATCGGATAGGAGAGAGGATAGGATAGGATAGAGGATAGGATAGTATAGAGGATAGGATAGGATAGAGGTTCGGATAGGATAGAGGATAGGATAGGATAGAGGATAGGATAAGTAAGAGGATAGGATAGGATAGAGGATAGGATTGGATAGAGGATAGGATATGATAGAGGATATTATAGGATAGTTGATAGGATAGGATAGAGGATAGGATAGGATAGAGGATAGGATATAATGGAGGATAGGATTAGTAAGAGCATAGGATAGGATAGAGGATAGGATAGCATAGAGGATAGGATAGGATAGAGGATAGGATAGGACAGAGGATAAGATTGGATAGAGGATAGGATAGGATAGAGTATAGGATAGGATAGAGGATAGGATAGGATAGGATAGGATAGAGGATAGGTTAGGATAGTTGATAGGATAGGATAGAGGATAGGATAGGATAGTTGATAGGATAGGATAGAGCATACGATAGAGGATAGGATAGGATAGAGAATAGGATAGGATACATGGTATTATAGGGTAGAGGATAGAATAGGATAGAGGATAGGATAGGGGATTGCATAGGACAGAGGATAGGATAAGTAAGAGGATAGGATAGGATAGAGGATAGTATAGACGAAAGGATAGGATTGATGATGGGATAGGATAGAGGATAGGATAGGATAGAGGATAGGATTGGATAGAGGATAGGATAGGATAGAGGATAGGATAGAGGATAGGATAGGATAGAGGATAGGATAAGTAAGAGGATAGGATAGGATAGAGGATAGGATAGGATAGAGGAAAGGATAGGATAGAGGATAGGATTGGATAGAGGATAAGATAGGATAGAGGATAGGATAAGTTAGAGGACAGGATAGGAGAGAGGATAGGATAGGATAGAGGATAGGATAGGATAGAGGATAGGATAGGATAGAGGTTCGGATAGGATAGAGGATAGGATAGGATAGAGGATAGGATAAGTAAGACGATAGGATAGGATAGAGGATAGTATAGACGAAAGGATAGGATTGATGATGGGATAGGATAGAGGATAGGATAGGATAGAGGAGAGGATTGGATAGAGGATCGGATAGGATAGAGGATAAGATTGGATAGAGGATAGTATAGGATAGAGGATAGGATAGGATAGAGGATAGGATTGGATAGAGGATAGGATATGATAGAGGATAGGTTAGGGTAGTTGATAGGATAGGATAGAGCATACGATAGAGGATAGGATAGGATAGATGATAGGATAGGATAGGTGATAAGATAGGATAGAGGGCAGGATAGGATAAAGGATAGGATTGGATAGAGGATGGGATAGAGGAAAGGATAGGATAGAGGATAGGATAGAGGAAAGGATAGGATAGAGGATAGGATACGATAGAACATACGATATTATAGAAGAAAGGATACGATAGAGGATAGGATAGGATAGAGGATAGGATATGGGATTGTCTAGGATAGAGGATAGGATAGGATAGAGGATCGGATAGGATAGAGGATAGGATAGGATAGAGGATAAGATTGGATAGAGGATAGTATAGGATAGAGGATAGGATAGGATAGAGGATAGGATTGGATAGAGGATAATGTATGATAGAGGATAGGATAGGATAGTTGATAGGATAGGATAGAGAATACGATAGAGGATAGGATAGGATAGATGATAGGATAGGATAGGTGATAAGATACTATAGAGGGTAGGATAGGATAAAGGATAGGATTGGATAGAGGATGGGATAGAGGAAAGGATAGGATAGAGGATAGGATAGGATAGATGATAGGATAGGATAGGTGATAAGATAGGATAGAGGAAAGGATAGGATAGAGGATAGGATAGAGGAAAGGATAGGATAGAGGATAGGATACGATAGAACATACGATATTATAGAAAAAAGGATACGATAGAGGATAGGATAGGATAGAGGATCGGATAGGATAGAGGATAGGATAGGATAGATGATAGGATAGGATAGGTGATAAGATAGGATAGAGGACAGGATAGGATAAAGGATAGGATTGGATAGAGGATGGGATAGAGGAAAGGATAGGATAGAGGATAGGATAGAGGAAAGGATAGGATAGAGGATAGGATAGAGGAAAGGATAGGATAGAGGATAGGATACGATAGAACATACGATATTATAGAAAAAAGGATACGATAGAGGATAGGATAGGATAGAGGATCGGATAGGATAGAGGATAGGATAGGATAGAGGATAGGATAAGTAAGAGGATAGGATAAGTAAGAGGATAGGATAGGATAGAGGATAGGATAGGATAGAGGAAAGGATAGGTTAGAGGATAGGATTGGATAGAGGATAAGATAGGATAGAGGATAGGATAAGATAGAGGACAGGATAGGATAAAGGATAGGATACGATAGAGGATAGGATAGGATAGAGTATAGGATAGGATAGAGGATAGGATAGGATAGGATAGGATAGAGGATAGGTTAGGATAGTTGATAGGATAGGATAGAGGATAGGATAGGATAGTTGATAGGATAGGATAGAGCATACGATAGAGGATAGGATAGGATAGAGAATAGGATAGGATACATGGTATTATAGGGTAGAGGATAGAATAGGATAGAGGATAGGATAGGGGATTGGATAGGACAGAGGATAGGATAAGTAAGAGGATAGGATAGGATAGAGGATAGTATAGACGAAAGGATAGGATTGATGATGGGATAGGATAGAGGATAGGATATGATAGAGGATAGGATTGGATAGAGGATAGGATAGGATAGAGGATAGGATAGGATAGAGGATAGGATAAGTAAGATGATAGGATAGGATAGAGGATAGGATAGGATAGAGGAAAGGATAGGATAGAGGATAGGATTGGACAGAGGATAAGATTGGATAGAGGATAGGATAGGAAAGAGGATAGGATAGGATAGAGGATAGGATAGGATAGAGGATAGGATAGGACAGAGGATAAGATTGGATAGAGGATAGGATAGGAAAGAGGATAGGATAGGATAGAGGATAGGATAGGATAGGGGATCGGATAGGAGAGAGGATAGGATAGGATAGAGGATAGGATAGGAAAGAGGATAGGATAGGATAGAGGATAGGATAGGATAGGGGATCGGATTGGAGAGAGGATAGGATAGGATAGAGGATAGGATAGTATAGAGGAAAGGATAGGATAGAGGTTCGGATAGGATAGAGGATAGGATAGGATAGAGGATAGGATATAATGGAGGATAGGATTAGTAAGAGCATAGGATAGGATAGAGGATAGGATAGCATAGAGGATAGGATAGGATAGAGGATAGGATAGGACAGAGGATAAGATTGGATAGAGGATAGGATAGGATAGAGTATAGGATAGGATAGAGGATAGGATAGGATAGGATAGGATAGAGGATAGGTTAGGATAGTTGATAGGATAGGATAGAGGATAGGATAGGATAGTTGATAGGATAGGATAGAGCATACGATAGAGGATAGGATAGGATAGAGAATAGGATAGGATACATGGTATTATAGGGTAGAGGATAGAATAGGATAGAGGATAGGATAGGGGATTGCATAGGACGGAGGATAGGATAAGTAAGAGGATAGGATAGGATAGAGGATAGGATTGGATAGAGGATAGGATAGGATACAGGATAGGATAGAGGATAGGATAGGATAGAGGATAGGATAAGTAAGAGGATAGGATAGGATAGAGGATAGGATAGGATAGAGGAAAGGATAGGATAGAGGATAGGATTGGATAGAGGATAAGATAGGATAGAGGATAGGATAAGATAGAGGACAGGATAGGAGAGAGGATAGGATAGGATAGAGGATAGGATAGGATAGAGGATAGGATAGGATAGAGGTTCGGATAGGATAGAGGATAGGATAGGATAGAGGATAGGATAAGTAAGACGATAGGATAGGATAGAGGATAGTATAGACGAAAGGATAGGATTGATGATGGGATAGGATAGAGGATAGGATAGGATAGAGGAGAGGATTGGATAGAGGATCGGATAGGATAGAGGATAAGATTGGATAGAGGATAGTATAGGATAGAGGATAGGATAGGATAGAGGATAGGATTGGATAGAGGATAGGATATGATAGAGGATAGGTTAGGGTAGTTGATAGGATAGGATAGAGCATACGATAGAGGATAGGATAGGATAGATGATAGGATAGGATAGGTGATAAGATAGGATAGAGGGCAGGATAGGATAAAGGATAGGATTGGATAGAGGATGGGATAGAGGAAAGGATAGGATAGAGGATAGGATAGAGGAAAGGATAGGATAGAGGATAGGATACGATAGAACATACGATATTATAGAAGAAAGGATACGATAGAGGATAGGATAGGATAGAGGATAGGATATGGGATTGTCTAGGATAGAGGATAGGATAGGATAGAGGATCGGATAGGATAGAGGATAGGATAGGATAGAGGATAAGATTGGATAGTGGATAGTATAGGATAGAGGATAGGATAGGATAGAGGATAGGATTGGATAGAGGATAATGTATGATAGAGGATAGGATAGGATAGTTGATAGGATAGGATAGAGAATACGATAGAGGATAGGATAGGATAGATGATAGGATAGGATAGGTGATAAGATACTATAGAGGGTAGGATAGGATAAAGGATAGGATTGGATAGAGGATGGGATAGAGGAAAGGATAGGATAGAGGATAGGATAGAGGAAAGGATAGGATAGAGGATAGGATACGATAGAACATACGATATTATAGAAGAAAGGATACGATAGAGGATAGGATAGGATAGAGGATAGGATATGGGATTGCCTAGGATAGAGGATAGGATAGGATAGAGGATCGGATAGGATAGAGGATAGGATAGGATAGAGGATAGGATAAGTAAGAGGATAGGATAGGATACAGGATAGTATAGACGAAAGTATAGGATTGATGATGGGATAGGATAGAGGATAGGATATGATAGAGGATAGGATTGGATAGAGGATAGGATAGGATAGAGGATAGGATAGGATAGAGGATAGGATAAGTAAGAGGATAGGATAGGATAGAGGATAGGATAGGATAGAGGAAAGGATAGGATAGAGGATAGGATTGGATAGAGGATAAGATAGGATAGAGGATAGGATAAGATAGAGGACAGGATAGGATGGAGGATAGGATACGATAGAGGATAGGATAGGATAGAGTATAGGATACGATAGAGGATAGGATAGGATAGAGTATAGGATAGGATAGAGGATAGGATAGGATAGGATAGGATAGAGGATAGGATAGGATAGTTGATAGGATAGGATAGAGCATACGATAGAGGATAGGATAGGATAGAGAATAGGATAGGATACATGGTATTATAGGGTATAGGATAGAACAGGATAGAGGATAGGATAGGGGATTGGATAGGATAGAGGATAGGATAAGTAAGAGGATAGGATAGGATAGAGGATAGTATAGACGAAAGGATAGGATTGATGATGGGATAGTATAGAGGATAGGATAGGATAGAGGATAGGATTGGATAGAGGATAGGATAGGATAGAGGATAGGATAGGATAGAGAATAGGATAGGATACATGGTATTATAGGGTAGAGGATAGAATAGGATAGAGGATAGGATAGGGGATTGGATAGGATAGAGGATAGGATAAGTAAGAGTATAGGATAGGATAGAGGATAGTATAGAGGAAAGGATAGGATTGAGGATGGGATAGGATAGATTATAGGATATGATAGAGAATAGGATAGGATAGGTGATAAGATAGGATAGAGGATAGGATTGGATAGAGGATAGGATAGAGGAAAGGATAGGATAGAGGATAGGATAGAGGAAAGGATAGGATAGAGGATAGGATACGATAGAACATACGATATTATAGAAAAAAGGATACGATAGAGGATAGGATAGGATAGAGGATAGGATATGGGATTGCCTAGGATAGAGGATAGGATAGGATAGAGGATCGGATCGGATAGAGGATAGGATAGGATAGAGGATAGGATAAGTAAGAGGATAGGATAGGTTAGAGGATAGTATAGACGAAAGGATAGGATTGATGATTGGATAGGATAGATGATAGGATAGGATAGAGGATAGCATAGGATAGAGGATAGGATAGGAGAGGTGATAAGATAGGATAGAGGACAGGATAGGATAGAGGATAGGATTGGATAGATGATAGGATACGATAGAACATACGATATTATAGAAAAAAGGATACGATAGAGGATAGGACAGGATAGGTGATAGGATACGATAGAGCATACGATAGAGGATAGGATAGGATAGAGAATAGGATAGGATACATGGTATTATAGGGTAGAGGATAGAATAGGATAGAGGATAGGATAGGAGATTGGATAGGGTAGAGGATAGGATAAGTAAGAGGATAGGATAGCGGAAAGGATAGGATTGAGGATGGGATAGGATAGAGGATAGGATTGGATAGAGGATAGTATAGGATAGAGGATAGGATAGGATAGAGGATAGGATAAGTAAGAGGATAGGATAGGATAGCGGATCGGATAGGACAGAGGATAAGATTGGATAGAGGATAGGATAGGATAGAGGATAGGATAGGATAGAGGATAGCATAGGATAGAGGATAGGATAGGATAGGTGATAAGATAGGATAGAGGACAGGATAGGATAGAGGATAGGATTGGATAGAGGATAGGATAGAGGAAAGGATAGGATAGAGGATAGGATAGAGGAAAGGATAGGATAGAGGATAGGATACGATAGAAAATACGATATTATAGAAAAAAGGATACGATAGAGGATAGGATAGGATAGAGGATAGGATATGGGATTGCCTAGGATAGAGGATAGGATAGGATAGAGGATCGGATAGGATAGAGGATAGGATAGGATAGAGGATAGGATAAGTAAGAGGATAGGATAGGATAGAGGATAGTATAGACGAAAGGATAGGATTGATGATGGGATAGGATAGAGGATAGGATAGGATAGAGGATAGGATTGGATAGAGGATAGGATAGGATAGAGGATAGGATAGGATAGAGGATAGGATAAGTAAGAGGATAGGATAGGATAGAGGATAGGATAGGATAGAGGAAAGGATAGGATAGAGGGTAGGATTGGATAGAGGATAAGATAGGATAGAGGATAGGATAAGATAGAGGACAGGATAGGATAGAGGATAGGATACGATAGAGGATAGGATAGGATAGATTATAGGATACGATACAGGATAGGATACGATAGAGTATAGGATAGGATAGAGGATAGGATAGGATAGAGGATAGGATAGGATAGAGGATAGGTTAGGATAGAGGATAGGATAGGATAGAAGATAGGATAGGATAGAGGATAGGATAGGATAGAGGATAGGATATAATAGAGGATAGGTTTAGTAAGAGCATAGGATAGGATAGAGGATAGGATAGCATAGACGATAGTATAGGATAGAGGATAGGATAGGACAGAGGATAAGATTGGATAGAGCATAGGATAGGAAAGAGGATAGGATAGGATTGAGGATAGGATAGGATAGGGGATCGGATAGGAGAGAGGATAGGATAGGATAGAGGATAGGATAGGATAGAGGATAGGATAAGATAGAGGATAGGATAGGATAGAGGATCGGATAGGATAGAGGATAGGATAGGATAGAGGATAGGATAAGTAAGAGGATAGGATAGGATAGAGGATAGTATAGACGAAAGGATAGGATTGATGATGGGATAGGATAGATTATAGGATAGGATAGAGGAGAGGATTGGATAGAGGATCGGATAGGATAGAGGATAAGATTGGATAGAGGATAAGATTGGATAGAGGATAGTATAGGATAGAGGATAGGATAGGATAGAGGATAGAATTGGATAGAGGATAGGATAGGATAGAGGATAGGATAGGATAGAGGATAGGATATAATGGAGGATAGGATTAGTAAGAGCATAGGATAGGATAGAGGATAGGATAGCATAGAGGATAGGATAGGATAGAGGATAGGATAGGACAGAGGATAAGATTGGATAGAGGATAGGATATGATAGAGGATAGGATAGGATAGTTGATAGGAGAGGATAGAGCATACGATAGAGGATAGGATAGGATAGAGGATATGATAGGATAGAGGATTCGATAGGATAGAGGATAGGATAGGATAGAGGATAGGATAGGATAGAGGATAGGATAAGTAAGAGGATAGGATAGGATAGAGGATAGGATAGGATAGAGGAAAGGATAGGATAGAGGATAGGATTGGATAGAGGATAAGATAGGATAGAGGATAGGATAAGATAGAGGACAGGATAGGATAGAGGATAGGATACGATAGAGGATAGGATAGGATAGAGAATAGGATAGGATACATGGTATTATAGGGTAGAGGATAGGATAGGGGATTGGATACGATAGAGGATAGGATAAGTAAGAGGATAGGATAGGATAGAGGATAGGATAGACGAAAGGATAGGATTGAGGATAGGATAGAATAAAGGATAGGATAGGATAGAGGATAGGATAGGATAGAGTATAGGTTAGGATAGAGGATAGGATAGGATAGAAGATAGGATAGGATAGAGGATAGGATAGGATACAGGATAGGATAGGATAGAGGATAGGGTAGGATAGAGAATAGGTTAGGATTGAGGATAGGATAGGATAGGATAGGATAGAGGATAGAATAGAATTGAGGATAGGATTGGTTAGACGGTAGGATAGAATTGAGGATAGGATAGGATAGAGGATAGGATAGGATAGGATATAGGATAGGATAGGATAGAGGATAGGATAGGATAGAGGATATGATAGGATAGAGGATAGGATAGAGGATAGGATAGCATAGAGGATATGATAGGATAGAGGATAGGATAAAGGATAGGATAGGATAGAGGATAGGATAGGATAGAGAATAGGTTAGGATTGACGATAGGATAGGATAGGATAGAGGATAGGATGGAATTGAGGATAGGATTGGATAGACGATAGGATAGAATTGAGGATAGGATTGGATAGAGGATAGAGAATTGGATAGGATAGAGGATAGGGTAGGATAGAGGATAGGATAGGGGATTGATAGGATAGGATAGAGGATAGGATAGGGTAGAGGATAGGATAGGATAGAGGATAGGATAGGATAGAGGATATGATAGGATAGAGGATAGGATAGAGGATAGGATAGCATAGAGGATATGATAGGATAGAGGATTGGATAAAGGATAGGATAGGATAGGATAGAGGATAGGATAGGATAGAGGATAGGATAGGATAGAGAATAGGTTAGGATTGACGATAGGATAGGATAGGATAGAGGATAGGATGGAATTGAGGATAGGATTGGATAGAATTGAGGATAGGATTGGATAGAGGATAGAGAATTGGATAGGATAGAGGATAGGGTAGGATAGAGGATAGGATATCGGATTGATAGGATAGGATAGAGGATAGGATAGGGTAGAGGATAGGATAGAATAGAGGATAGGATAGGATAGAGGATAGGATAGGATAGGAGAGAGGATAGTATAGGATAGAGGATATGATAGGATAGAGGATAGGATAGAGGATAGGATAAAGGATAGGATAGGATAGAGGACAGAATAGGATAGAGGATAGGATAGGATAGAGGATAGGATAGGATAGGATAGAGGATATGATAGGACAGAGGATAGGATAAAGGATAGGATACGATAGAGGATAGGATAGGATAGAGGATAGGATAGAGGATAGGATAGGATGGAGGATAGGATACGATAGAGAATAGGTTAGGATTGAGGATAGGATAGGATAGGATAGAGGATAGGATAGAATTGAGGATAGGATTGGATAGACGATAGGATAGAATTGAGGATAGGATTGGATAGAGGATAGAGAATTGGATAGGATAGAGGATAGGGTAGGATAGAGGATAGGATAGGGGATTGATAGGATAGGATAGAGGATAGGATAGGATAGAGGATAGGATAGGATAGAGAATAGGTTAGGATAGAGGATAGGATACGATAGAGAATAGGTTAGGATTGAGGATAGGATAGGATAGGATAGAGGATAGGATAGAATTGAGGATAGGATTGGATAGAGGATAGAGAATTGGATAGGATAGAGGATAGGGTAGGATAGAGGATAGGATAGGGGATTGATAGGATAGGATAGAGGATAGGATAGGATAGAGGATAGGATAGGATATAGGATATGATAGGATAGAGGATAGGATAGAGGATATTATAGGATAGAGGATATGATAGGATAGAGCATAGGATAAAGGATAGGATAAGATAGAGGATAGGATGGGATAGAGAATAGGTTAGGATTGAGGATAGGATAGGATAGTATAGAGGATAGGATAGAATTGAGGATAGGATTGGATAGACGATAGGATAGAATTGAGGATAGGATTGGATAGAGGATAGAGAATTGGATAGGATAGAGGATAGGATGGGATAGAGGATAGGATATGATAGGATATAGGATAGGATAGGATAGAGGATAGGATAGGATAGAGGATATGATAGGATAGAGGATAGGATAGCATAGAGGATATGATAGGATAGAGGATAGGATAAAGGATAGGATAGGATAGGATAGAGGATAGGATAGGATAGAGGATAGGATAGGATAGAGGATAGGAAAGGATAGAGGATAGGATAGGATAGAGGATAGGATAGGATAGAGGATAGGATAGGATAGAGGATAGGATAGGATAGAGGATAGGATAGAGGATAGGATAGCATAAAGGATATGATAGGGTAGAGGATAGGATAAAGGATAGAATAGGATAGAGGATAGGATAGGATAGAGGATAGGATAGGATAGAGGAAAGGATAGGATGGAGAATAGGATAGGATTGACGATAGGATAGGATAGGATAGAGGATAGGATGCAATTGAGGATAGGATTGGATAGACGATAGGATAGAATTGAGGATAGGATTGGATAGAGGATAGAAAATTGGATAGGATAGAGGATAGGATAGGATAGAGGATAGGATAAGATAGAAGTAGGATAGGATAGAGGATAGGATAATATAGAGGATAGGATAGGATAGAGGATAGAGGATAGGATAGGATAGAGGATAGGATAAGATAGAGGATAGGATAGGATAGAGAATAGGTTAGGATTGAGGATAGGATAGAGGATATTATAGGATAGAGGATATGATAGGATAGGATAGGATAGACTATAGGATAGAATTGAGGATAGGATTGGATAGACGATAGGATAGAATTGAGCATAGGATTGGATACAGGATAGAGGATAGGATAGGATAGAGGATAGGATAGGATAGAGGATATGATAGGATAGAGGATAGGATAGAGGATATGAGAGGATAGAGGATAGGATAGGATAGAGGATAGGATAGGATAGAGGATAGGATAGGATAGAGGATAGGATAGGATAGAGGATAGGATAGGATAGAAGTAGGATAGGATAGAGGATAGGATAAGATAGAGGATAGGATAGGATAGAGGATAGAGGATAGGATACGATAGAGGATAGGATAAGATAGAGGATAGGATAGGATAGAGGATAGGATAGGATAGAGGATAGGACAGGATAGAGGATAGGATAGAGGATATGATAGGATAGAGGATAGGATACGGGATTAATAGGATAGGATAGAGGATAGGATAGGATAGAGTATAGGATAAGGGATTAATAGGATAGGATAGAGGATAGGATAGCATAGAGGATAGGATACGATAGAGGATAGGATAGGATAGAGGATAGGATAGGATAGAGGATAGGATAGGATAGAGGATATAATAGGATGGAGGATAGGATAGAGGATATGATAGGATAGAGGGTAGGATAGGATAGAGGATAGGATAGGATAGAGGATAGGATAGGATAGAGGATAGGATAGGATAGAGGATAGGATAGGATAGAGGATAGGATTGGATAGAGGATAGGATAGGATATAGGATAGGATAGGATAGAGGATAGGATAGGATAGAGGATATAATAGGATAGAGGATAGGATAGAGGATAGGATAGCATAGAGGATATGATAGGATAGAGGATAGGATAAAGGATAGGATAGGATAGAGGATAGGATAGGATAGAGAATAGGTTAGGATTGACGATAGGATAGGATAGGATAGAGGATAGGATGGAATTGAGGATAGGATTGGATAGACGATAGGATAGAATTGAGGATAGGATTGGATAGAGGATAGAGAATTGGATAGGATAGAGGATAGGGTAGGATAGAGGATAGGATAGGGGATTGATAGGATAGGATAGAGGATAGGATAGGGTAGAGGATAGGATAGGATAGAGGATAGGATAGGATAGAGGATATGATAGGATAGAGGATAGGATAGAGGATAGGATAGCATAGAGGATATGATAGGATAGAGGATTGGATAAAGGATAGGATAGGATAGAGGATAGGATAGGATAGAGGATAGGATAGGATAGAGGATAGGATAGGATAGAGGATAGGATAGGATAGAGAATAGGTTAGGATTGACGATAGGATAGGATAGGATAGAGGATAGGATGGAATTGAGGATAGGATTGGATAGAATTGAGGATAGGATTGGATAGAGGATAGAGAATTGGATAGGATAGAGGATAGGGTAGGATAGAGGATAGGATATCGGATTGATAGGATAGGATAGAGGATAGGATAGGGTAGTGGATAGGATAGAATAGAGGATAGGATAGGATAGAGGATAGGATAGGATAGGAGAGAGGATAGTATAGGATAGAGGATATGATAGGATAGAGGATAGGATAGAGGATAGGATAAAGGATAGGATAGGATAGAGGACAGAATAGGATAGAGGATAGGATAGGATAGAGGATAGGATAGGATAGGATAGAGGATAGGATAGGATAGGATAGAGGATATGATAGGACAGAGGATAGGATAAAGGATAGGATACGATAGAGGATAGGATAGGATAGAGGATAGGATAGAGGATAGGATAGGATGGAGGATAGGATACGATAGAGAATAGGTTAGGATTGAGGATAGGATAGGATAGGATAGAGGATAGGATAGAATTGAGGATAGGATTGGATAGACGATAGGATAGAATTGAGGATAGGATTGGATAGAGGATAGAGAATTGGATAGGATAGAGGATAGGGTAGGATAGAGGATAGGATAGGGGATTGATAGGATAGGATAGAGGATAGGATAGGATAGAGGATAGGATAGGATAGAGAATAGGTTAGGATAGAGGATAGGATAGCATAGAGGATATGATAGGATAGAGGATAGGATAAAGGATAGGATAGGATAGAGGTTAGGATAGGATAGAGGATGGGATAGGATAGAGAATAGGTTAGGATTGAGGATAGGATAGGATAGGATAGAGGATAGGATAGGATAGAGGATAGGATTGGATAGAGGATAAGATAGGATAGAGGATAGGATAAGATAGAGGACAGGATAGGATAGAGGATAGGATACGATAGAGGATGGGATAGGATAGAGTATAGGATACGATAGAGGATAGGATAGGATAGAGTATAGGATAGGATAGAGGATAGGATAGGATAGGATAGGATAGAGGATAGGATAGAGGATAGGATAGGATAGTGGATAGGATAGGATAGAGGATAGGATAGGATAGTGGATAGGATAGGATAGAGCATACAATAGAGGATAGGATAGGATAGAGAATAGGATAGGATACATGGTATTATATGGTAGAGGATAGAATAGGATGGAGGATAGGATATGGGATTGGATAGTATAGAGGACAGGATAAGTAAGAGGATAGGATAGAGGAAAGGATAGGATTGAGGATGGGATAGGAACGAGGATAGGATTGGATAGAGGATAGTATAGGATAGAGGATAGGTTAGGATAGAGGATAGGATAGGATAGTTGATAGGATAGGATAGAGCATACGATAGAGGATAGGATAGGATAGAGAATATTATAGGATACATGGTATTACAGGGTAGAGGATAGGATAGGATAGAGGATAGGTTAGGATAGAGGATAGGATAGGATAGAAGATAGGATAGGAAAGAGGATAGGATAGGATAGAGGATAGGATATGGGATTGCCTAGGATAGAGGATAGGATAGGATAGAGGATCGGATAGGATAGAGGATAGGATAGGATAGAGGATAGGATAAGTAAGAGGATAGGATAGGTTAGAGGATAGTATAGACGAAAGGATAGGATTGATGATGGGATAGAATAGAGGATAGGATAGGATAGAGGATAGGATTGGATAGAGGATAGGATAGGATAGAGGATAGGATAGGATAGAGGATAGGATAAGTAAGAGGATAGGATAGGATAGAGGATAGGATAGGATAGAGGAAAGGATAGGATAGAGGATAGGATTGGATAGAGGATAAGATAGGATAGAGGATAGGATAAGATAGAGGACAGGATAGGATAGAGGATAGGATACGATAGAGGATAGGATAGGATAGAGAATAGGTTAGGATTGACGATAGGATAGGATAGGATAGAGGATAGGATGGAATTGAGGATAGGATTGGATAGACGATAGGATAGAATTGAGGATAGGATTGGATAGAGGATAGAGAATTGGATAGGATAGAGGATAGGGTAGGATAGAGGATAGGATAGGGGATTGATAGGATAGGATAGAGGATAGGAAAGGATAGAGGATACGATAGGATAGAGGATAGGATAGGATAGAGGATAGGATAGGATAGAGGATAGGATAGGATAGAGGATATGATAGGATAGAGGATAGGATAGAGGATAGGATAGGATAGAGGATATAATAGGATAGAGGATAGGATAAAGAATAGGATAGGATAGAGGACAGGATAGGATAGAGGATAGGATAGGATAGAGGATAGGATAGGATAGGATAGAGGATATGATAGGATAGAGGATAGGATAAAGGATAGGATACGATAGAGGATAGGATAGGATAGAGGATAGGATAGAGGATAGGATAGGATAGAGGATAGGATACGATAGAGAATAGGTTAGGATTGAGGATAGGATAGGATAGGATAGAGGATAGGATAGAATTGAGGATAGGATTGGATAGACGATAGGATAGAATTGAGGATAGAATTGGATAGAGGATACAGAATTGGATAGGATAGAGGATAGGATAGGATAGGATAGAGTATAGGATAGGATAGAGGATAGGATAGGATAGTTGATAGGATAGGATAGAGGATAGGATAGGATAGTTGATAGGATAGGATAGAGCATACGATAGAGGATAGGATAGGATAGAGAATAGGATAGGATACATGGCATTATAGGGTAGAGGATAGAATAGGATAGAGGATAGGATAGGGGATTGGATAGGATAGAGGACAGGATAAGTAAGAGGATAGGATGGGATAGAGGATAGGATAGAGGATTGGATAGGATAGAGGATAGGATAGGATAGAGGATAGGATAGGATAGAGGATAGGATAGGATAGAGGATAGGATAGGATAGAGGATAGGATAGGATAGAGGAAAGGATATAATAGAGGATAGGATTAGTAAGAGCATAGGATAGGATAGAGGATAGGATAGCATAGAGGATAGGATAGGATAGAGGATAGGATAGGACACAGGATAAGATTGGATAGAGGATAGGATAGGATAGAGGATAGGATAGGATAGAGGAAAGGATAGGATAGAGGATAGGATTGGATAGAGGATAAGATAGGATAGAGGATAGGATAAGATAGAGGACAGGATAGGATAGAGGATAGGATACGATAGAGGATAGGATAGGATACGATTGAGGATAGGATAGGATAGAGGATAAGATAGGATAGAGGATAGGATAGGATAGAAGTAGGATAGGATAGAGGATAGGATAAGATAGAGGATAGGATAGGATAGAGGATAGAGGATAGGATACGATAGAGGATAGGATAAGATAGAGGATAGGATAGGATAGAGGATAGGATAGGATAGAGGATAGGACAGGATAGAGGATAGGATAGAGGATATGATAGGATAGAGGATAGGATACGGGATTAATAGGATAGGATAGAGGATAGGATAGGATAGAGTATAGGATAAGGGATTAATAGGATAGGATAGAGGATAGGATAGGATAAAGGATAGGATAGGATAGATGATAGGATAGCATAGAGGATAGGATACGATAGAGGATAGGATAGGATAGAGGATAGGATAGGATAGAGGATAGGATAGGATAGAGGATATAATAGGATGGAGGATAGGATAGAGGATATGATAGGATAGAGGGTAGGATAGGATAGAGGATAGGATAGGATAGAGGATGGGATAGGATAGAGGATAGGATAGGATAGAGGATAGAATAGAATTGAGGATAGGATTGGTTAGACGATAGGATAGAATTGAGGATAGGATTGGATAGAGGATAGAGAATTGGATAGGATAGAGGATAGGATAGGATAGAGGATAGGATAGGATAGAGAATACGTTAGGATTGACGATAGGATAGGATAGGATAGAGGATAGGATGCAATTGAGGATAGGATTGGATAGACGATAGGATAGAATTGAGGATAGGATTGGATAGAGGATAGAAAATTGGATAGGATAGAGGATAGGATAGGATAGAGGTTATGATAGGATAGAGGATAGGATAGAGGATATTATAGGATAGAGGATAGGATAGGATAGAGGATAGGATAGGATAGAGGATGTGATAGGATAGAGGATAGGATAGAGGATATTATAGGATAGAGGATATGATAGGATAGGATAGGATAGAGGATAGGATAGAATTGAGGATAGGATTGGATAGACGATAGGATAGAATTGAGGATAGAATTGGATAGAGGATAGAGAATTGGATAGGATAGAGGATAGGATAGGATAGAGGATAGGATAGGATAGGATAGAGGATAGGATAGGATAGAGGATAGGATAGGATAGAGGATAGGATAGGATAGAGGATAGGATAGGATAGAGGATAGGATAGGATAGAGGATAGGATATTATAGAGGATAGGATAGGATAGAGGATAGGATAGGATAGAGGATAGGAAAGGATAGAGGATAGGATAGGATAGAGGATAGGATAGGATAGAGGATAGGATAGGATAGAGGATAGGATAGGATAGAGGATAGGATAGAGGATAGGATAGCATAAAGGATATGATAGGGTAGAGGATAGGATAAAGGATAGAATAGGATAGAGGATAGGATAGGATAGAGGATAGGATAGGATAGAGGAAAGGATAGGATGGAGAATAGGATAGGATTGACGATAGGATAGGATAGGATAGAGGATAGGATGCAATTGAGGATAGGATTGGATAGACGATAGGATAGAATTGAGGATAGGATTGGATAGAGGATAGAAAATTGGATAGGATAGAGGATAGGATAGGATAGAGGATAGGATAAGATAGAAGTAGGATAGGATAGAGGATAGGATAATATAGAGGATAGGATAGGATAGAGGATAGAGGATAGGATAGGATAGAGGATAGGATAAGATAGAGGATAGGATAGGATAGAGAATAGGTTAGGATTGAGGATAGGATAGAGGATATTATAGGATAGAGGATATGATAGGATAGGATAGGATAGAGGATAGGATAGAATTGAGGATAGGATTGGATAGACGATAGGATAGAATTGAGCATAGGATTGGATACAGGATAGAGGATAGGATAGGATAGAGGATAGGATAGGATAGAGGATATGATAGGATAGAGGATAGGATAGAGGATATGATAGGATAGAGGATAGGATAGGATAGAGGATAGGATAGGATAGAGGATAGGATAGGATAGAGGATAGGATAGGATAGAGGATAGGATAGGATAGAAGTAGGATAGGATAGAGGATAGGATAAGATAGAGGATAGGATAGGATAGAGGATAGAGGATAGGATACGATAGAGGATAGGATAAGATAGAGGATAGGATAGGATAGAGGATAGGATAGGATAGAGGATAGGACAGGATAGAGGATAGGATAGAGGATATGATAGGATAGAGGATAGGATACGGGATTAATAGGATAGGATAGAGGATAGGATAGGATAGAGTATAGGATAAGGGATTAATAGGATAGGATAGAGGATAGGATAGGATAAAGGATAGGATAGGATAGATGATAGGATAGCATAGAGGATAGGATACGATAGAGGATAGGATAGGATAGAGGATAGGATAGGATAGAGGATAGGATAGGATAGAGGATATAATAGGATGGAGGATAGGATAGAGGATATGATAGGATAGAGGGTAGGATAGGATAGAGGATAGGATAGGATAGAGGATAGGATAGGATAGAGGATAGGATAGGATAGAGGATAGGATAAGATAGAGGATAGGATAGGATAGAGGATAGAGGATAGGATAGAGGATAGGATAGGATAGAGGATACGATAGGATAGAGGATAGGATAGAGGATATGATAGGATAGAGGATAGGATAGGATAGAGAATAGGTTAGGATTGAGGATAGGATAGGATAGGATAGAGGATAGGATGTAATTGAGGATAGGATTGGATAGACGATAGGATAGAATTGAGGATAGGATTGGATAGAGGATAGAGAATTGGATAGGATAGAGGATAGGGTAGGATAGAGGATAGCATAGGGGATTGATAGGATAGAGAATAGGATAGGATAGAGGATAGGATAGGATAGCGGATAGGGTAGGATGGAGGATAGGATAGGATAGTGGATAGGATAGGATAGAGGATAGGATATGATAGAGGATAGGATAGGATTGAGGATATAATAGGATAGTGGATAGGAAAGGATAGAGCATACGATAGAGGATAGGATAGAGGATAGGATAGAGGATAGGATAGGATAGGATAGGATAGAGGATAGGATAGGATAGAGGATAGGATAGAGGATATGATAGGATAGAGGATAGGATACGGGATTAATAGGATAGGATAGAGGATAGGATAGGATAGAGTATAGGATAAGGGATTAATAGGATAGGATAGAGGATAGGATAGGATAGAGGATAGGATAGGATAGAGGATAGGATAGGATAGAGGATAGGATAGGATAGAGGATAGGATAGGATAGAGGATAGGATAGGATAGAGGATAGGATAGGATAGAGGATAGGATAGGATAGAGGATAGGAAAGGATAGAGGATAGGATAGGATAGAGGATAGGATAGGATAGAGGATAGGATAGGATAGAGGATAGGATAGGATAGAGGATAGGATAGAGGATAGGATAGCATAAAGGATATGATAGGGTAGAGGATAGGATAAAGGATAGAATAGGATAGAGGATAGGATAGGATAGAGGATAGGATAGGATAGAGGAAAGGATAGGATAGAGAATAGGATAGGATTGACGATAGGATAGGATAGGATAGAGGATAGGATGCAATTGAGGATAGGATTGGATAGACGATAGGATAGAATTGAGGATAGGATTGGATAGAGGATAGAAAATTGGATAGGATAGAGGATAGGATAAGATAGAAGTAGGATAGGATAGAGGATAGGATAATATAGAGGATAGGATAGGATAGAGGATAGAGGATAGGATAGGATAGAGGATAGGATAAGATAGAGGATAGGATAGGATAGAGAATAGGTTAGGATTGAGGATAGGATATGATAGGATAGTGGATAGGATAGAGGATATTATAGGATAGAGGATATGATCGGATAGGATTGGATAGAGGATAGGATAGAATTGAGGATAGGATTGGATAGACGATAGGATAGAATTGAGCATAGGATTGGATACAGGATAGAGGATAGGATAGGATAGAGGATAGGATAGGATAGAGGATATGATAGGATAGAGGATAGGATAGAGGATATGATAGGATAGAGGATAGGATAGGATAGAGGATAGGATAGGATAGAGGATAGGATAGGATAGAGGATAGGATAGGATAGAGGATAGGATAGGATAGGATAGAGGATAGGATAGGGGATAGGTTAGGATTGAGGATAGGATAGGATTGAGGATAGGATAGGATAGAGGATAGGATAGAGGATAGGATAAGATAGAGGATAGGATAGGATAGAGGATAGAGGATAGGATAGAGGATAGGATAGGATAGAGGATAGGATAGGATAGAGGATAGGATAGGATAGAGGATAGGATAGGACAGAGAATAAGATTAGATAGAGGATAGGATAGGATAGAGGATAAGATAGGATAGAGGATAGGATAGGATAGAGGATAGGATAGGATAGAGGATAGGATAAGTAAGAGGATAGGATAGGATAGAGGATAGGATAGACGAAAGAATAGGATTGATGATGGGATAGGATAGAGGATAGGATAGGATAGAGGATAGGATTGGATAGGGGATAGGATAGGATAGAGGATAGGATAGGATAAGTAAGAGGATAGGATAGGATAGAGGATAGGATATGATAGAGAATAGGATAGGATAGAGGATAGGATAGGATAGAGGATGGGATAGAGGATTGGATAGGATAGAGGATAGGATACGATAGAGGATAGGATAGGATAGAGGATAGGATAGGATAGAGGATAGGATAGGATAGAGGATAGGATAGGATAGAGGATAGGATAGGATAGAGGATAGGATATAATAGAGGATAGGATTAGTGAGAGCATAGGATAGGATAGAGGATAGGATAGCATAGAGGATAGGATAGGATAGAGGATAGGATAGGACAGAGGATAAGATTGGATAGAGGATAGGATAGGATAGAGGATAGGATAGGATAGGGGATAGGTTAGGAGAGAGGATAGGATACGATAGAACATACGATATTATAGAAAAAAGGATACGATGGAGGATAGGATAGGATAGAGGATAGGATATGGGATTGCCTAGGATGGAGGATAGGATAGGATAGAGGATCGGAAAGGATAGAGGATAGGATAGGATAGAGGATAGGATAAGTAAGAGGATAGGATAGGATAGAGGATAGGATTGGATAGAGGATAGGATAGGATAGAGGATAGGATAAGTAAGAGGATAGGATAGGATAGAGGATAGGATAGGATAGAGGAAAGGATAGGATAGAGGATAGGATTGGATAGAGGGTAAGATAGGATAGAGGATAGGATAAGATAGAGGACAGGATAGGATAGAGGATAGGATACGATAGAGGATAGGATAGGATACGATTGAGGATAGGATAGGATAGAGAATAAGATAGGATAGAGGATAGGATAAGATAGAGGACAGGATAGGATAGAGGATAGGATACGATTGAGGATGGGATAGGATAGAGTATAGGATACGATAGAGGATAGGATAGGATAGAGTATAGGATAGGATAGAGGATAGGATAGGATAGTTGATAGGATAGGATAGAGGATAGGATAGGATAGTTGATAGGATAGGATAGAGCATACGATAGAGGATAGGATAGGATAGAGAATAGGATAGGATACATGGTATGATAGGGTAGAGGAAAGAATAGGATAGAGGATAGGATAAGTAAGAGGAAAGGATAGGATTGAGGATGGGATAGGATAGAGGATAGGATATGATAGAGAATAGGATAGGATAGAGGATAGAATAGGATAGAGGATAAGATTGGATAGATTATAGGATACGATAGAGGATAGGTTAGGATAGAGGATAGGATAGGATAGAGGACAGGATACGATAGAGGATAGGTTAGGATAGAGGATAGTATAGGATAGAGGATAGGATAGGACAGAGAATAAGATTAGATAGAGGATAGGATAGGATAGAGGATAAGATAGGATAGAGGATAGGATAGGATAGAGGATAGGATAGGATAGAGGATAGGATAAGTAAGAGGATAGGATAGGATAGAGGATAGGATAGACGAAAGGATAGGATTGATGATGGGATAGGATAGAGGATAGGATAGGATAGAGGATAGGATTGGATAGGGGATAGGATAGGATAGAGGATAGGATAGGATAAGTAAGAGGATAGGATAGGATAGAGGATAGGATATGATAGAGAATAGGATAGGATAGAGGATAGGATAGGATAGAGGATGGGATAGAGGATTGGATAGGATAGAGGATAGGATACGATAGAGGATAGGATAGGATAGAGGATAGGATAGGATAGAGGATAGGATAGGATAGAGGATAGGATAGGATAGAGGATAGGATAGGATAGAGGATAGGATATAATAGAGGATAGGATTAGTGAGAGCATAGGATAGGATAGAGGATAGGATAGCATAGAGGATAGGATAGGATAGAGGATAGGATAGGACAGAGGATAAGATTGGATAGAGGATAGGATAGGATAGAGGATAGGATAGGATAGGGGATAGGTTAGGAGAGAGGATAGGATACGATACAACATACGATATTATAGAAAAAAGGATACGATGGAGGATAGGATAGGATAGAGGATAGGATATGGGATTGCCTAGGATGGAGGATAGGATAGGATAGAGGATCGGAAAGGATAGAGGATAGGATAGGATAGAGGATAGCATAAGTAAGAGGATAGGATAGGATAGAGGATAGGATTGGATAGAGGATAGGATAGGATAGAGGATAGGATAAGTAAGAGGATAGGATAGGATAGAGGATAGGATAGGATAGAGGAAAGGATAGGATAGAGGATAGGATTGGATAGAGGGTAAGATAGGATAGAGGATAGGATAAGATAGAGGACAGGATAGGATAGAGGATAGGATACGATAGAGGATAGGATAGGATACGATTGATGATAGGATAGGATAGAGGATAAGATAGGATAGAGGATAGGATAAGATAGAGGACAGGATGGGATAGAGGATAGGATACGATTGAGCATGGGATAGGATAGAGTATAGGATACGATAGAGGATAGGATAGGATAGAGTATAGGATAGGATAGAGGATAGGATAGGATAGTTGATAGGATAGGATAGAGGATAGGATAGGATAGTTGATAGGATAGGATAGAGCATACGATAGAGGATAGGATAGGGTAGAGAATAGGATAGGATACATGGTATGATAGGGTAGAGGAAAGAATAGGATAGAGGATAGGATAGGGGATTGGATAGGATAGAGGATAGGATAAGTAAGAGGAAAGGATAGGATTGAGGATGGGATAGGATAGAGGATAGGATATGATAGAGAATAGGATAGGATAGAGGATAGAATAGGATAGAGGATAAGATTGGATAGATTATAGGATACGATAGAGGATAGGATAGAATAGTGGATAGGATAGGATAGAGGATAGGATAGGATAGAGGATAGGTTAGGATAGAGGATAGGATAGGATAGAGGATAGGATAGGACAGAGAATAAGATTAGATAGAGGATAGGATAGGATAGAGGATAAGATAGGATAGAGGATAGGATAGGATAGAGGATAGGATAGGATAGAGGATAGGATAAGTAAGAGGATAGGATAGGATAGAGGATAGGATAGACGAAAGGATAGGATTGATGATGGGATAGGATGGAGGATAGGATAGGATAGAGGATAGGATTGGATAGGGGATAGGATAGGATAGAGGATAGGATATGATAGAGAATAGGATAGGATAGAGGATAGGATAGGATAGAGGATAGGATAGGATAGAGGATAGGATAGGATAGAGGATAGGATATAATAGAGGATAGGATATAATAGAGGATAGGATTAGTGAGAGCATAGGATAGGATAGAGGATAGGATAGCATAGAGGATAGGATAGGATAGAGGATAGGATAGGATAGAGGATAGGATAGGATAGAGGATAGGTTAGGATAGAGGATAGGATAGGATAGAGGATAGGATATAATAGAGGATAGGATTAGTGAGAGCATAGGATAGGATAGAGGATAGGATAGCATAGAGGATAGGACAGGATAGAGGATAGGATAGGACAGAGAATAAGATTGGATAGAGGATAGGATAGGATAGAGGATAGGATAGGATAGGGGATAGGATAGGAGAGAGGATATGATAGGATAGGTGATAAGATAGGATAGAGGACAGGATAGGATAGAGGATAGGATACGATAGAGGATGGGATAGGATAGAGTATAGGATACGATAGAGGATAGGATAGGATAGAGTATAGGATAGGATAGAGGATAGGATAGGATAGGATAGGATAGGATACAGGATAGGATAGGATAGTTGATAGGATAGGATAGAGGATAGGATAGGATAGTTGATAGGATATTATAGAGCATACGATAGAGGATAGGATAGGATAGAGGATAGGATAGGATAGTTGATAGGATAGGATAGAGGATAGGATAGGATAGTTGATAGGATAGGATAGAGCATACGATAGAGGATAGGATAGGATAGAGAATAGGATAGGATACATGGTATGATAGGGTAGAGGAAAGAATAGGATAGAGGATAGGATAGGGGATTGGATAGGATAGAGAATAGGATAAGTAAGAGGAAAGGATAGGATTGAGGATGGGATAGGATAGAGGATAGGATATGATAGAGAATAGGATAGGATAGAGGATAGAATAGGATAGAGGATAAGATTGGATAGATTATAGGATACGATAGAGGATAGGATAGAATAGTGGATAGGATAGGATAGAGGATAGGATAGGATAGAGGATGGGTTAGGATAGAGGATAGGATAGGATAGAGGATAGGATAGGACAGAGAATAAGATTAGATAGAGGATAGGATAGGATAGAGGATAAGATAGGATAGAGGATAGGATAGGATAGAGGATAGGATAGGATAGAGGATAGGATAAGTAAGAGGATAGGATAGGATAGAGGATAGGATAGACGAAAGGATAGGATTGATGATGGGATAGGATAGAGGATAGGATAGGATAGAGGATAGGATTGGAAAGGGGATAGGATAGGATAGAGGATAGGATAGGATAAGTAAGAGGATAGGATAGGATAGAGGATAGGATATGATAGAGAATAGGATAGGATAGAGGATAGGATAGGATAGAGGATAGGATATGATAGAGAATAGGATAGGATAGAGGATAGGATAGGATAGAGGATAGGATAGGATAGAGGATAGGATATAATAGAGGATAGGATTAGTGAGAGCATAGGATAGGATAGAGGATAGGATAGCATAGAGGATAGGATAGGATAGAGGATAGGATAGGATAGAGGATAGGATAGGATAGAGGATAGGATAGGATAGAGGATAGGATAGGATAGAGGATAGGATATAATAGAGGATAGGATTAGTGAGAGCATAGGATAGGATAGAGGATAGGATAGCATAGAGGATAGGATAGGATAGAGGATAGGATAGGACAGAGGATAAGATTGGATAGAGGATAGGATAGGATAGAGGATAGGATAGGATAGGGGATAGGATAGGAGAGAGGATATGATAGGATGGGTGATAAGATAGGATAGAGGACAGGATAGGATAGAGGATAGGATTGGATAGAGGATAGGATAGAGGAAAGGATAGGATAGAGGATAGGATAGGATAGAGGATAGGATAAAGGAAAGGATAGGATAGAGGATAGGATACGATAGAACATACGATATTATAGAAAAAAGGATACGATAGAGGATAGGATAGGATAGAGGATAGGATATGGGATTGCCTAGGATGGAGGATAGGATAGAGGATAGGATAGGATAGAGGATAGGATAAGTAAGAGGATAGGATAGGATAGAGGATAGGATTGGATAGAGGATAGGATAGGATAGGATAGAGGATAGGATAAGTAAGAGGATAGGATAGGATAGAGGATAGGATAGGATAGAGGAAAGGATAGGATAGAGGATAGGATTGGATAGAGGGTAAGATAGGATAGAGGATAGGATAAGATAGAGGACAGGATAGGATAGAGGATAGGATACGATAGAGGATGGGATAGGATAGAGTATAGGATACGATAGAGGATAGGATAGGATAGAGTATAGGATAGGATAGAGGATAGGATAGGATAGGATAGGATAGGATACAGGATAGGATAGGATAGTTGATAGGATAGGATAGAGGATAGGATAGGATAGTTGATAGGATAGGATAGAGCATACGATAGAGGATAGGATAGGATAGAGAATAGGATAGGATACATGGTATTATAGGGTAGAGGATAGAATAGGATAGAGAATAGGATAGGGGATTGGATAGGATAGACGATAGGATAAGTAAGAGGATAGGATAGGATAGAGGATAGGATAGAGGAAAGGATAGGATTGAGGATGGGATAGGATAGAGGATAGGATATGATAGAGAATCGGATAGGATAGAGGATAGGATAGGATAGAGGATAGAATAGAATTGAGGATAGGATTGGTTAGACGATAGGATAGAATTGAGGATAGGATTGGATAGAGGATAGAAAATTGGATAGGATAGAGGATAGGGTAGGATAGAGGATAGGATAGGGGATTGATAGGATAGGATAGAGGATAGGATAGGATAGAGGATAGGATAGGATAGAGGATAGGATAGGATAGAGGATAGGATAGGATAGAGGATAGGATAGGATAGAGGATAGGATAGAGGATAGGATAGGATAGAGGATAGAATAGGATAGAGAATAGGTTAGGTTTGAGGATAGGATAGGATAGGATAGAGGATAGGATAGGGGATTGATAGGGCAGGATAGAGGATAGGATAGGATAGAGAATAGGATAGGATAGAGGATAGGATAGGATAGAGGATAGGATAGGATAGAGGATAGGATAGGATAGAGGGTAGGATAGGATAGACGATAGGATAGGATAGAGGATAGGATATGATAGAGGGTAGGATATGATAGAGGATAGAATAGGATAGAGGATAGGATAGGATTGAGGAGAGGATTGGATAGAGGATAGGATAGGATAGAGGATAGGATAGGATAGAGGATAGGATAGTATAGAGCATACGATAGTGGATAGGATAGGATAGAGGATAGGATAGAGGATTGGATAGGATAGAGGATAGGATACGATAGAGGATAGGATAGGAATGAGTATAGGATTGGATTGAGGATAGGATAGGAATGAGGATAGAATAGGATAGAGGATATGATACCATGGAGGATAGGATAGGATAGAGGATAGGATAGGATTGAGGATAGGACAGGATAGAGTATAGGATAGGATAGAGGATATGATAGGATAGAGGATAGGATAGAGGATAGGATAGAGGATATGATAGGATAGGATAGAGAATAGGATAGGATACATGGTATTATAGGGTAGAGGATAAGATAGGGTAGAGGATAGGATACAGGATTGGATAGGATAGAGGATAGAATACGATAGAGGAGAGGATAGGATAGAGTATACGATTGGATTGAGGATAGGATAGGATAGAGAATAGTATAGGATAGAAGATAGGGTAGGAAAGAGGATAGGATAGGATAGAGGATAGGATAGAGGATTGGATAGGATAGAGGATAGGATACGATAGAGGATAGGATAGGATAGAGTATACGATTGGATTGAGGATAGGATAGGATAGAGAATAGGATAGGATAGAGGATAGGTTAGGATTGAGGATAGGATAGGATTGAGGAGAGGATAGGATAGAGGATAGGATAGGATTGAGGATAGGATACGATAGAGGATAGGATAGGAATGAGTATAGGATTGGATTGAGGATAGAATAGGATTGAGGATAGAATAGGATAGAGGATAGGATATCATAGAGGATAGGATAGGATAGAGGATAGGATAGGATAGAGAATAGGATAGGATAGAAGATAGGGTAGGATAGAGGATAGGATAGGATAGATGATAGGATAGAGGATTGGATAGGATAGAGGATAGGATACGATAGAGGATAGGATAGGATAGAGTATATTATTGGATTGAGGATAGGATACGATAGTGGATAGGATAAGATAGAGGATAGGATAGAATAGAGTACAGGATAGGATAGAGGATAAGATAGGATAGTGGATAGGATAGGATAGAGGATAGGATAGGATAGAGGATAGGATAGGATAGAGGGTAGGATAGGATAGAGGATAGGATACAGGATTGGATAGGATAGACGATAGGATACGATAGGGGATAGGATAGGATAGAGTATAGGATTGGATAGAGGATAGGATAGAGGATTGGATAGGATAGAGGATAGGATACGATAGAGGATAGGATAGGATAGAGGATAGAATAGGATAGAGAATAGGATAGGATAGAGGATAGGTTAGGATTGAGGATAGGATAGGATAGAGGATAGGATAGGATAGAGGATAGGATACAGGATTGCATAGGATAGACGATAGGATACGATAGGGGATAGGATAGGATAGAGTAAAGGATTGGATTGAGGATAGGATAGGATAGAGGATAGAATAGGATAGAGAATAGGATAGAGGATTGGATAGAGGATTGGATAGGATAGAGGATAGGATACGATAGAGGATAGGATAGGAATGAGTATAGGATTGGATTGAGGATAGTATAGGATTGAGGATAGGGTACAGGATTGGATACGATAGAGGATAGGATAGGAACGAGTATAGGATTGGATTGAGGATAGGATTGGATTGAGGATAGGATACAGGATTGGATAGGATAGAGGATAGGATAGGATAGAGCATACGATAGTGGATAGGATAGGATAGAGGATAGGATAGGATAGAGAATAGGATAGGATAGAAGATAGGATAGGATAGAGGATAGGATAGGATAGATGATAGGATAGAGGATTGGATAGGATAGAGGATAGGATACGATAGAAGATAGGATAGGATAGAGTATATTATTGGATTGAGGATAGGATAGGATAGTGGATAGGATAAGATAGAGGATATGATAGAATAGAGTACAGGATAGGATAGAGGATAAGATAGGATAGAGGATAGGATAGGATAGAGGATAGGATAGGATAGAGGATAGGATAGGATAGAGGGTAGGATAGGATAGAGGATAGGATACAGGACTGGAAAGGATAGACGATAGGATACGATAGGGGATAGGATAGGATAGAGTATAGGATTGGATAGAGGATAGGATAGAGGATTGGATAGGATAGAGGATAGGATACGATAGAGGATAGGATAGGATAGAGGATAGGATAGGATAGAGAATAGGATAGGATAGAGGATAGGTTAGGATTGAGGATAGGATAGGATTGAGGAGAGGATACGATAGAGGATAGAATAGGATAGAGGATAGGATAGGATAGAGGATAGGATAGGATAGAGGATAGGATAGGATAGGATAGAGAATAGGATAGGATAGAGAATAGGATAGGATACATGGTATTATAGGGTAGAGGATAGGATAGGGTAGAGGATAGGATATTGGATTGGATAGGATAGAGGATAGGATAGAATAGAGCATACGATAGTGGATAGGATAGGATAGAGGATAGGATAGGATAGAGGATAGGATACAGGATTGCATAGGATAGACGATAGGATACGATAGGGGATAGGATAGGATAGAGTCTAGGATTGGTTTGAGGATAGGATAGGATAGAGGATAGAATAGGATCGAGAATAGGATAGGATAGAAGATAGGATAGGATAGAGGATATGATAGGATAGATGATAGGATAGAGGATTGGATAGGATAGAGGATTGGATAGGATAGAGGATAGGATACGATAGAAGATAGGATAGGATAGAGTATATTATTGGATTGAGGATAGGATAATATAGTGGATAGGATAAGATAGAGGATAGGATAGAATAGAGTACAGGATAGGATAGAGGATAAGATAGGATAGAGGATAGGATAGGATAGAGGATAGGATAGGATAGAGGATAGGATAGGATAGAGGGTAGGATAGGATAGAGGATAGGATACAGGATTGGAAAGGATAGACGATAGGATACGATAGGGGATAGGATAGGATAGAGTATAGGATTGGATAGAGGATAGGATGGAGGATTGGATAGGATAGAGGATAGGATACGATAGAGGATAGGATAGGATAGAGGATAGGATAGGATAGAGAAAAGGATAGGTTAGGATTGAGGATAGGATAGGATTGAGGAGAGGATAGGATAGAGGATAGGATAGGATAGAGGATAGGATAGGATAGAGGATAGGATAGGATAGAGGATAGGATAGGATAGAGGATAGGATAGGATAGGATAGAGAATAGGATTGGATAGAGGATAGGATAGAGGATTGGATAGAGGATTGGATAGGATAGAGGATAGGATACGATAGAGGATAGGATAGGAATGAGTATAGGATTGGATTGAGGATAGGATAGGATTGAGGATAGGGTACAGGATTGGATACGATAGAAGATAGGATAGGAATGAGTATAGGATTGGATTGAGGATAGGATAGGATTGAGGATAGGATACAGGATTGGATAGGATAGAGGATAGGATAGGATAGAGCATACGATAGTGGATAGGATAGGATAGAGGATAGGATAGGATAGAGAATAGGATAGGATAGGATAGAGGATAGGATAGGATAGATGATAGGATAGAGGATTGGATAGGATAGAGGATAGGATACGATAGAAGATAGGATAGGATAGAGTATATTATTGGATTGAGGATAGGATAGGATAGTGGATAGGATAAGATAGAGGATAGGATAGAATAGAGTACAGGATAGGATAGAGGATAAGATAGGATAGAGGATAGGATAGGATAGAGGATAGGATAGGATAGAGGATAGGATAGGATAGAGGGTAGGATAGGATAGAGGATAGGATACAGGATTGGAAAGGATAGACGATAGGATACGATAGGGGATAGGATAGGATAGAGTATAGGATTGGATAGAGGATAGGATAGAGGATTGGATAGGATAGAGGATAGGATACGATAGAGGATAGGATAGGATAGAGGATAGGATAGGATAGAGAATAGGATAGGATATAGGATAGGTTAGGATTGAGGATAGGATAGGATTGAGGAGAGGATACGATAGTGGATAGGATAGGATAGGATAGGATAGAGGATAGGATAGGATAGAGGATAGGATAGGATAGAGGATAGGATAGGATAGAGGATAGGATAGGATAGAGGATAGGATAGGATAGAGGATAGGATAGGATAGGATAGAGAATAGGATAGGATAGAGAATAGGATAGGATACATGGTATTATAGGGTAGAGGATAGGATAGGGTAGAGGATAGGATATTGGATTGGATAGGATAGAGGATAGGATAGAATAGAGCATACGATAGTGGATAGGATAGGATAGAGGATAGGATAGGATAGAGGATAGGATAGGATAGAGGATAGGATAGGATAGAGGATAGGATAGGATAGAGGATAGGATAGGATAGAGGATAAGATAGGATAGAGGATAGGATACAGGATTGCATAGGATAGACGATAGGATACGATAGGGGATAGGATAGGATAGAGTCTAGGATTGGATTGAGGATAGGATAGGATAGAGGATAGAATAGGATCGAGAATAGGATAGGATAGAAGATAGGATAGGATAGAGGATATGATAGGATAGATGATAGGATAGAGGATTGGATAGGATAGAGGATAGGATACGATAGAAGATAGGATAGGATAGAGTATATTATTGGATTGAGGATAGGATAGGATAGTGGATAGGGTAAGATAGAGGATAGGATAGAATAGAGTACAGGATAGGATAGAGGATAAGATAGGATAGAGGATAGGATAGGATAGAGGATAGGATAGGATAGAGGATAGGATAGGATAGAGGGTAGGATAGGATAGAGGATAGGATACAGGATTGGAAAGGATAGACGATAGGATACGATAGGGGATAGGATAGGATAGAGTATAGGATTGGATAGAGGATAGGATGGAGGATTGGATAGGATAGAGGATAGGATACGATAGAGGATAGGATAGGATAGAGGATAGGATAGGATAGAGAAAAGGATAGGATAGAGGATAGGTTAGGATTGAGGATAGGATAGGATTGAGGAGAGGATAGGATAGAGGATAGGATAGGATAGAGGATAGGATAGGATAGAGGATAGGATAGGATAGAGGATAGGATAGGATAGAGGATAGGATAGGATAGGATAGAGAATAGGATAGGATAGAGAATAGGATAGGATACATGGTATTATAGGGTAGAGGATAGGATAGGGTAGAGGATAGGATATTGGATTGGATAGGATAGAGGATAGGATAGAATAGAGCATACGATAGTGGATAGGATAGGATAGAGGATAGGATAGGATAGAGGATAGGATACAGGATTGCATAGGATAGACGATAGGATACGATAGGGGATAGGATAGGATAGAGTATAGGATTGGATTGAGGATAGGATAGGATAGAGGATAGAATAGGATAGAGAACAGGATAGGATTGAGGATAGGATAGGATAGAGGATAGGATAGGATAGAGGATAGGATAGGATAGAGGATAGGATAGGATAGAGGATAGGATAGAGGATAGGATAGAGGATAGGATAGGATAGGATAGGATAGGATAGAGGATATAATAGGATAGAGGATAGGATAGAGGATAGGATAGGATAGAGGATAGGATAGGATAGAGGATAGGATAGGATAGAGGATAGGATAGGATAGGATAGAGAATAGGATAGGATAGAGAATAGGATAGGATACATGGTATTATAGAGTAGAGGATAGGATAGGGTAGAGGATAGGATATTGGATTGGATAGGATAGAGGATAGGATAGAATAGAGCATACGATAGTGGATAGGATAGGATAGAGGATAGGATACAGGATTGCATAGGATAGACGATAGGATACGATAGGGGATAGGATAGGATAGAGTAAAGGATTGGATTGAGGATAGGATAGGATAGAGGACAGAATAGGATAGAGAATAGGATAGGATTGAGGATAGGATAGGATAGAGGATAGGATAGGATAGATGATAGGATAGAGGATTGGATAGGATAGAGGATAGGATACGATAGAAGATAGGATAGGATAGAGTATATTATTGGATTGAGGATAGGATAGGATAGTGGATAGGATAAGATAGAGGATAGGATAGAATAGAGTACAGGATAGGATAGAGGATAAGATAGGATAGAGGATAGGATAGGATAGAGGATAGGATAGGATAGAGGATAGGATAGGATACAGGGTAGGATAGGATAGAGGATAGGATACAGGATTGGAAAGGATAGACGATAGGATACGATAGGGGATAGGATAGGATAGAGTATAGGATTGGATAGAGGATAGGATAGAGGATTGGATACGATAGAGGATAGGATACGATAGAGGATAGGATATGATAGAGAATCGGATAGGATAGAGGATAGGATAGGATAGAGGATAGAATAGAATTGAGGATAGGATTGGTTAGACGATAGGATAGAATTGAGGATAGGATTGGATAGAGGATAGAAAATTGGATAGGATAGAGGATAGGGTAGGATAGAGGATAGGATAGGATACAGGGTAGGATAGGATAGAGGATAGGATACAGGATTGGAAAGGATAGACGATAGGATACGATAGGGGATAGGATAGGATAGAGGATAGGATAGGATAGAGAAAAGGATAGGATAGAGGATAGGTTAGGATTGAGGATAGGATAGGGTTGAGGAGAGGATAGGATAGAGGATAGGATAGGATAGAGGATAAGATAGGATAGAGGATAGGATAGGATAGAGGATTGAATAGGATAGACGATAGGATACGATAGGGGATAGGATAGGATAGAGTATAGGATTGGATAGAGGATTGGATAGGATAGAGGATAGGATACGATAGAGGATAGGATAGGAATGAGTATAGGATTGGATTGAGGATTGGATAGGATTGAGGATAGGGTACAGGATTGGATAGGATAGAGGATAGGATACGATAGAGGATAGGATAGGAATGAGTATAGGATTGGATTGAGGATAGGATAGGATTGAGGATAGGATACAGGATTGGATAGGATAGAGGATAGGATAGGATAGAGCATACGATAGTGGATAGGATAGGATAGAGGATAGGATAGGATAGAGAATAGGATAGGATAGAAGATAGGATAGGATAGAGGATAGGATAGGATAGAGTATATTATTGGATTGAGGATAGGATAGGATAGTGGATAGGATAAGATAGAGGATAGGATAGAATAGAGTACAGGATAGGATAGAGGATAAGATAGGATAGAGGATAGGATAGGATAGAGGATAGGATAGGATAGAGGATAGGATAGGATAGAGGGTAGGATAGGATAGATGATAGGATAGAGGATTGGATAGGATAGAGGATAGGATACGATAGAAGATAGGATAGGATAGAGTATATTATTGGATTGAGGATAGGATAGGATAGTGGATAGGATAAGATAGAGGATAGGATAGAATAGAGTACAGGATAGGATAGAGGATAAGATAGGATAGAGGATAGGATAGGATAGAGGATAGGATAGGATAGAGGATAGGATAGGATAGAGGGTAGGATAGGATAGAGGATAGGATACAGGATTGGAAAGGATAGACGATAGGATACGATAGGGGATAGGATAGGATAGAGTATAGGATTGGATAGAGGATAGGATGGAGGATTGGATAGGATAGAGGATAGGATACGATAGAGGATAGGATAGGATAGAGGATAGGATAGGATAGAGAAAAGGATAGGATAGAGGATAGGTTAGGATTGAGGATAGGATAGGATTGAGGAGAGGATAGGATAGAGGATAGGATAGGATAGAGGATAGGATAGGATAGAGGATAGGATAGGATAGAGGATAGGATAGGATAGAGGATAGGATAGGATAGGAAAGAGAATAGGATTGGATAGAGGATAGGATAGAGGATTGGATAGAGGATTGGATAGGATAGAGGATAGGATACGATAGAGGATAGGATAGGAATGAGTATAGGATTGGATTGAGGATAGGATAGGATTGAGGATAGGATACAGGATTGTATAGGATAGAGGATAGGATAGGATAGAGCATACGATAGTGGATAGGATAGGATAGAGGATAGGATAGGATAGAGTATATTATTGGATTGAGGATAGGATAGGATAGTGGATAGGATAAGATAGAGGATAGGATAGAATAGAGTACAGGATAGGATAGAGGATAAGATAGGATAGAGGATAGGATAGGATAGAGGATAGGATAGGATAGAGGATAGGATAGGATAGAGGGTAGGATAGGATAGAGGATAGGATACAGGATTGGAAAGGATAGACGATAGGATACGATAGGGGATAGGATAGGATAGAGTATAGGATTGGATAGAGGATAGGATGGAGGATTGGATAGGATAGAGGATAGGATACGATAGAGGATAGGATAGGATAGAGGATAGGATAGGATAGAGAAAAGGATAGGATAGAGGATAGGTTAGGATTGAGGATAGGATAGGATTGAGGAGAGGATAGGATAGAGGATAGGATAGGATAGAGGATAGGATAGGATAGAGGATAGGATAGGATAGAGGATAGGATAGGATAGAGGATAGGATAGGATAGGATAGAGAATAGGATTGGATAGAGGATAGGATAGAGGATTGGATAGAGGATTGGATAGGATAGAGGATAGGATACGATAGAGGATAGGATAGGAATGAGTATAGGATTGGATTGAGGATAGGATAGGATTGAGGATAGGATACAGGATTGTATAGGATAGAGGATAGGATAGGATAGAGCATACGATAGTGGATAGGATAGGATAGAGGATAGGATAGGATAGAGAATAGGATAGGATAGGATAGAGGATAGGATAGGATAGATGATAGGATAGAGGATTGGATAGGATAGAGGATAGGATACGATAGAAGATAGGATAGGATAGAGTATATTATTGGATTGAGGATAGGATAGGATAGTGGATAGGATAAGATAGAGGATAGGATAGAATAGAGTACAGGATAGGATAGAGGATAAGATAGGATAGAGGATAGGATAGGATAGAGGATAGGATAGGATAGAGGATAGGATAGGATAGAGGGTAGGATAGGATAGAGGATAGGATACAGGATTGGAAAGGATAGACGATAGGATACGATAGGGGATAGGATAGGATAGAGTATAGGATTGGATAGAGGATAGGATAGAGGATTGGATAGGATAGAGGATAGGATACGATAGAGGATAGGATAGGATAGAGGATAGGATAGGATAGAGAATAGGATAGGATAGAGGATAGGTTAGGATTGAGGATAGGATAGGATTGAGGAGAGGATAGGATAGAGGATAGGATAGGATAGGATAGGATAGAGGATAGGATAGGATAGAGGATAGGATAGGATAGAGGATAGGATAGGATAGAGGATAGGATAGGATAGAGGATAGGATAGGATAGAGGATAGGATAGGATAGAGGATAGGATAGGATAGAGGATAGGATACAGGATTGCATAGGATAGACGATAGGATACGATAGGGGATAGGATAGGATAGAGTCTAGGATTGGATTGAGGATAGGATAGGATAGAGGATAGAATAGGATCGAGAATAGGATAGGATAGAAGATAGGATAGGATAGAGGATATGATAGGATAGATGATAGGATAGAGGATTGGATAGGATAGAGGATAGGATACGATAGAAGATAGGATAGGATAGAGTATATTATTGGATTGAGGATAGGATAGGATAGTGGATAGGGTAAGATAGAGGATAGGATAGAATAGAGTACAGGATAGGATAGAGGATAAGATAGGATAGAGGATAGGATAGGATAGAGGATAGGATAGGATAGAGGATAGGATAGGATAGAGGGTAGGATAGGATAGAGGATAGGATACAGGATTGGAAAGGATAGACGATAGGATACGATAGGGGATAGGATAGGATAGAGTATAGGATGGAGGATTGGATAGGATAGAGGATAGGATACGATAGAGGATAGGATAGGATAGAGGATAGGATAGGATAGAGAAAAGGATAGGATAGAGGATAGGTTAGGATTGAGGATAGGATAGGATTGAGGAGAGGATAGGATAGAGGATAGGATAGGATAGAGGATAGGATAGGATAGAGGATAGGATAGGATAGAGGATAGGATAGGATAGAGGATAGGATAGGATAGGATAGAGAATAGGATAGGATAGAGAATAGGATAGGATACATGGTATTATAGGGTAGAGGATAGGATAGGGTAGAGGATAGGATATTGGATTGGATAGGATAGAGGATAGGATAGAATAGAGCATACGATAGTGGATAGGATAGGATAGAGGATAGGATAGGATAGAGGATAGGATACAGGATTGCATAGGATAGACGATAGGATACGATAGGGGATAGGATAGGATAGAGTATAGGATTGGATTGAGGATAGGATAGGATAGAGGATAGAATAGGATAGAGAACAGGATAGGATTGAGGATAGGATAGGATAGAGGATAGGATAGGATAGATAATAGGATAGGATAGAGGATAGGATAGGATAGAGGATAGGATAGAGGATAGGATAGAGGATAGGATAGGATAGGATAGGATAGGATAGAGGATATGATAGGATAGAGGATAGGATAGAGGATAGGATAGGATACGATAGAGAATAGGATAGTATACATGGTATTATACGGTAGAGGATAGGATAGGGTAGAGGATAGGATAGGGGATTGGATAGGATAGAGGATAGGATAGGATAGAGAATAGTATAGGATTGAAGATAGGATAGGATAGAGGATAGGATAGGATAGAGGATTGGATAGGATAGAGGATAGGATACGATAGAGGATAGGATAAGATAGAGTATATTATTGGATTGAGGATAGGATAGGATAGTGGATAGGATAAGATAGAGGATAGGATAGAATAGAGTACAGGATACGATAGAGGATAAGATAGGATAGAGGATAGGATAGGATAGAGGATAGGATAGGATAGAGGATAGGATAGGATAGAGGATAGGATAGGCTAGAGGATAGGATACAGGATTGAATAGGATAGACGATAGGATACGATAGGGGATAGGATAGGATAGAGTATAGGATTGGATAGAGGATTGGATAGGATAGAGGATAGGATACGATAGAGGATAGGATAGGAATGAGTATAGGATTGGATTGAGGATAGGATAGGATTGAGGATAGGGTACAGGATTGGATAGGATAGAGGATAGGATACGATAGAGGATAGGATAGGAATGAGTATAGGATTGGATTGAGGATAGGATAGGATTGAGGATAGGATACAGGATTGGATAGGATAGAGGATAGGATAGGATAGAGCATACGATAGTGGATAGGATAGGATAGAGGATAGGATAGGATAGAGAATAGGATAGGATAGAAGATAGGATAGGATAGAGGATAGGATAGGATAGATGATAGGATAGAGGATTGGATAGGATAGAGGATAGGATACGATAGAAGATAGGATAGGATAGAGTATATTATTGGATTGAGGATAGGATAGGATAGTGGATAGGATAAGATAGAGGATAGGATAGAATAGAGTACAGGATAGGATAGAGGATAAGATAGGATAGAGGATAGGATAGGATAGAGGATAGGATAGGATAGAGGATAGGATAGGATAGAGGGTAGGATAGGATAGAGGATAGGATACAGGATTGGAAAGGATAGACGATAGGATACGATAGGGGATAGGATAGGATAGAGTATAGGATTGGATAGAGGATAGGATAGAGGATTGGATAGGATAGAGGATAGGATACGATAGAGGATAGGATAGGATAGAGGATAGGATAGGATAGAGAATAGGATAGGATAGAGGATAGGTTAGGATTGAGGATAGGATAGGATTGAGGAGAGGATAGGATAGAGGATAGGATAGGATAGAGGATAGGATAGGATAGAGGATAGGATAGGATAGGATAGAGAATAGGATAGGATAGAGAATAGGATAGGATACATGGTATTATAGAGTAGAGGATAGGATAGGGTAGAGGATAGGATATTGGATTGGATAGGATAGAGGATAGGATAGAATAGAGCATACGATAGTGGATAGGATAGGATAGAGGAAAGGATACAGGATTGCATAGGATAGACGATAGGATACGATAGGGGATAGGATAGGATAGAGTAAAGGATTGGATTGAGGATAGGATAGGATAGAGGACAGAATAGGATAGAGAATAGGATAGGATTGAGGATAGGATAGGATAGAGGATAGGATAGGATAGATGATAGGATAGAGGATTGGATAGGATAGAGGATAGGATACGATAGAAGATAGGATAGGATAGAGTATATTATTGGATTGAGGATAGGATAGGATAGTGGATAGGATAAGATAGAGGATAGGATAGAATAGAGTACAGGATAGGATAGAGGATAAGATAGGATAGAGGATAGGATAGGATAGAGGATAGGATAGGATAGAGGATAGGATAGGATACAGGGTAGGATAGGATAGAGGATAGGATACAGGATTGGAAAGGATAGACGATAGGATACGATAGGGGATAGGATAGGATAGAGTATAGGATTGGATAGAGGATAGGATAGAGGATTGGATACGATAGAGGATAGGATACGATAGAGGATAGGATATGATAGAGAATCGGATAGGATAGAGGATAGGATAGGATAGAGGATAGAATAGAATTGAGGATAGGATTGGTTAGACGATAGGATAGAATTGAGGATAGGATTGGATAGAGGATAGAAAATTGGATAGGATAGAGGATAGGGTAGGATAGAGGATAGGATAGGATACAGGGTAGGATAGGATAGAGGATAGGATACAGGATTGGAAAGGATAGACGATAGGATACGATAGGGGATAGGATAGGATAGAGGATAGGATAGGATAGAGAAAAGGATAGGATAGAGGATAGGTTAGGATTGAGGATAGGATAGGGTTGAGGAGAGGATAGGATAGAGGATAGGATAGGATAGAGGATAAGATAGGATAGAGGATAGGATAGGATAGAGGATTGAATAGGATAGACGATAGGATACGATAGGGGATAGGATAGGATAGAGTATAGGATTGGATAGAGGATTGGATAGGATAGAGGATAGGATACGATAGAGGATAGGATAGGAATGAGTATAGGATTGGATTGAGGATTGGATAGGATTGAGGATAGGGTACAGGATTGGATAGGATAGAGGATAGGATACGATAGAGGATAGGATAGGAATGAGTATAGGATTGGATTGAGGATAGGATAGGATTGAGGATAGGATACAGGATTGGATAGGATAGAGGATAGGATAGGATAGAGCATACGATAGTGGATAGGATAGGATAGAGGATAGGATAGGATAGAGAATAGGATAGGATAGAAGATAGGATAGGATAGAGGATAGGATAGGATAGATGATAGGATAGAGGATTGGATAGGATAGAGGATAGGATACGATAGAAGATAGGATAGGATAGAGTATATTATTGGATTGAGGATAGGATAGGATAGTGGATAGGATAAGATAGAGGATAGGATAGAATAGAGTACAGGATAGGATAGAGGATAAGATAGGATAGAGGATAGGATAGGATAGAGGATAGGATAGGATAGAGGATAGGATAGGATAGAGGGTAGGATAGGATAGAGGATAGGATACAGGATTGGAAAGGATAGACGATAGGATACGATAGGGGATAGGATAGGATAGAGTATAGGATTGGATAGAGGATAGGATAGAGGATTGGATAGGATAGAGGATAGGATACGATAGAGGATAGGATAGGATAGAGGATAGGATAGGATAGAGAATAGGATAGGATAGAGGATAGGTTAGGATTGAGGATAGGATAGGATTGAGGAGAGGATAGGATAGAGGATAGGATAGGATAGAGGATAGGATAGGATAGAGGATAGGATAGGATAGGATAGAGAATAGGATAGGATAGAGAATAGGATAGGATACATGGTATTATAGAGAGGAGGATAGGATAGGGTAGAGGATAGGATATTGGATTGGATAGGATAGAGGATAGGATAGAATAGAGCATACGATAGTGGATAGGATAGGATAGAGGATAGGATACAGGATTGCATAGGATAGACGATAGGATACGATAGGGGATAGGATAGGATAGAGTAAAGGATTGGATTGAGGATAGGATAGGATAGAGGACAGAATAGGATAGAGAATAGGATAGGATTGAGGATAGGATAGGATAGAGGATAGGATAGGATAGATGATAGGATAGAGGATTGGATAGGATAGAGGATAGGATACGATAGAAGATAGGATAGGATAGAGTATATTATTGGTTTGAGGATAGGATAGGATAGTGGATAGGATAAGATAGAGGATAGGATAGAATAGAGTACAGGATAGGATAGAGGATAAGATAGGATAGAGGATAGGATAGGATAGAGGATAGGATAGAGGATTGGATACGATAGAGGATAGGATACGATAGAGGATAGGATAGGATAGAGGATAGGATAGGATAGAGAAAAGGATAGGATAGAGGATAGGTTAGGATTGAGGATAGGATAGGATTGAGGAGAGGATAGGATAGAGGATAGGATAGGATAGAGGATAGGATAGGATAGAGGATAGGATAGGATAGAGGATAGGATAGGACAGGATAGAGAATAGGATAGGATAGAGAATAGGATAGGATACATGGTATTATAGGGTAGAGGATAGGATAGGGTAGAGGATAGGATATTGGATTGGATAGGATAGAGGATAGGATAGAATAGAGCATACGATAGTGGATAGGATAGGATAGAGGATAGGATAGGATAGAGGATAGGATACAGGATTGCATAGGATAGACGATAGGATACGATAGGGGATAGGATAGGATAGAGTATAGGATTGGATTGAGGATAGGATAGGATAGAGGATAGAATAGGATAGAGAATAGGATAGGATTGAGGATAGGATAGGATAGAGGATAGGATAGGATACGATAGAGAATAGGATAGTATACATGGTATTATAGGGTAGAGGATAGGATAGGGTAGAGGATAGGATAGGGGATTGGATAGGATAGAGGATAGGATAGGATAGAGAATAGTATAGGATTGAAGATAGGATAGGATAGAGGATAGGATAGGATAGAGGATGGGATAGATGATTGGATAGGATAGAGGATAGGATACGATAGAGGATAGGATAGAATAGAGTACAGGATAGGATAGAGGATAAGATAGGATAGAGGATAGGATAGGATAGAGGATAGGATAGGATAGAGGATAGGATAGGCTAGAGGATAGGATACAGGATTGAATAGGATAGACGATAGGATACGATAGGGGATAGGATAGGATAGAGGATAGGATAGGAATGAGTATAGGATTGGATTGAGGATAGGATAGGATTGAGGATAGGATACAGGATTGGATAGGATAGAGGATAGGATAGGATAGAGCATACGATAGTGGATAGGATAGGATAGAGGATAGGATAGGATAGAGGATAGAATAGGATAGAAGATAGGATAGGATAGAGGTTAGGATAGGATAGATGATAGATTAGAGGATTGGATAGGATAGAGGATAGGATACGATAGAAGATAGGATAGGATAGAGTATATTATTGGATTGAGGATAGGATAGGATAGTGGATAGGATCAGATAGAGGATAGGATAGAGTAGAGTACAGCATAGGATAGAGGATAAGATAGGATAGAGGATAGGATAGGATAGAGGATAGGATAGGATAGAGGATAGGATAGGATAGAGTGTAGGATAGGATAGAGGATAGGATACAGGATTGGAAAGGATAGACGATAGGATACGTTAGGGGATAGGATAGGATAGAGTATAGGATTGGATAGAGGATAGGATAGAGGATTGGATAGGATAGAGGATAGGATACGATAGAGGATAGTATAGGATAGAGGATAGGATAGGATAGAGAATAGGATAGGATAGAGAATAGGATAGGATACATGGTATTATAGGGTAGAGGATAGGATAGGATAGAGGATAGGATACAGGATTGCATAGGATAGACGATAGGATACGATAGGGGATAGGATAGGATAGAGTATAGGATTGGATTGAGGATAGGATAGGATAGAGGATAGAATGGGATAGAGAATAGGATAGGATAGAGGATAGGATAGGATTGAGGATAGGATAGAGGATTGGATAGGATAGAGGATAGGATACGATAGAGGATAGGATAGGATAGAGTATATTATTGGATTGAGGATAGGATAGGATAGTGGATAGGATAAGATAGAGGATAGGATAGAATAGAGTACAGGATAGGATAGAGGATAAGATAGGATAGAGGATAGGATAGGATAGAGGATAGGATAGGATAGAGGATAGGATAGGATAGAGGGTAGGATAGGATAGAGGATAGAATACAGGATTGGATAGGATAGACGATGGGATACGATAGGGGATAGGATAGGTTAGAGTATAGGATTGGATAGAAGATAGGATAGAGGATTGGATAGGATAGAGGATAGGATACGATAGAGGATAGGATAGGATAGAGGATAGGATAGGATAGAGAATAGGATAGGATAGAGGATAGGTTAGGATTGAGGATAGGATAGGATTGAGGAGAGGATAGGATAGAGGATAGGATACGATAGAGGATAGGATAGGATAGAGGATAGGATAGGATAGAGGATAGGATAGGATAGAGGATAGGATACGATTGAGGATAGGATAGGATAGAGTATATTATTGGATTGAGGATAGGATAGGATAGTGGATAGGATAAGATAAAGGATAGGATAGAATAGAGTACAGGATAGGATAAGAGGATAAGATAGGATAGAGGATAGGATAGGATAGAGGATAGGATAGGCTAGAGGATAGGATACAGGATTGGATAGGATAGACGATAGGATACGATAGGGGATAGGATAGGATAGAGGATAGGATAGGATAGAGGATAGGATAGGATAGGATAGAGAATAGGATAGGATAGAGAATTGGATAGGATACATGGTATTATAGGGTAGAGGATAGGATAGGGTAGAGGATAGGATAGGATAGGATAGAGAATAGGATAGGATAGAGAATAGGATAGGATACATGGTATTATAGGGTAGAGGATAGCATAGGGTAGAAGATAGGATATTGGATTGGATAGGATAGAGGATAGGATAGAATAGAGCATACGATAGTGGATAGGATAGGATAGAGGATAGGATAGGATAGAGGATAGGATACAGGATTGCATAGGATTGACGATAGGATACGATAGGGGATAGGATAGGATAGAGTATAGGATTGGATTGAGGATAGGATAGGATAGAGGATAGAATAGGATAGAGAATAGGATAGGATAGAAGATAGGATAGGATAGAGGATAGGATAGGATAGATGATAGGATAGAGGATTTTATAGGATAGAGGATAGGATTCGATAGAAGATAGGATAGGATAGAGTATATTATTGGATTGAGGATAGGATAGGATAGTGGATAGGATAAGATAGAGGATAGGATAGAATAGAGTACAGGATAGGATAGAGGATAAGATAGGATAGAGGATAGGATAGGATAGAGGATAGGATAGGATAGAGGATAGGATAGGATAGAGGGTAGGATAGCATAGAGGATAGGATACAGGATTGGAAAGGATAGACGATAGGATACGATAGGGGATAGGATAGGATAGAGTATAGGATTGGATAGAGGATAGGATAGAGGATTGGATACGATAGAGGATAGGATAGGATAGAGGATAGGATAGGATAGAGAAAAGGATAGGATAGAGGATAGGTTAGGATTGAGGATAGGATAGGATTGAGGAGAGGATAGGATAGAGGATAGGATAGGATAGAGGATAGGATAGGATAGAGGATAGGATAGGATAGAGGATAGGATAGGACAGGATAGAGAATAGGATAGGATAGAGAATAGGATAGGATACATGGTATTATAGGGTAGAGGATAGGATAGGGTAGAGGATAGGATATTGGATTGGATAGGATAGAGGATAGGATAGAATAGAGCATACGATAGTGGATAGGATAGGATAGAGGATAGGATAGGATAGAGGATAGGATACAGGATTGCATAGGATAGACGATAGGATACGATAGGGGATAGGATAGGATAGAGTATAGGATTGGATTGAGGATAGGATAGGATAGAGGATAGAATAGGATAGAGAATAGGATAGGATAGAAGATAGGATAGGATAGAGGATAGGATAGGATAGATGATAGGATAGAGGATTTTATAGGATAGAGGATAGGATTCGATAGAAGATAGGATAGGATAGAGTATATTATTGGATTGAGGATAGGATAGGATAGTGGATAGGATAAGATAGAGGATAGGATAGAATAGAGTACAGGATAGGATAGAGGATAAGATAGGATAGAGGATAGGATAGGATAGAGGATAGGATAGGATAGAGGATAGGATAGGATAGAGGGTAGGATAGCATAGAGGATAGGATACAGGATTGGAAAGGATAGACGATAGGATACGATAGGGGATAGGATAGGATAGAGTATAGGATTGGATAGAGGATAGGATAGAGGATTGGATACGATAGAGGATAGGATAGGATAGAGGATAGGATAGGATAGAGAAAAGGATAGGATAGAGGATAGGTTAGGATTGAGGATAGGATAGGATTGAGGAGAGGATAGGATAGAGGATAGGATAGGATAGAGGATAGGATAGGATAGAGGATAGGATAGGATAGAGGATAGGATAGGACAGGATAGAGAATAGGATAGGATAGAGAATAGGATAGGATACATGGTATTATAGGGTAGAGGATAGGATAGGGTAGAGGATAGGATATTGGATTGGATAGGATAGAGGATAGGATAGAATAGAGCATACGATAGTGGATAGGATAGGATAGAGGATAGGATAGGATAGAGGATAGGATACAGGATTGCATAGGATAGACGATAGGATACGATAGGGGATAGGATAGGATAGAGTATAGGATTGGATTGAGGATAGGATAGGATAGAGGATAGAATAGGATAGAGAATAGGATAGGATTGAGGATAGGATAGGATAGAGGATAGGATAGGATAGAGGATAGGATAGGATAGAGGATAGGATAGATGATAGGATAGAGGATAGGATAGGATAGGATAGGATAGGATAGAGGATAGGATAGGATAGAGTACAGGATAGGATAGAGGATAAGATAGGATAGAGGATAGGATAGGATAGAGGATAGGATAGGATAGAGGATAGGATAGGATAGAGGGTAGGATAGGATAGAGGATAGGCTACAGGATGGGTAGGATAGACGATAGGATACGATAGGGGATAGGATAGGTTAGAGTATAGGATTGGATAGAGGATAGGATAGAGGATTGGATAGGATAGAGGATAGGATACGATAGAGGATAGGATAGGATAGAGGATAGGATAGGATAGAGAATAGGATAGGATAGAGGATAGGTTAGGATTGAGGATAGGATAGGATTGAGGAGAGGATAGGATAGAGGATAGGATAGGATAGAGGATAGGATAGGATAGAGGATAGGATAGGATAGAGGATAGGATAGGATAGGATAGAGAATAGGATAGGATAGAGAATAGGATAGGATACATGGTATTATAGGGTAGAGGATAGGATAGGGTAGAGGATAGGATATTGGATTGGATAGGATAGAGTATAGGATAGAATAGAGGGTAGGATAGGATAGAGGATAGGATACAGGATTGGAAAGGATAGACGATAGGATACGATAGGGGATACGATAGGATAGAGTATAGGATTGGATAGAGGATAGGATGGAGGATTGGATAGGATACAGGATAGGATACGATAGAGGATAGGATAGGATAGAGGATAGGATAGGATAGAGAAAAGGATAGGATAGAGGATAGGTTAGGATTGAGGATAGGATAGGATTGAGGAGAGGATAGGATAGAGGATAGGATAGGATAGAGGATAGGATAGGATAGAGGATAGGATAGGATAGAGGATAGGATAGGATAGAGGATAGGATAGGATAGGATAGAGAATAGGATAGGATAGAGAATAGGATAGGATACATGGTATTATAGGGTAGAGGATAGGATAGGGTAGAGCATACGATAGTGGATAGGATAGGATAGAGGATAGGATAGGATAGAGGATAGGATACAGGATTGCATAGGATAGACGATAGGATACGATAGGGGATAGGATAGGATAGAGTATAGGATTGGATTGAGGATAGGATAGGATAGAGGATAGAATAGGATAGAGAATAGGATAGGATTGAGGATAGGATAGGATAGAGGATAGGATAGGATACGATAGAGAATAGGATAGTATACATGGTATTATAGGGTAGAGGATAGGATAGGGTAGAGGATAGGATAGGGGATTGGATAGGATAGAGGATAGGATAGGATAGAGAATAGTATAGGATTGAAGATAGGATAGGATAGAGGATAGGATAGGATAGAGGATGGGATAGATGATTGGATAGGATAGAGGATAGGATACGATAGAGGATAGGATAGAATAGAGTACAGGATAGGATAGAGGATAAGATAGGATAGAGGATAGGATAGGATAGAGGATAGGATAGGATAGAGGATAGGATAGGCTAGAGGATAGGATACAGGATTGAATAGGATAGACGATAGGATACGATAGGGGATAGGATAGGATAGAGGATAGGATAGGAATGAGTATAGGATTGGATTGAGGATAGGATAGGATTGAGGATAGGATACAGGATTGGATAGGATAGAGGATAGGATAGGATAGAGCATACGATAGTGGATAGGATAGGATAGAGGATAGGATAGGATAGAGGATAGAATAGGATAGAAGATAGGATAGGATAGAGGTTAGGATAGGATAGATGATAGATTAGAGGATTGGATAGGATAGAGGATAGGATACGATAGAAGATAGGATAGGATAGAGTATAATTTTGGATTGAGGATAGGATAGGATAGTGGATAGGATCAGATAGAGGATAGGATAGAATAGAGTACAGCATAGGATAGAGGATAAGATAGGATAGAGGATAGGATAGGATAGAGGATAGGATAGGATAGAGGATAGGATAGGATAGAGTGTAGGATAGGATAGAGGATAGGATACAGGATTGGAAAGGATAGACGATAGGATACGTTAGGGGATAGGATAGGATAGAGTATAGGATTGGATAGAGGATAGGATAGAGGATTGGATAGGATAGAGGATAGGATACGATAGAGGATAGGATAGGATAGAGGATAGGATAGGATAGAGAATAGGATAGGATAGAGAATAGGATAGGATACATGGTATTATAGGGTAGAGGATAGGATAGGATAGAGGATAGGATACAGGATTGCATAGGATAGACGATAGGATACGATAGGGGATAGGATAGGATAGAGAATAGGATAGGATACATGGTATTATAGGGTAGAGGATAGGATAGGATAGAGGATAGGATACAGGATTGCATAGGATAGACGATAGGATACGATAGGGGATAGGATAGGATAGAGTATAGGATTGGATTGAGGATAGGATAGGATAGAGGATAGAATGGGATAGAGAATAGGATAGGATAGAGGATAGGATAGGATTGAGGATAGGATAGAGGATTGGATAGGATAGAGGATAGGATACGATAGAGGATAGGATAGGATAGAGTATATTATTGGATTGAGGATAGGATAGGATAGTGGATAGGATAAGATAGAGGATAGGATAGAATAGAGTACAGGATAGGATAGAGGATAAGATAGGATAGAGGATAGGATAGGATAGAGGATAGGATAGGATAGAGGATAGGATAGGATAGAGGGTAGGATAGGATAGAGGATAGAATACAGGATTGGATAGGATAGACGATGGGATACGATAGGGGATAGGATAGGTTAGAGTATAGGATTGGATAGAAGATAGGATAGAGGATTGGATAGGATAGAGGATAGGATACGATAGAGGATAGGATAGGATAGAGGATAGGATAGGATAGAGAATAGGATAGGATAGAGGATAGGTTAGGATTGAGGATAGGATAGGATTGAGGAGAGGATAGGATAGAGGATAGGATACGATAGAGGATAGGATAGGATAGAGGATAGGATAGGATAGAGGATAGGATACGATTGAGGATAGGATAGGATAGAGTATATTATTGGATTGAGGATAGGATAGGATAGTGGATAGGATAAGATAAAGGATAGGATAGAATAGAGTACAGGATAGGATAAGAGGATAAGATAGGATAGAGGATAGGATAGGATAGAGGATAGGATAGGCTAGAGGATAGGATACAGGATTGGATAGGATAGACGATAGGATACGATAGGGGATAGGATAGGATAGAGGATAGGATAGGATAGAGGATAGGATAGGATAGGATAGAGAATAGGATAGGATAGAGAATTGGATAGGATACATGGTATTATAGGGTAGAGGATAGGATAGGGTAGAGGATAGGATAGGATAGGATAGAGAATAGGATAGGATAGAGAATAGGATAGGATACATGGTATTATAGGGTAGAGGATAGCATAGGGTAGAAGATAGGATATTGGATTGGATAGGATAGAGGATAGGATAGAATAGAGCATACGATAGTGGATAGGATAGGATAGAGGATAGGATAGGATAGAGGATAGGATACAGGATTGCATAGGATTGACGATAGGATACGATAGGGGATAGGATAGGATAGAGTATAGGATTGGATTGAGGATAGGATAGGATAGAGGATAGAATAGGATAGAGAATAGGATAGGATAGAAGATAGGATAGGATAGAGGATAGGATAGGATAGATGATAGGATAGAGGATTTTATAGGATAGAGGATAGGATACGATAGAAGATAGGATAGGATAGAGTATATTATTGGATTGAGGATAGGATAGGATAGTGGATAGGATAAGATAGAGGATAGGATAGAATAGAGTACAGGATAGGATAGAGGATAAGATAGGATAGAGGATAGGATAGGATAGAGGATAGGATAGGATAGAGGATAGGATAGGATAGAGGGTAGGATAGCATAGAGGATAGGATACAGGATTGGAAAGGATAGACGATAGGATACGATAGGGGATAGGATAGGATAGAGTATAGGATTGGATAGAGGATAGGATAGAGGATTGGATACGATAGAGGATAGGATAGGATAGAGGATAGGATAGGATAGAGAAAAGGATAGGATAGAGGATAGGTTAGGATTGAGGATAGGATAGGATTGAGGAGAGGATAGGATAGAGGATAGGATAGGATAGAGGATAGGATAGGATAGAGGATAGGATAGGATAGAGGATAGGATAGGACAGGATAGAGAATAGGATAGGATAGAGAATAGGATAGGATACATGGTATTATAGGGTAGAGGATAGGATAGGGTAGAGGATAGGATATTGGATTGGATAGGATAGAGGATAGGATAGAATAGAGCATACGATAGTGGATAGGATAGGATAGAGGATAGGATAGGATAGAGGATAGGATACAGGATTGCATAGGATAGACGATAGGATACGATAGGGGATAGGATAGGATAGAGTATAGGATTGGATTGAGGATAGGATAGGATAGAGGATAGAATAGGATAGAGAATAGGATAGGATTGAGGATAGGATAGGATAGAGGATAGGATAGGATAGAGGATAGGATAGGATAGAGGATAGGATAGATGATAGGATAGAGGATAGGATAGGATAGGATAGGATAGGATAGGATAGAGGATAGGATAGGATAGAGTACAGGATAGGATAGAGGATAAGATAGGATAGAGGATAGGATAGGATAGAGGATAGGATAGGATAGAGGATAGGATAGGATAGAGGGTAGGATAGGATAGAGGATAGGCTACAGGATGGGTAGGATAGACGATAGGATACGATAGGGGATAGGATAGGTTAGAGTATAGGATTGGATAGAGGATAGGATAGAGGATTGGATAGGATAGAGGATAGGATACGATAGAGGATAGGATAGGATAGAGGATAGGATAGGATAGAGAATAGGATAGGATAGAGGATAGGTTAGGATTGAGGATAGGATAGGATTGAGGAGAGGATAGGATAGAGGATAGGATAGGTTAGAGGATAGGATAGGATAGAGGATAGGATAGGATAGAGGATAGGATAGGATAGGATAGAGAATAGGATAGGATAGAGAATAGGATAGGATACATGGTATTATAGGGTAGAGGATAGGATAGGGTAGAGGATAGGATATTGGATTGGATAGGATAGAGTATAGGATAGAATAGAGGGTAGGATAGGATAGAGGATAGGATACAGGATTGGAAAGGATAGACGATAGGATACGATAGGGGATACGATAGGATAGAGTATAGGATTGGATAGAGGATAGGATGGAGGATTGGATAGGATACAGGATAGGATACGATAGAGGATAGGATAGGATAGAGGATAGGATAGGATAGAGAAAAGGATAGGATAGAGGATAGGTTAGGATTGAGGATAGGATAGGATTGAGGAGAGGATAGGATAGAGGATAGGATAGGATAGAGGATAGGATAGGATAGAGGATAGGATAGGATAGAGGATAGGATAGGATAGAGGATAGGATAGGATAGGATAGAGAATAGGATAGGATAGAGAATAGGATAGGATACATGGTATTATAGGGTAGAGGATAGGATAGGGTAGAGCATACGATAGTGGATAGGATAGGATAGAGGATAGGATAGGATAGAGGATAGGATACAGGATTGCATAGGATAGACGATAGGATACGATAGGGGATAGGATAGGATAGAGTATAGGATTGGATTGAGGATAGGATAGGATAGAGGATAGAATAGGATAGAGAATAGGATAGGATTGAGGATAGGATAGGATAGAGGATAGGATAGGATACGATAGAGAATAGGATAGTATACATGGTATTATAGGGTAGAGGATAGGATAGGGTAGAGGATAGGATAGGGGATTGGATAGGATAGAGGATAGGATAGGATAGAGAATAGTATAGGATTGAAGATAGGATAGGATAGAGGATAGGATAGGATAGAGGATGGGATAGATGATTGGATAGGATAGAGGATAGGATACGATAGAGGATAGGATAGAATAGAGTACAGGATAGGATAGAGGATAAGATAGGATAGAGGATAGGATAGGATAGAGGATAGGATAGGATAGAGGATAGGATAGGCTAGAGGATAGGATACAGGATTGAATAGGATAGACGATAGGATACGATAGGGGATAGGATAGGATAGAGGATAGGATAGGAATGAGTATAGGATTGGATTGAGGATAGGATAGGATTGAGGATAGGATACAGGATTGGATAGGATAGAGGATAGGATAGGATAGAGCATACGATAGTGGATAGGATAGGATAGAGGATAGGATAGGATAGAGGATAGAATAGGATAGAAGATAGGATAGGATAGAGGTTAGGATAGGATAGATGATAGATTAGAGGATTGGATAGGATAGAGGATAGGATACGATAGAAGATAGGATAGGATAGAGTATATTATTGGATTGAGGATAGGATAGGATAGTGGATAGGATCAGATAGAGGATAGGATAGAATAGAGTACAGCATAGGATAGAGGATAAGATAGGATAGAGGATAGGATAGGATAGAGGATAGGATAGGATAGAGGATAGGATAGGATAGAGTGTAGGATAGGATAGAGGATAGGATACAGGATTGGAAAGGATAGACGATAGGATACGTTAGGGGATAGGATAGGATAGAGTATAGGATTGGATAGAGGATAGGATAGAGGATTGGATAGGATAGAGGATAGGATACGATAGAGGATAGGATAGGATAGAGGATAGGATAGGATAGAGAATAGGATAGGATAGAGAATAGGATAGGATACATGGTATTATAGGGTAGAGGATAGGATAGGATAGAGGATAGGATACAGGATTGCATAGGATAGACGATAGGATACGATAGGGGATAGGATAGGATAGAGTATAGGATTGGATTGAGGATAGGATAGGATAGAGGATAGAATGGGATAGAGAATAGGATAGGATAGAGGATAGGATAGGATTGAGGATAGGATAGAGGATTGGATAGGATAGAGGATAGGATACGATAGAGGATAGGATAGGATAGAGTATATTATTGGATTGAGGATAGGATAGGATAGTGGATAGGATAAGATAGAGGATAGGATAGAATAGAGTACAGGATAGGATAGAGGATAAGATAGGATAGAGGATAGGATAGGATAGAGGATAGGATAGGATAGAGGATAGGATAGGATAGAGGGTAGGATAGGATAGAGGATAGAATACAGGATTGGATAGGATAGACGATGGGATACGATAGGGGATAGGATAGGTTAGAGTATAGGATTGGATAGAGGATAGGATAGAGGATTGGATAGGATAGAGGATAGGATACGATAGAGGATAGGATAGGATAGAGGATAGGATAGGATAGAGAATAGGATAGGATAGAGGATAGGTTAGGATTGAGGATAGGATAGGATTGAGGAGAGGATAGGATAGAGGATAGGATACGATAGAGGATAGGATAGGATAGAGGATAGGATAGGATAGAGGATAGGATAGGATAGAGGATAGGATACGATTGAGGATAGGATAGGATAGAGTATATTATTGGATTGAGGATAGGATAGGATAGTGGATATGATAAGATAAAGGATAGGATAGAATAGAGTACAGGATAGGATAAGAGGATAAGATAGGATAGAGGATAGGATAGGATAGAGGATAGGATAGGCTAGAGGATAGGATACAGGATTGGATAGGATAGACGATAGGATACGATAGGGGATAGGATAGGATAGAGGATAGGATAGGATAGAGGATAGGATAGGATAGGATAGAGAATAGGATAGGATAGAGAATTGGATAGGATACATGGTATTATAGGGTAGAGGATAGGATAGGGTAGAGGATAGGATAGGATAGGATAGAGAATAGGATAGGATAGAGAATAGGATAGGATACATGGTATTATAGGGTAGAGGATAGGATAGGGTAGAAGATAGGATATTGGATTGGATAGGATAGAGGATAGGATAGAATAGAGCATACGATAGTGGATAGGATAGGATAGAGGATAGGATAGGATAGAGGATAGGATACAGGATTGCATAGGATAGACGATAGGATACGATAGGGGATAGGATAGGATAGAGTATAGGATTGGATTGAGGATAGGATAGGATAGAGGATAGAATAGGATAGAGAATAGGATAGGATAGAAGATAGGATAGGATAGAGGATAGGATAGGATAGATGATAGGATAGAGGATTTTATAGGATAGAGGATAGGATACGATAGAAGATAGGATAGGATAGAGTATATTATTGGATTGAGGATAGGATAGGATAGTGGATAGGATAAGATAGAGGATAGGATAGAATAGAGTACAGGATAGGATAGAGGATAAGATAGGATAGAGGATAGGATAGGATAGAGGATAGGATAGGATAGAGGATAGGATAGGATAGAGGGTAGGATAGGATAGAGGATAGGATACAGGATTGGAAAGGATAGACGATAGGATACGATAGGGGATAGGATAGGATAGAGTATAGGATTGGATAGAGGATAGGATAGAGGATTGGATACGATAGAGGATAGGATAGGATAGAGGATAGGATAGGATAGAGAAAAGGATAGGATAGAGGATAGGTTAGGATTGAGGATAGGATAGGATTGAGGAGAGGATAGGATAGAGGATAGGATAGGATAGAGGATAGGATAGGATAGAGGATAGGATAGGATAGAGGATAGGATAGGACAGGATAGAGAATAGGATAGGATAGAGAATAGGATAGGATACATGGTATTATAGGGTAGAGGATAGGATAGGGTAGAGGATAGGATATTGGATTGGATAGGATAGAGGATAGGATAGAATAGAGCATACGATAGTGGATAGGATAGGATAGAGGATAGGATAGGATAGAGGATAGGATACAGGATTGCATAGGATAGACGATAGGATACGATAGGGGATAGGATAGGATAGAGTATAGGATTGGATTGAGGATAGGATAGGATAGAGGATAGAATAGGATAGAGAATAGGATAGGATTGAGGATAGGATAGGATAGAGGATAGGATAGTATAGAGGATAGGATAGGATAGAGGATAGGATAGATGATAGGATAGAGGATAGGATAGGATAGGATAGGATAGGATAGAGGATAGGATAGGATAGAGTACAGGATAGGATAGAGGATAAGATAGGATAGAGGATAGGATAGGATAGAGGATAGGATAGGATAGAGGATAGGATAGGATAGAGAATAGGATAGGATAGAGAATAGGATAGGATACATGGTATTATAGGGTAGAGGATAGGATAGGGTAGAAGATAGGATATTGGATTGGATAGGATAGAGGATAGGATAGAATAGAGCATACGATAGTGGATAGGATAGGATAGAGGATAGGATAGGATAGAGGATAGGATACAGGATTGCATAGGATAGACGATAGGATACGATAGGGGATAGGATAGGATAGAGTATAGGATTGGATTGAGGATAGGATAGGATAGAGGATAGAATAGGATAGAGAATAGGATAGGATAGAAGATAGGATAGGATAGAGGATAGGATAGGATAGATGATAGGATAGAGGATTTTATAGGATAGAGGATAGGATACGATAGAAGATAGGATAGGATAGAGTATATTATTGGATTGAGGATAGGATAGGATAGTGGATAGGATAAGATAGAGGATAGGATAGAATAGAGTACAGGATAGGATAGAGGATAAGATAGGATAGAGGATAGGATAGGATAGAGGATAGGATAGGATAGAGGATAGGATAGGATAGAGGGTAGGATAGGATAGAGGATAGGATACAGGATTGGAAAGGATAGACGATAGGATACGATAGGGGATAGGATAGGATAGAGTATAGGATTGGATAGAGGATAGGATAGAGGATTGGATACGATAGAGGATAGGATAGGATAGAGGATAGGATAGGATAGAGAAAAGGATAGGATAGAGGATAGGTTAGGATTGAGGATAGGATAGGATTGAGGAGAGGATAGGATAGAGGATAGGATAGGATAGAGGATAGGATAGGATAGAGGATAGGATAGGATAGAGGATAGGATAGGACAGGATAGAGAATAGGATAGGATAGAGAATAGGATAGGATACATGGTATTATAGGGTAGAGGATAGGATAGGGTAGAGGATAGGATATTGGATTGGATAGGATAGAGGATAGGATAGAATAGAGCATACGATAGTGGATAGGATAGGATAGAGGATAGGATAGGATAGAGGATAGGATACAGGATTGCATAGGATAGACGATAGGATACGATAGGGGATAGGATAGGATAGAGTATAGGATTGGATTGAGGATAGGATAGGATAGAGGATAGAATAGGATAGAGAATAGGATAGGATTGAGGATAGGATAGGATAGAGGATAGGATAGTATAGAGGATAGGATAGGATAGAGGATAGGATAGATGATAGGATAGAGGATAGGATAGGATAGGATAGGATAGGATAGAGGATAGGATAGGATAGAGTACAGGATAGGATAGAGGATAAGATAGGATAGAGGATAGGATAGGATAGAGGATAGGATAGGATAGAGGATAGGATAGGATAGAGGGTAGGATAGGATAGAGGATATGCTACAGGATGGGTAGGATAGACGATAGGATACGATAGGGGATAGGATAGGTTAGAGTATAGGATTGGATAGAGGATAGGATAGAGGATTGGATAGGATAGAGGATAGGATACGATAGAGGATAGGATAGGATAGAGGATAGGATAGGATAGAGAATAGGATAGGATAGAGGATAGGTTAGGATTGAGGATAGGATAGGATTGAGGAGAGGATAGGATAGAGGATAGGATAGGATAGAGGATAGGATAGGATAGAGGATAGGATAGGATAGAGGATAGGATAGGATAGGATAGAGAATAGGATAGGATAGAGAATAGGATAGGATACATGGTATTATAGGGTAGAGGATAGGATAGGGTAGAGGATAGGATATTGGATTGGATAGAATAGAGTATAGGATAGAATAGAGGGTAGGATAGGATAGAGGATAGGATACAGGATTGGAAAGGATAGACGATAGGATACGATAGGGGATACGATAGGATAGAGTATAGGATTGGATAGAGGATAGGATGGAGGATTGGATAGGATACAGGATAGGATACGATAGAGGATAGGATAGGATAGAGGATAGGATAGGATAGAGAAAAGGATAGGATAGAGGATAGGTTAGGATTGAGGATAGGATAGGATTGAGGAGAGGATAGGATAGAGGATAGGATAGGATAGAGGATAGGATAGGATAGAGGATAGGATAGGATAGAGGATAGGATAGGATAGAGGATAGGATAGGATAGGATAGAGAATAGGATAGGATAGAGAATAGGATAGGATACATGGTATTATAGGGTAGAGGATAGGATAGGGTAGAGCATACGATAGTGGATAGGATAGGATAGAGGATAGGATAGGATAGAGGATAGGATACAGGATTGCATAGGATAGACGATAGGATACGATAGGGGATAGGATAGGATAGAGTATAGGATTGGATTGAGGATAGGATAGGATAGAGGATAGAATAGGATAGAGAATAGGATAGGATTGAGGATAGGATAGGATAGAGGATAGGATAGGATACGATAGAGAATAGGATAGTATACATGGTATTATAGGGTAGAGGATAGGATAGGGTAGAGGATAGGATAGGGGATTGGATAGGATAGAGGATAGGATAGGATAGAGAATAGTATAGGATTGAAGATAGGATAGGATAGAGGATAGGATAGGATAGAGGATGGGATAGATGATTGGATAGGATAGAGGATAGGATACGATAGAGGATAGGATAGAATAGAGTACAGGATAGGATAGAGGATAAGATAGGATAGAGGATAGGATAGGATAGAGGATAGGATAGGATAGAGGATAGGATAGGCTAGAGGATAGGATACAGGATTGAATAGGATAGACGATAGGATACGATAGGGGATAGGATAGGATAGAGGATAGGATAGGAATGAGTATAGGATTGGATTGAGGATAGGATAGGATTGAGGATAGGATACAGGATTGGATAGGATAGAGGATAGGATAGGATAGAGCATACGATAGTGGATAGGATAGGATAGAGGATAGGATAGGATAGAGGATAGAATAGGATAGAAGATAGGATAGGATAGAGGTTAGGATAGGATAGATGATAGATTAGAGGATTGGATAGGATAGAGGATAGGATACGATAGATGATAGGATAGGATAGAGTATATTATTGGATTGAGGATAGGATAGGATAGTGGATAGGATCAGATAGAGGATAGGATAGAATAGAGTACAGCATAGGATAGAGGATAAGATAGGATAGAGGATAGGATAGGATAGAGGATAGGATAGGATAGAGGATAGGATAGGATAGAGTGTAGGATAGGATAGAGGATAGGATACAGGATTGGAAAGGATAGACGATAGGATACGTTAGGGGATAGGATAGGATAGAGTATAGGATTGGATAGAGGATAGGATAGAGGATTGGATATTATAGAGGATAGGATACGATAGAGGATAGGATAGGATAGAGGATAGGATAGGATAGAGAATAGGATAGGATAGAGAATAGGATAGGATACATGGTATTATAGGGTAGAGGATAGGATAGGATAGAGGATAGGATACAGGATTGGATAGGATAGACGATGGGATACGATAGGGGATAGGATAGGTTAGAGTATAGGATTGGATAGAGGATAGGATAGAGGATTGGATAGGATAGAGGATAGGATACGATAGAGGATAGGATAGGATAGAGGATAGGATAGGATAGAGAATAGGATAGGATAGAGGATAGGTTAGGATTGCGGATAGGATAGGATTGAGGAGAGGATAGGATAGAGGATAGGATACGATAGAGGATAGGATAGGATAGAGGATAGGATAGGATAGAGGATAGGATAGGATAGGATAGAGAATAGGATAGGATAGAGAATAGGATTGGATTGAGGATAGGATAGGATAGAGGATAGAATAGGATAGAGAATAGGATAGGATTGAGGATAGGATAGGATAGAGGATAGGATAGGATAGAGGATAGGATAGGATAGGATAGAGGATAGGATAGGATAGAGTACAGGATAGGATAGACAATAAGATAGGATAGAGGATAGGATAGGATAGAGGATAGGATAGGATAGAGGATAGGATAGGATAGAGGATAGGATAGGATAGAGGGTAGGATAGGATAGAGGATAGGATACAGGATGGGTAGGATAGACGATAGGATACGATAGGGGATAGGATAGGTTAGAGTATAGGATTGGATAGAGGATAGGATAGAGGATTGGATAGGATAGAGGATAGGATACGATAGAGGATAGGATAGGATAGAGGATAGGATAGGATAGAGAATAGGATAGGATAGAGGATAGGTTAGGATTGAGGATAGGATAGGATTGAGGAGAGGATAGGATAGAGGATAGGATAGGATAGAGGATAGGATAGGATAGAGGATAGGATAGGATAGAGGATAGGATAGGATAGGATAGAGAATAGGATAGGATAGAGAATAGGATAGGATACATGGTATTATAGGGTAGAGGATAGGATAGGGTAGAGGATAGGATATTGGATTGGATAGGATAGACGATAGGATAGAATAGAGCATACGATAGTGGATAGGATAGGATAGAGGATAGGATAGGATGCAGAATAGTATAGGATTGAAGATAGGATAGGATAGAGGATAGGATAGGATAGAGGATAGGATTGAGGATTGGATAGGATAGAGGATAGGATACGATTGAGGATAGGATAGGATAGAGTATATTATTGGATTGAGGATAGGATAGGATAGTGGATAGGATAAGATAAAGGATAGGATAGAATAGAGTACAGGATAGGATAGAGGATAAGATAGGATAGAGGATAGGATAGGATAGAGGATAGGATAGGCTAGAGGATAGGATACAGGATTGGATAGGATAGACGATAGGATAGGATAGAGGATAGGATAGGAATGAGTATAGGATTGGATTGAGGATAGGATAGGATTGAGGATAGGATACAGGATTGGATAGGATAGAGGATAGGATAGGATAGAGCATACGATAGTGGATAGGATAGGATAGAGGATAGGATATGATAGAGGATGGGATACGATAGAAGATAGGATAGGATAGAGTATATAATTGGATTGAGGATAGGATAGGATAGTGGATAGGATAAGATAGAGGATAGGGTAGAATAGAGTACAGGATAGGATAGAGGATAAGATAGGATAGAGGATAGGATAGGATAGAGGATAGGATAGGATAGAGGATAGGATAGGATAGAGGGTAGGATAGGATAGAGGATAGGATACAGGATTGGAAAGGATAGACGATAGGATACGATAGGGGATAGGATAGGATAGAGTATAGGATAGGATAGGATAGGATAGAGGATAGGATAGGATAGAGGATAGGATAGGATAGGATAGAGAATAGGATAGGATAGAGAATAGGATAGGATAGAGAATAGGATAGGATAGAGAATAGGATAGGATACATGGTATTATAGGGTAGAGGATAGGATAGGGTAGAGGATAGGATATTGGATTGGATAGGGTAGAGGATAGGATATTGGATTGGATAGGATAGAGGATGGGATAGAATAGAGCATACGATAGTGGATAGGATAGGATAGAGGATAGGATAGGATAGAGGATAGGATAGGATAGAGGATAGGATAGGATAGAGGGTAGGATAGGATAGAGGATAGGATACAGGATTGGAAAGGATAGACGATAGGATACGATAGGGGATTGGATAGGATAGAGGATAGGATAGAATAGAGCATACGATAGTGGATAGGATAGGATAGAGGATAGGATAGGATAGAGGATAGGATAGGATAGAGGATAGGATAGGATAGTGGGTAGGATAGGATAGAGGATAGGATACAGGATTGGAAAGGATAAACGATAGGATACGATAGGGGATAGGATAGGATAGAGTATAGGATTGGATAGAGGATAGGATAGAGGATTGGATAGGATAGAGGATAGGATACGATAGAGGATAGGATATGATACATGGTATTATAGGGTAGAGGATAGGATATTGGATTGGATAGGATAGAGGATAGGATAGAATAGAGCATACGATAGTGGATAGGATAGGATAGAGGATAGGATAGGATAGAGGATAGGATAGGATAGAGGATAGGATACAGGATTGCATAGGATAGACGATAGGATACGATAGGGGATAGGATAGGATAGAGTATAGGATTGGATTGAGGATAGGATAGGATAGAGGATAGAATAGGATAGAGAATAGGATAGGATTGAGGATAGGATAGGATAGAGGATAGGATAGGATAGAGGATAGGATAGATGATAGGATAGAGGATAGGATAGGATAGGATAGAGGATAGGATAGGATAGAGTACAGGATAGGATAGAGGATAAGATAGGATAGAGGATAGGATAGGATAGAGGATAGGATAGGATAGAGGATAGGATAGGATAGAGGGTAGGATAGGATAGAGGATAGGATACAGGATGGGTAGGATAGACGATAGGATACGATAGGGGATAGGATAGGTTAGAGTATAGGATTGGATAGAGGATAGGATAGAGGATTGGATAGGATAGAGGATAGGATACGATAGAGGATAGGATAGGATAGAGGATAGGATAGGATAGAGAATAGGATAGGATAGAGGATAGGTTAGGATTGAGGATAGGATAGGATTGAGGAGAGGATAGGATAGAGGATAGGATAGGATAGAGGATAGGATAGGATAGAGGATAGGATAGGATAGGATAGAGAATAGGATAGGATAGAGAATAGGATAGGATACATGGTATTATAGGGTAGAGGATAGGATAGGGTAGAGGATAGGATATTGGATTGGATAGGATAGAGGATAGGATAGAATAGAGCATACGATAGTGGATAGGATAGGATAGAGGATAGGATAGGATGGAGAATAGTATAGGATTGAAGATAGGATAGGATAGAGGATAGGATAGGATAGAGGATAGGATTGAGGATTGGATAGGATAGAGGATAGGATACGATTGAGGATAGGATAGGATAGAGTATATTATTGGATTGAGGATAGGATAGGATAGTGGATGGGATAAGATAAAGGATAGGATAGAATAGAGTACAGGATAGGATAGAGGATAAGATAGGATAGAGGATAGGATAGGATAGAGGATAGGATAGGCTAGAGGATAGGATACAGGATTGGATACGATAGACGATAGGATAGGATAGAGGATAGGATAGGAATGAGTATAGGATTGGATTGAGGATAGGATAGGATTGAGGATAGGATACAGGATTGCATAGGATAGACGATAGGATACGATAGGGGATAGGATAGGATAGAGTATAGGATTGGATTGAGGATAGGATAGGATAGAGGATAGAATAGGATAGAGAATAGGATAGGATTTAGGATATGATAGGATAGAGGATAGGATAGGATAGAGGATAGGATAGGATAGAGGATAGGATAGATGATAGGATAGAGGATAGGATAGGATAGGATAGAGGATAGGATAGGATAGAGTACAGGATAGGATAGAGGATAAGATAGGATAGAGGATAGGATAGGATAGAGGATAGGATAGGATAGAGGATAGGATAGGATAGAGGGTAGGATAGGATAGAGGATAGGATACAGGATGGGTAGGATAGACGATAGGATACGATAGGGGATAGGATAGGTTAGAGTATAGGATTGGATAGAGGATAGGATAGAGGATTGGATAGGATAGAGGATAGGATACGATAGAGGATAGGATAGGATAGAGGATAGGATAGGATAGAGAATAGGATAGGATAGAGGATAGGTTAGGATTGAGGATAGGATAGGATTGAGGAGAGGATAGGATAGAGGATAGGATAGGATAGAGGATAGGATAGGATAGAGGATAGGATAGGATAGAGGATAGGATAGGATAGAGGGTAGGATAGGATAGAGGATAGGATACAGGATTGGAAAGGATAGACGATAGGATACGATAGGGGATAGGATAAGATAGAGTATAGGATAGGATAGGATAAGATAGAGGATAGGATAGGATAGGATAGAGGATAGGATAGGATAGGATAGAGAATAGGATAGGATACATGGTATTATAGGGTAGAGGATAGGATAGGGTAGAGGATAGGATATTAGATTGGATAGGGTTGAGGATAGGATAGGGTAGAGGATAGGATAGGATAGAGGATAGGATAGGATAGAGGATAGGATAGGATAGAGGGTAGGATAGGATAGAGGATAGGATACAGGATTGGAAAGGATAGACGATAGGATACGATAGGGGATAGGATAGGATAGAGTATAGGATAGGATAGGATAGGATACAGGATAGGATAGGATAGGATAGAGGATAGGATAGGATAGGATAGAGAATAGGATAGGATAGAGAATAGGATAGGATACATGGTATTATAGGGTAGAGGATAGGATAGGGTAGAGGATAGGATATTGGATTGGATAGGGTAGAGGATAGGATAGGGTAGAGGATAGGATATTGGATTGGATAGGATAGAGGATAGGATAGAATAGAGCATACGATAGTGGATAGGATAGGATAGAGGATAGGATAGGATAGAGGATAGGATAGGATAGAGGATAGGATAGGATAGAGGGTAGGATAGGATAGAGGATAGGATACAGGATTGGAAAGGATAGACTATAGGATACGATAGGGGATAGGATAGGATAGAGTATAGGATTGGATAGAGGATAGGATAGAGGATTGGATAGGATAGAGGATAGGATACGATAGAGGATAGGATATGATAGAGGATAGGATAGGATAGAGAAAAGGATAGGATAGAGGATAGGTTAGGATTGAGGATAGGATAGGATTGAGGAGAGGATAGGATAGAGGATAGGATAGGATAGAGGATAGGATAGGATAGAGGATAGGATAGGATAGAGGATAGGATAGGATAGGATAGAGAATAGGATAGGATAGAGAATAGGATAGGATAGAGAATAGGATAGGATACATGGTATTATAGGGTAGAGGATAGGATAGGGTAGAGGATAGGATATTGGATTGGATAGGGTAGAGGATAGGATAGGGTAGAGGATAGGATATTGGATTGGATAGGATAGAGGATAGGATACAGGATTGCATAGGATAGACGATAGGATACGATAGGGGATAGGATAGGATAGAGTATAGGATTGGATTGAGGATAGGATAGGATAGAGGATAGAATAGGATAGAGAATAGGATAGGATTGAGGATAGGATAGGATAGAGGATAGGATAGGATAGAGGATAGGATAGGATAGAGGATAGGATAGATGATAGGATAGAGGATAGGATAGGATAGGATAGAGGATAGGATAGGATAGAGTACAGGATAGGATAGAGGATAAGATAGGATAGAGGATAGGATAGGATAGAGGATAGGATAGGATAGAGGATAGGATAGGATAGAGGGTAGGATAGGATAGAGGATAGGATACAGGATGGGTAGGATAGACGATAGGATACGATAGGGGATAGGATAGGTTAGAGCATAGGATTGGATAGAGGATAGGATAGAGGATTGGATAGGATAGAGGATAGGATACGATAGAGGATAGGATAGGATAGAGGATAGGATAGGATAGAGAATAGGATAGGATAGAGGATAGGTTAGGATTGAGGATAGGATAGGATTGAGGAGAGGATAGGATAGAGGATAGGATAGGATAGAGGATAGGATAGGATAGAGGATAGGATAGGATAGAGGATAGGATAGGATAGGATAGAGAATAGGATAGGATAGAGAATAGGATAGGATACATGGTATTATAGGGTAGAGGATAGGATAGGGTAGAGGATAGGATATTGGATTGGATAGGATAGAGGATAGGATAGAATAGAGCATACGATAGTGGATAGGATAGGATAGAGGATAGGATAGGATGGAGAATAGTATAGGATTGAAGATAGGATAGGATAGAGGATAGGATAGGATAGAGGATAGGATTGAGGATTGGATAGGATAGAGGATAGGATACGATTGAGGATAGGATAGGATAGAGTATATTATTGGATTGATGATAGGATAGGATAGTGGATAGGATAAGATAAAGGATAGGATAGAATAGAGTACAGGATAGGATAGAGGATAAGATAGGATAGAGGATAGGATAGGATAGAGGATAGGATAGGCTAGAGGATAGGATACAGGATTGGATAGGATAGACGATAGGATAGGATAGGAATGAGTATAGGATTGGATTGAGAATAGGATAGGATTGAGGATAGGATACAGGATTGGATAGGATAGAGGATAGGATAGGATAGAGCATACGATAGTGGATAGGATAGGATAGAGGATAGGATAGGATAGAGGATAGGATACGATAGAAGATAGGATAGGATAGAGTATATAATTGGATTGAGGATAGGATAGGATAGGAATGAGTATAGGATTGGATTGAGAATAGGATAGGATTGAGGATAGGATACAGGATTGGATAAGATAGAGGATAGGATAGTATAGAGTACAGGATAGGATAGAGGATAAGATAGGATAGAGGATAGGATAGGATAGAGGATAGGATAGGATAGAGGATAGGATAGGATAGAGGGTAGGATAGGATAGAGGATAGGATACAGGATTGGAAAGGACAGACGATAGGATACGATAGGGGATAGGATAGGATAGAGTATAGGATTGGATAGAGGATAGGATAGAGGATTGGATAGGATAGAGGATAGGATACGATAGAGGATAGGATAGGATAGAGGATAGGATAGGATAGAGAATAGGATAGGATAGAGGATAGGTTAGGATTGAGGATAGGATAGGATTGAGGAGAGGATAGGGTAGAGGATAGGATAGGATAGAGGATAGGATAGGATAGGATAGAGAATAGGATAGGATAGAGAATAGGATAGGATACATGGTATTATAGGGTAGAGGATAGGATAGGGTAGAGGATAGGATATTGGATTGGATAGGATAGAGGATAGGATAGAATAGAGCATACGATAGTGGATAGGATAGGATAGAGGATAGGATAGGATAGAGGATAGGATACAGGATTGCATAGGATAGACGATAGGATACGATAGGGGATAGGATAGGATAGAGTATAGGATTGGATTGAGGATAGGATATTATAGAGGATAGAATAGAATAGAGAATAGGATAGGATAGAAGATAGGATAGGATAGAGGATAGGATAGGATAGATGATAGGATAGAGGATTGGATAGGATAGAGGATAGGATACGATAGAGGATAGGATAGGATAGTGGATAGGATAGGATTGAGGATAGGATGGGATAGAGGATGGGATAGGATTGAGGATAGGATAGGGCATTAAATAGGATAGAGGATAGAATAGGATAGACGATAGGATAGGATAGAGGATACGATATGATAGAGGATAGGATAAAGGATAGGATATAGTACAGGACAGGATAGGATAGATTATTGGATAGGATAGAGGATATTATAGGATAGAGGATAGGGTAGGATAGAGGATAGGATAGGATAGAGGATAGGATAGTATAAAGCATACGATAGTGGATAGGATAGGATAGAGGATAGGATAGAGGATTGGATAGGATAGAGGATAGGATACGATAGAGGATAGGATAGGAATGAGTATAGGATTGGATTGAGGATAGGATAGGATAGAGAATAGTATAGGATAGAAGATAGGGTAGGAAAGAGGATAGGATAGGATAGAGGATAGGATAGAGGATTGGATAGGATAGACGATAGGAAACGATAGAGGATAGGATAGGATAGAGTATATTATTGGATTGAGGATAGGATAGGATAGTGGATAGGATAGGCTAGAGGATAGGATACAGGATTGGATAGGATAGACGATATGATACGATAGGGGATAGGATAGGATAGAGGATAGGATAGAGGATTGGATAGGATAGAGGATAGGATAGGATAGGCGATAGGATAGGCTAGAGGATAGGATACAGGATTGGATTGGATAGACGATATGATACGATAGGGGATAGGATAGGATAGAGGATAGGATAGAGGATTGAATAGGATAGAGGATAGGATACGATAAAGGATAGGATAGGATAGAGGATACTATAGGATAGAGGATACGATAGGATTGAGGATAGGATAGGAATGAGGATAGGATAGGATTGAGGATAGGATAGGGGATTGGACAGGATGGAGGATAGGATAGGATGGAGGATGGGATAGTATAGAGGATAGGATAGGATAGATGATATTATAGGATAGAGGATAGGATAGGATAGTGGATAGGATAGGATTGAGGATAGGATGGGATAGAGGATGGGATAGGATTGAGGATAGGATAGGGCATTAAATAGGATAGAGGATATAATAGGATTGACGATAGGATAGGATAGAGGATACGATATGATAGAGGATAGGATAAAGGATAGGATATAATACAGGATAGGATAGGATAGATTATTGGATAGGATAGAGGATAGGATAGGATAGAGGATAGGATAGACGAAAGGATAGGATTGATGATGGGATAGGATAGAGGATAGGATAGGATAGAGGATAGGATTGGATAGAGGATAGGATAGGATAGAGGATAGGATAGGATAGTGGATAGGATAAGTAAGAGGATAGGATAGGATAGAGGATAGGATAGGATAGAGGATAGGATTTGATAGAGGATAGGATAGGATAGAGGATAGGATAGGATAGAGGATAGGATTTGATAGAGGATAGGATAGGATAGAGGATAGGATAGATGATAGGATAGAGGATAGGATAGGATAGGATAGAGGATTGGATAGGATAGAGGATAGGATACGATAGAGGATAGGATAGGATAGAGTATATTGTTGGATTGAGGATAGGATAGGATAGTGGATAGGATAAGATAGAGGATAGAATAGAATAGAGTACAGGATAGGATAGAGGATAAGATAGGATAGGGGATAGGATTGGATTGAGGATAGGATAGGATAGAGGATAGAATAGGATAGAGAATAGGATAGGATTGAGGATAGGGTAGGATAGAGGATAGGATACGATAGAGGATAGGATAGGATAGAGGATAGGATAGATGATAGGATAGAGGATAGGATAGGATAGGATAGAGGATAGGATAGGATAGGATAGAGGATATGATAGGATAGAGGATAGGATAGAGGATAGGATAGGATACGATAGAGAATAGGATAGGATACATGGTATTATAGGGTAGAGGATAGGATAGGGTAGAGGATAGGGTAGGGGATTGGATAGGATAGAGGATAGGATAGGATAGAGAATAGTATAGGATTGAAGATAGGATAGGATAGAGGATAGGATAGGATAGAGGATAGGATGGAGGATAGGATAGGATGGAGGATAGGATAGGATAGAGTATAGGATAGGATAGAGGATATTATAGGATAGAGGATAGGATAGGATAGTGGATAGGATAGGATTGAGGATAGGATGGGATAGAGGATGGGATAAGATTGAGGATAGGATAGGGCATTAAATAGGATAGAGGATAGAATAGGATAGACGATAGGATAGGATAGAGGATCCGATATGATAGAGGATAGGATAAAGGATAGGATATAATACAGGACAGGATAGGATAGATTATTGGATAGGATAGAGGATATTATAGGATAGAGGATAGGGTAGGATAGAGGATAGGATAGGATAGAGGATAGGATAGTATAGAGCATAGGATACGATAGAGGATAGGATAGGAATGAGTATAGGATTGGATTGAGGATAGGATAGGATTGAGGATAGGATACAGGATTGGATAGGATAGAGGATAGGATACGATAGAGGATAGGATAGAGGATAGGATAGGATAGGATAGAGAATAGGATAGGATAGAGAATAGGATAGGATAGAGGATAGGTTAGGATTGAGGATAGGATAGGATTGAGGAGAGGATAGGATAGAGGATAGGATAGAGGATAGGATTGAGGATAGGATAGGATTGAGGATAGAATAGGATAGAGGATAGGATATCATAGAGGATAGGATAGGATAGAGGATAGGATAGGATAGAGATTACGATAGAAGATAGGATAGGATAGGATAGAGAATAGGATAGGGTAGAGGATAGGATAGGGGATTCGATAGGGTAGAGGATAGGATAGGGGATTCGATAGGATAGAGGATAGGATAGTATAGAGCATACGATAGTGGATAGGGTAGGATAGAGGATAGGATAGAGGATTGGATAGGATAGAGGATAGGATACGATAGAGGATAGGATAGGAATGAGTATAGGATTGGATTGAGGATAGGATAGGATTGAGGATAGGATACAGGATTGGATAGGATAGAGGATAGGATACGATAGAGGATAGGATAGAGGATAGGATAGGATAGGATAGAGAATAGGATAGGATAGAGAATAGGATAGGATAGAGGATAGGTTAGGATTGAGGATAGGATAGGATTGAGTAGAGGATAGGATAGAGTATAGGATAGGATTGGATTGAGGATAGGATAGGATTGAGGATAGAATAGGATAGAGGATAGGATATCATAGAGGATAGGATAGGATAGAGGATAGGATGGGATAGTGGATAGGATAGGATGGAGCATACGATTGAGGATAGGATAGGATTTGATAGAGAATAGGATATAATACATTGTATTATAGGGTAGAGGATAGGATAGGGTAGAGGATAGGATAGGGGATTGGATAGGATAGTGGATAGGATAGGATAGAGCATACGATAGTGGATAGGATAGGATAGAGGATAGGATAAGATAGAGAATAGGATAGGATTGAAGATAGGATAGGATAGGATAGATTATAGGATAGAGGATTGGATAGGATAGAGGATAGGATACGATAGAGGATAGGATAGGATAGAGTATATTATTGGATTGAGTATAGGATAGGATAGTGGATAGGATAAGATAGAGGATAGGATAGAATAGAGTACAGGATAGGATAGAGGATAAGATAGGATAGAGGATAGGATAGGATAGAGGATAGGATAGGATAGAGGATAGGATAGGATAGAGGGTAGGATAGGATAGAGGATAGGATACAGGATTGGATAGGATAGACGATAGGATACGATAGGGGATAGTATAGGTTAGAGTATAGGATTGGATAGAGGATAGGATAGAGAATTGAATAGGATAGAGGATAGGATACGATAGAGGATAGGATAGGATAGAGGATAGGATAGGATAGAGAATAGGATAGGATAGAGGATAGGTTAGGATTGAGGATAGGATAGGATTGAGGAGAGGATAGGATAGAGGATAGGATAGGATAGAGGATAGGATAGGATAGAGGATAGGATAGGATAGAGGATAGGATAGGATAGGATAGAGAATAGGATAGGATAGAGAATAGGATAGGATACATGGTATTATAGGGTAGAGGATAGGATAGGGTAGAGGATAGGATATTGGATTGGATAGGATAGAGGATAGGATAGAATAGAGCATACGATAGTGGATAGGATAGGATAGAGGATAGGATAGGATAGAGAATAGTATAGGATTGAAGATAGGATAGGATAGAGGATAGGATAGGATAGAGGATAGGATTGAGGATTGGATAGGATAGAGGATAGGATTGAGGATTGGATAGGATAGAGGATAGGATACGATTGAGGATAGGATAGGATAGAGTATATAATTGGATTGAGGATAGGATAGGATAGTGGATAGGATAAGATAAAGGATAGGATAGAAGAGAGTACAGGATAGGATAGAGGATAAGATAGGATAGAGGATAGGATAGGATAGAGGATAGGATAGGATAGAGGATAGGATAGGATAGAGGGTAGGATAGGATAGAGGATAGGATACAGGATTGGATAGGATAGACGATAGGATACGATAGGGGATAGGATAGGTTAGAGTATAGGATTGGATAGAGGATAGGATAGAGGATTGGATAGGATAGAGGATAGGATACGATAGAGGATAGGATAGGATAGAGGATAGGATAGGATAGAGAATAGGATAGGATAGAGGATAGGTTAGGATTGAGGATAGGATAGGATTGAGGAGAGGATAGGATAGAGGATAGGATAGGATAGAGGATAGGATAGGATAGAGGATAGGATAGGATAGGATAGAGAATAGGATATGATACATGGTATTATAGGGTAGAGGATAGGATAGGGTAGAGGATAGGATATTGGATTGGATAGGATAGAGGATAGGATAGAATAGAGCATACGATAGTGGATAGGATAGGATAGAGGATAGGATAGGATAGAGAATAGTATAGGATTGAAGATAGGATAGGATAGAGGATAGGATAGGATAGAGGATAGGATTGAGGATTGGATAGGATAGAGGATAGGATACGATAGAGGATAGGATAGGATAGAGTATACGATTGGATTGAGGATAGGATAGGATAGTGGAAAGGATAAGATAGAGGATAGGATAGAATGGAGTACAGGATAGGATAGAGGATAAGATAGGATAGAGGATAGGATAGGATAGAGGATAGGATAGGCTAGAGGATAGGATACAGGATTGGATAGGATAGACGATATGATACGATAGGGGATAGGATAGAATAGAGTATAGGATTGGATTGAGGATAGGATATTATAGAGGATAGAATAGAATAGAGAATAGGATAGGATTGAGGATAGGATAGGATAGAGGATAGGATAGGATAGAGGATAGGATAGGATAGAGGATAGGAAAGGATAGAGGATAGGATTTGATAGAGGATAGGATAGGATAGAGGATAGGATAGGATAGAGGATAGGATTTGATAGAGGATAGGATAGGATAGAGGATAGGATAGATGATAGGATAGAGGATAGGATAGGATAGGATAGAGGATTGGATAGGATAGAGGATAGGATACGATAGAGGATAGGATAGGATAGAGTATATTGTTGGATTGAGGATAGGATAGGATAGTGGATAGGATAAGATAGAGGATAGAATAGAATAGAGTACAGGATAGGATAGAGGATAAGATAGGATAGAGGATAGGATTGGATTGAGGATAGGATAGGATAGAGGATAGAATAGGATAGAGAATAGGATAGGATTGAGGATAGGGTAGGATAGAGGATAGGATACGATAGAGGATAGGATAGGATAGAGGATAGGATAGATGATAGGATAGAGGATAGGATAGGATAGGATAGAGGATAGGATAGGATAGGATAGAGGATATGATAGGATAGAGGATAGGATAGAGGATAGGATAGGATACGATAGAGAATAGGATAGGATACATGGTATTATAAGGTAGAGGATAGGATAGGGTAGAGGATAGGGTAGGGGATTGGATAGGATAGAGGATAGGATAGGATAGAGAATAGTATAGGATTGAAGATAGGATAGGATAGAGGATAGGATAAAGGATAGGATATAATAAAGGACAGGATAGGATAGATTATTGGATAGGATAGAGGATATTATAGGATAGAGGATAGGGTAGGATAGAGGATAGGATAGGATAGAGGATAGGATAGTATAGAGCATAGGATACGATAGAGGATAGGATAGGAATGAGTATAGGATTGGATTGAGGATAGGATAGGATTGAGGATAGGATACAGGATTGGATAGGATAGAGGATAGGATACGATAGAGGATAGGATAGAGTATAGGATAGGATAGGATAGAGAATAGGATAGGATAGAGAATAGGATAGGATAGAGGATAGGTTAGGATTGAGGATAGGATAGGATTGAGGAGAGGATAGGATAGAGGATAGGATAGAGGATAGGATTGAGGATAGGATAGGATTGAGGATAGAATAGGATAGAGGATAGGATATCATAGAGGATAGGATAGCATAGAGGATAGGATGGGATAGTGGATAGGATAGGATGGAGCATACGATTGAGGATAGGATAGGATTTGATAGAGAATAGGATATAATACATTGTATTATAGGGTAGAGGATAGGATAGGGTAGAGGATAGGATAGGGGATTGGATAGGATAGTGGATAGGATAGGATAGAGCATACGATAGTGGATAGGATAGGATAGAGGATAGGATAGGATAGAGAATAGGATAGGATTGAAGATAGGATAGGATAGGATAGATTATAGGATAGAGGATTGGATAGGATAGAGGATAGGATACGATAGAGGATAGGATAGGATAGAGTATATTATTGGATTGAGGATAGGATAGGATAGTGGATAGGATAAGATAGAGGATAGGATAGAATAGAGTACAGGATAGGATAGAGGATAAGATAGGATAGAGGATAGGATAGGATAGAGGATAGGATAGGATAGAGGATAGGATAGGATAGAGGGTAGGATAGGATAGAGGATAGGATACAGGATTGGATAGGATAGACGATAGGATACGATAGGGGATAGTATAGGTTAGAGTATAGGATTGGATAGAGGATAGGATAGAGGATTGGATAGGATAGAGGATAGGATACGATAGAGGATAGGATAGGATAGAGGATAGGATAGGATAGAGAATAGGATAGGATAGAGGATAGGTTAGGATTGAGGATAGGATAGGATTGAGGAGAGGATAGGATAGAGGATAGGATAGGATAGAGGATAGGATAGGATAGAGGATAGGATAGGATAGAGGATAGGATAGGATAGAGGATAGGATAGGATAGGATAGAGAATAGGATAGGATAGAGAATAGGATAGGATACATGGTATTATAGGGTAGAGGATAGGATAGGGTAGAGGATAGGATATTGGATTGGATAGGATAGAGGATAGGATAGAATAGAGCATACGATAGTGGATAGGATAGGATAGAGGATAGGATAGGATAGAGAATAGTATAGGATTGAAGATAGGATAGGATAGAGGATAGGATAGGATAGAGGATAGGATTGAGGATTGGATAGGATAGAGGATAGGATTGAGGATTGGATAGGATAGAGGATAGGATACGATTGAGGATAGGATAGGATAGAGTATATAATTGGATTGAGGATAGGATAGGATAGTGGATAGGATAAGATAAAGGATAGGATAGAAGAGAGTACAGGATAGGATAGAGGATAAGATAGGATAGAGGATAGGATAGGATAGAGGATAGGATAGGATAGAGGATAGGATAGGATAGAGGGTAGGATAGGATAGAGGATAGGATACAGGATTGGATAGGATAGACGATAGGATACGATAGGGGATAGGATAGGTTAGAGTATAGGATTGGATAGAGGATAGGATAGAGGATTGGATAGGATAGAGGATAGGATACGATAGAGGATAGGATAGGATAGAGGATAGGATAGGATAGAGAATAGGATAGGATAGAGGATAGGTTAGGATTGAGGATAGGATAGGATTGAGGAGAGGATAGGATAGAGGATAGGATAGGATAGAGGATAGGATAGGATAGAGGATAGGATAGGATAGGATAGAGAATAGGATATGATACATGGTATTATAGGGTAGAGGATAGGATAGGGTAGAGGATAGGATATTGGATTGGATAGGATAGAGGATAGGATAGAATAGAGCATACGATAGTGGATAGGATAGGATAGAGGATAGGATAGGATAGAGAATAGTATAGGATTGAAGATAGGATAGGATAGAGGATAGGATAGGATAGAGGATAGGATTGAGGATTGGATAGGATAGAGGATAGGATACGATAGAGGATAGGATAGGATAGAGTATACGATTGGATTGAGGATAGGATAGGATAGTGGAAAGGATAAGATAGAGGATAGGATAGAATGGAGTACAGGATAGGATAGAGGATAAGATAGGATAGAGGATAGGATAGGATAGAGGATAGGATAGGCTAGAGGATAGGATACAGGATTGGATAGGATAGACGATATGATACGATAGGGGATAGGATAGAATAGAGTATAGGATTGGATTGAGGATAGGATAGAATAGAGAATAGGATAGGATTGAGGATAGGATAGGATAGAGGATAGGATAGGATAGAGGATAGGATAGGATAGAGGATAGGATAGGTGATAGGATAGAGGATAGGATAGGATAGGATAGAGGATAGGATAGGATAGAGTACAGGATAGGATAGAGGATAACATAGGATAGAGGATAGGATAGGATAGAGGATAGGATAGGATAGAGGATAGGATAGGATAGAGGGTAGGATAGGATAGATGATAGGATACAGGATGGGTAGGATAGACGATAGGATACGATAGAGGATAGGATAGGATAGAGGATAGGATAGGATAGAGAATAGGATAGGATAGAGGATAGGTTAGGATTGAGGATAGGATAGGATTGAGGAGAGGATAGGATAGAGGATAGGATAGGATAGAGGATAGGATAGGATAGAGGATAGGATAGGATAGAGGATAGGATAGGATAGGATAGAGAATAGGATAGGATAGAGAATAGGATAGGATACATGGTATTATAGGGTAGAGGATAGGATAGGGTAGAGGATAGGATATTGGATTGGATAGGATAGAGGATAGGATAGAATAGAGCATACGATAGTGGATAGGATAGGATAGAGGATAGGATAGGATGGAGAATAGTATAGGATTGAAGATAGGATAGGATAGAGGATAGGATAGGATAGAGGATAGGATTGAGGATTGGATAGGATAGAGGATAGGATACGATTGAGGATAGGATAGGATAGAGTATATTATTGGATTGATGATAGGATAGGATAGTGGATAGGATAAGATAAAGGATAGGATAGAATAGAGTACAGGATAGGATAGAGGATAAGATAGGATAGAGGATAGGATAGGATAGAGGATAGGATAGGCTAGAGGATAGGATACACGATTGGATAGGATAGACGATAGGATAGGATAGGAATGAGTATAGGATTGGATTGAGAATAGGATAGGATTGAGGATAGGATACAGGATTGGATAGGATAGAGGATAGGATAGGATAGAGCATACGATAGTGGATAGGATAGGATAGAGGATAGGATAGGATAGAGGATAGGATACGATAGAAGATAGGATAGGATAGAGTATATAATTGGATTGAGGATAGGATAGGATAGTGGATAGGATAAGATAGAGGATAGGATAGTATAGAGTACAGGATAGGATAGAGGATAAGATAGGATAGAGGATAGGATAGGATAGAGGATAGGATAGGCTAGAGGATAGGATACAGGATTGGAAAGGATAGACGATAGGATACGATAGGGGATAGGATAGGATAGAGTATAGGATTGGATAGAGGATAGGATAGAGGATTGGATAGGATAGAGGATAGGATACGATAGAGGATAGGATAGGATAGAAGATAGGATAGGATAGAGAATAGGATAGGATAGAGGATAGGTTAGGATTGAGGATAGGATAGGATTGAGGAGAGGATAGGATAGAGGATAGGATAGGATAGAGGATAGGATAGGATAGGATAGAGAATAGGATAGGATAGAGAATAGGATAGGATACATGGTATTATAGGGTAGAGGATAGGATAGGGTAGAGGATAGGATAGAATAGAGCATACGATAGTGGATAGGATAGGATAGAGGGTAGGATAGGATAGAGGATAGGATACAGGATTGGATTGGATAGACGATATGATACGATAGGGGATAGGATAGGATAGAGGATAGGATAGAGGATTGAATAGGATAGAGGATAGGATACGATAAAGGATAGGATAGGATAGAGGATACTATAGGATAGAGGATACGATAGGATTGAGGATAGGATAGGAATGAGGATAGGATAGGATTGAGGATAGGATAGGGGATTGGACAGGATGGAGGATAGGATAGGATGGAGGATAGGATAGTATAGAGGATAGGATAGGATAGATGATATTATATTATAGAGGATAGGATAGGATAGTGGATAGGATAGGATTGAGGATAGGATGGGATAGAGGATGGGATAGGATTGAGGATAGGATAGGGCATTAAATAGGATAGAGGATATAATAGGATTGACGATAGGATAGGATAGAGGATACGATATGATAGAGGATAGGATAAAGGATAGGATATAATACAGGATAGGATAGGATAGATTATTGGATAGGATAGAGGATAGGATAGGATAGAGGATAGGATAGACGAAAGGATAGGATTGATGATGGGATAGGATAGAGGATAGGATAGGATAGAGGATAGGATTGGATAGAGGATAGGATAGGATAGAGGATAGGATAGGATAGTGGATAGGATAAGTAAGAAGATAGGATAGGATAGAGGATAGGATTTGATAGAGGATAGGATAGGATAGAGGATAGGATAGGATAGAGGATAGGATTTGATAGAGGATAGGATAGGATAGAGGATAGGATAGATGATAGGATAGAGGATAGGATAGGATAGGATAGAGGATTGGATAGGATAGAGGATAGGATACGATAGAGGATAGGATAGGATAGAGTATATTGTTGGATTGAGGATAGGATAGGATAGTGGATAGGATAAGATAGAGGATAGAATAGAATAGAGTACAGGATAGGATAGAGGATAAGATAGGATAGAGGATAGGATTGGATTGAGGATAGGATAGGATAGAGGATAGAATAGGATAGAGAATAGGATAGGATTGAGGATAGGGTAGGATAGAGGATAGGATACGATAGAGGATAGGATAGGATAGAGGATAGGATAGATGATAGGATAGAGGATAGGATAGGATAGGATAGAGGATAGGATAGGATAGGATAGAGGATATGATAGGATAGAGGATAGGATAGAGGATAGGATAGGATACGATAGAGAATAGGATAGGATACATGGTATTATAGGGTAGAGGACAGGATAGGGTAGAGGATCGGGTAGGGGATTGGATAGGATAGAGGATAGGATAGGATAGAGAATAGTATAGGATTGAAGATAGGATAGGATAGAGGATAGGATAGGATAGAGGATAGGATGGAGGATAGGATAGGATGCAGGATAGGATAGGATAGAGGATAGGATAGGATAGAGGATATTATAGGATAGAGGATAGGATAGGATAGAGGATAGGATAGGATTGAGGATAGGATGGGATAGAGGATGGGATAGGATTGAAGATAGGATAGGGCATTAAATAGGATAGAGGATAGAATAGGATAGACGATAGGATAGGATAGAGGATCCGATATGATAGAGGATAGGATAAAGGATAGGATATAATACAGGACAGGATAGGATAGATTATTGGATAGGATAGAGGATATTATAGGATAGAGGATAGGGTAGGATAGAGGATAGGATAGGATAGAGGATAGGATAGTATAGAGCATAGGATACGATAGAGGATAGGATAGGAATGAGTATAGGATTGGATTGAGGATAGGATAGGATTGAGGATAGGATACAGGATTGGATAGGATAGAGGATAGGATAGGATAGAGATTACGATAGAAGATAGGATAGGATAGGATAGAGAATAGGATAGGGTAGAGGATAGGATAGGGGATTCGATAGGGTAGAGGATAGGATAGGGGATTCGATAGGATAGAGGATAGGATAGTATAGAGCATACGATAGTGGATAGGGTAGGATAGAGGATAGGATAGAGGATTGGATAGGATAGAGGATAGGATACGATAGAGGATAGGATAGGAATGAGTATAGGATTGGATTGAGGATAGGATAGGATTGAGGATAGGATACAGGATTGGATAGGATAGAGGATAGGATACGATAGAGGATAGGATAGAGGATAGGATAGGATAGGATAGAGAATAGGATAGGATAGAGAATAGGATAGGATAGAGGATAGGTTAGGATTGAGGATAGGATAGGATTGAGTAGAGGATAGGATAGAGTATAGGATAGGATAGAGGATAGGTTAGGATTGAGGATAGGATAGGATTGAGTAGAGGATAGGATAGAGTATAGGATAGGATTGGATTGAGGATAGGATAGGATTGAGGATAGAATAGGATAGAGGATAGGATATCATAGAGGATAGGATAGGATAGAGGATAGGATGGGATAGTGGATAGGATAGGATGGAGCATACGATTGAGGATAGGATAGGATTTGATAGAGAATAGGATATAATACATTGTATTATAGGGTAGAGGATAGGATAGGGTAGAGGATAGGATAGGGGATTGGATAGGATAGTGGATAGGATAGGATAGAGCATACGATAGTGGATAGGATAGGATAGAGGATAGGATAGGATAGAGAATAGGATAGGATTGAAGATAGGATAGGATAGGATAGATTATAGGATAGAGGATTGGATAGGATAGAGGATAGGATACGATAGAGGATAGGATAGGATAGAGTATATTATTGGATTGAGGATAGGATAGGATAGTGGATAGGATAAGATAGAGGATAGGATAGAATAGAGTACAGGATAGGATAGAGGATAAGATAGGATAGAGGATAGGATAGGATAGAGGATAGGATAGGATAGAGGATAGGATAGGATAGAGGGTAGGATAGGATAGAGGATAGGATACAGGATTGGATAGGATAGACGATAGGATACGATAGGGGATAGTATAGGTTAGAGTATAGGATTGGATAGAGGATAGGATAGAGGATTGGATAGGATAGAGGATAGGATACGATAGAGGATAGGATAGGATAGAGGATAGGATAGGATAGAGAATAGGATAGGATAGAGGATAGGTTAGGATTGAGGATAGGATAGGATTGAGGAGAGGATAGGATAGAGGATAGGATAGGATAGAGGATAGGATAGGATAGAGGATAGGATAGGATAGAGGATAGGATAGGATAGGATAGAGAATAGGATAGGATAGAGAATAGGATAGGATACATGGTATTATAGGGTAGAGGATAGGATAGGGTAGAGGATAGGATATTGGATTGGATAGGATAGAGGATAGGATAGAATAGAGCATACGATAGTGGATAGGATAGGATAGAGGATAGGATAGGATAGAGAATAGTATAGGATTGAAGATAGGATAGGATAGAGGATAGGATAGGATAGAGGATAGGATTGAGGATTGGATAGGATAGAGGATAGGATTGAGGATTGGATAGGATAGAGGATAGGATACGATTGAGGATAGGATAGGATAGAGTATATAATTGGATTGAGGATAGGATAGGATAGTGGATAGGATAAGATAAAGGATAGGATAGAATAGAGTACAGGATAGGATAGAGGATAAGATAGGATAGAGGATAGGATAGGATAGAGGATAGGATAGGATAGAGGATAGGATAGGATAGAGGGTAGGATAGGATAGAGGATAGGATACAGGATTGGATAGGATAGACGATAGGATACGATAGGGGATAGGATAGGTTAGAGTATAGGATTGGATAGAGGATAGGATAGAGGATTGGATATGATAGAGGATAGGATACGATAGAGGATAGGATAGGATAGAGGATAGGATAGGATAGAGAATAGGATAGGATAGAGGATAGGTTAGGATTGAGGATAGGATAGGATTGAGGAGAGGATAGGATAGAGGATAGGATAGGACAGAGGATAGGATAGGATAGAGGATAGGATAGGATAGAGAATAGTATATGATACATGGTATTATAGGGTAGAGGATAGGATAGGGTAGAGGATAGGATATTGGATTGGATAGGATAGAGGATAGGATAGAATAGAGCATACGATAGTGGATAGGATAGGATAGAGGATAGGATAGGATAGAGAATAGTATAGGATTGAAGATAGGATAGGATAGAGGATAGGATAGGATAGAGGATAGGATTGAGGATTGGATAGGATAGAGGATAGGATACGATTGAGGATAGAATAGGATAGAGTATATTATTGGATTGATGATAGGATAGGATAGGATAGTGGATAGGATAAGATAAAGGATAGGATAGAATAGAGTACAGGATAGGATAGAGGATAAGATAGGATAGAGGATAGGATAGGATAGAGGATAGGATAGGCTAGAGGATAGGATACAGGATTGGATAGGATAGACGATAGGATACGATAGGGGATAGGATAGGATAGAGTATAGGATTGGATAGAGGATAGGATAGAGGATTGGATAGGATAGAGGATAGGATACAATAGAGGATAGGATAGAATAGAGGATAGGATAGGATAGAGAATAGGATAGGATAGAGGATAGGTTAGGATTGAGGATAGGATAGGATTGAGGAGAGGATAGGATAGAGGATAGGATACGATTGAGGATATTATAGGATAGAGTATATTATTGGATTGAGGATAGGATAGGATAGTGGATAGGATAAGATAAAGGATAGGATAGAATAGAGTACAGGATAGGATAGAGGATAAGATAGGATAGAGGATAGGATAGGATAGAGGATAGGATAGGATAGAGGATAGGATTGAGGATTGGATAGGATAGAGGATAGGATACGATAGAGGATAGGATAGGATAGAGTATACGATTGGATTGAGGATAGGATAGGATAGTGGAAAGGATAAGATAGAGGATAGGATAGAATGGAGTACAGGATAGGATAGAGGATAAGATAGGATAGAGGATAGGATAGGATAGAGGATAGGATAGGCTAGAGGATAGGATACAGGATTGGATAGGATAGACGATATGATACGATAGGGGATAGGATAGAATAGAGTATAGGATTGGATTGAGGATAGGATAGAATAGAGAATAGGATAGGATTGAGGATAGGATAGGATAGAGGATAGGATAGGATAGAGGATAGGATAGGATAGAGGATAGGATAGGTGATAGGATAGAGGATAGGATAGGATAGGATAGAGGATAGGATAGGATAGAGTACAGGATAGGATAGAGGATAACATAGGATAGAGGATAGGATAGGATAGAGGATAGGATAGGATAGAGGATAGGATAGGATAGAGGGTAGGATAGGATAGATGATAGGATACAGGATGGGTAGGATAGACGATAGGATACGATAGAGGATAGGATAGGATAGAGGATAGGATAGGATAGAGAATAGGATAGGATAGAGGATAGGTTAGGATTGAGGATAGGATAGGATTGAGGAGAGGATAGGATAGAGGATAGGATAGGATAGAGGATAGGATAGGATAGAGGATAGGATAGGATAGAGGATAGGATAGGATAGGATAGAGAATAGGATAGGATAGAGAATAGGATAGGATACATGGTATTATAGGGTAGAGGATAGGATAGGGTAGAGGATAGGATATTGGATTGGATAGGATAGAGGATAGGATAGAATAGAGCATACGATAGTGGATAGGATAGGATAGAGGATAGGATAGGATGGAGAATAGTATAGGATTGAAGATAGGATAGGATAGAGGATAGGATAGGATAGAGGATAGGATTGAGGATTGGATAGGATAGAGGATAGGATACGATTGAGGATAGGATAGGATAGAGTATATTATTGGATTGATGATAGGATAGGATAGTGGATAGGATAAGATAAAGGATAGGATAGAATAGAGTACAGGATAGGATAGAGGATAAGATAGGATAGAGGATAGGATAGGATAGAGGATAGGATAGGCTAGAGGATAGGATACACGATTGGATAGGATAGACGATAGGATAGGATAGGAATGAGTATAGGATTGGATTGAGAATAGGATAGGATTGAGGATAGGATACAGGATTGGATAGGATAGAGGATAGGATAGGATAGAGCATACGATAGTGGATAGGATAGGATAGAGGATAGGATAGGATAGAGGATAGGATACGATAGAAGATAGGATAGGATAGAGTATATAATTGGATTGAGGATAGGATAGGATAGTGGATAGGATAAGATAGAGGATAGGATAGTATAGAGTACAGGATAGGATAGAGGATAAGATAGGATAGAGGATAGGATAGGATAGAGGATAGGATAGGCTAGAGGATAGGATACAGGATTGGAAAGGATAGACGATAGGATACGATAGGGGATAGGATAGGATAGAGTATAGGATTGGATAGAGGATAGGATAGAGGATTGGATAGGATAGAGGATAGGATACGATAGAGGATAGGATAGGATAGAAGATAGGATAGGATAGAGAATAGGATAGGATAGAGGATAGGTTAGGATTGAGGATAGGATAGGATTGAGGAGAGGATAGGATAGAGGATAGGATAGGATAGAGGATAGGATAGGATAGGATAGAGAATAGGATAGGATAGAGAATAGGATAGGATACATGGTATTATAGGGTAGAGGATAGGATAGGGTAGAGGATAGGATAGAATAGAGCATACGATAGTGGATAGGATAGGATAGAGGGTAGGATAGGATAGAGGATAGGATACAGGATTGGATTGGATAGACGATATGATACGATAGGGGATAGGATAGGATAGAGGATAGGATAGAGGATTGAATAGGATAGAGGATAGGATACGATAAAGGATAGGATAGGATAGAGGATACTATAGGATAGAGGATACGATAGGATTGAGGATAGGATAGGAATGAGGATAGGATAGGATTGAGGATAGGATAGGGGATTGGACAGGATGGAGGATAGGATAGGATGGAGGATAGGATAGTATAGAGGATAGGATAGGATAGATGATATTATATTATAGAGGATAGGATAGGATAGTGGATAGGATAGGATTGAGGATAGGATGGGATAGAGGATGGGATAGGATTGAGGATAGGATAGGGCATTAAATAGGATAGAGGATATAATAGGATTGACGATAGGATAGGATAGAGGATACGATATGATAGAGGATAGGATAAAGGATAGGATATAATACAGGATAGGATAGGATAGATTATTGGATAGGATAGAGGATAGGATAGGATAGAGGATAGGATAGACGAAAGGATAGGATTGATGATGGGATAGGATAGAGGATAGGATAGGATAGAGGATAGGATTGGATAGAGGATAGGATAGGATAGAGGATAGGATAGGATAGTGGATAGGATAAGTAAGAAGATAGGATAGGATAGAGGATAGGATTTGATAGAGGATAGGATAGGATAGAGGATAGGATAGGATAGAGGATAGGATTTGATAGAGGATAGGATAGGATAGAGGATAGGATAGATGATAGGATAGAGGATAGGATAGGATAGGATAGAGGATTGGATAGGATAGAGGATAGGATACGATAGAGGATAGGATAGGATAGAGTATATTGTTGGATTGAGGATAGGATAGGATAGTGGATAGGATAAGATAGAGGATAGAATAGAATAGAGTACAGGATAGGATAGAGGATAAGATAGGATAGAGGATAGGATTGGATTGAGGATAGGATAGGATAGAGGATAGAATAGGATAGAGAATAGGATAGGATTGAGGATAGGGTAGGATAGAGGATAGGATACGATAGAGGATAGGATAGGATAGAGGATAGGATAGATGATAGGATAGAGGATAGGATAGGATAGGATAGAGGATAGGATAGGATAGGATAGAGGATATGATAGGATAGAGGATAGGATAGAGGATAGGATAGGATACGATAGAGAATAGGATAGGATACATGGTATTATAGGGTAGAGGACAGGATAGGGTAGAGGATAGGGTAGGGGATTGGATAGGATAGAGGATAGGATAGGATAGAGAATAGTATAGGATTGAAGATAGGATAGGATAGAGGATAGGATAGGATAGAGGATAGGATGGAGGATAGGATAGGATGCAGGATAGGATAGGATAGAGGATAGGATAGGATAGAGGATATTATAGGATAGAGGATAGGATAGGATAGAGGATAGGATAGGATTGAGGATAGGATGGGATAGAGGATGGGATAGGATTGAGGATAGGATAGGGCATTAAATAGGATAGAGGATAGAATAGGATAGACGATAGGATAGGATAGAGGATCCGATATGATAGAGGATAGGATAAAGGATAGGATATAATACAGGACAGGATAGGATAGATTATTGGATAGGATAGAGGATATTATAGGATAGAGGATAGGGTAGGATAGAGGATAGGATAGGATAGAGGATAGGATAGTATAGAGCATAGGATACGATAGAGGATAGGATAGGAATGAGTATAGGATTGGATTGAGGATAGGATAGGATTGAGGATAGGATACAGGATTGGATAGGATAGAGGATAGGATAGGATAGAGATTACGATAGAAGATAGGATAGGATAGGATAGAGAATAGGATAGGGTAGAGGATAGGATAGGGGATTCGATAGGGTAGAGGATAGGATAGGGGATTCGATAGGATAGAGGATAGGATAGTATAGAGCATACGATAGTGGATAGGGTAGGATAGAGGATAGGATAGAGGATTGGATAGGATAGAGGATAGGATACGATAGAGGATAGGATAGGAATGAGTATAGGATTGGATTGAGGATAGGATAGGATTGAGGATAGGATACAGGATTGGATAGGATAGAGGATAGGATACGATAGAGGATAGGATAGAGGATAGGATAGGATAGGATAGAGAATAGGATAGGATAGAGAATAGGATAGGATAGAGGATAGGTTAGGATTGAGGATAGGATAGGATTGAGTAGAGGATAGGATAGAGTATAGGATAGGATAGAGGATAGGTTAGGATTGAGGATAGGATAGGATTGAGTAGAGGATAGGATAGAGTATAGGATAGGATTGGATTGAGGATAGGATAGGATTGAGGATAGAATAGGATAGAGGATAGGATATCATAGAGGATAGGATAGGATAGAGGATAGGATGGGATAGTGGATAGGATAGGATGGAGCATACGATTGAGGATAGGATAGGATTTGATAGAGAATAGGATATAATACATTGTATTATAGGGTAGAGGATAGGATAGGGTAGAGGATAGGATAGGGGATTGGATAGGATAGTGGATAGGATAGGATAGAGCATACGATAGTGGATAGGATAGGATAGAGGATAGGATAGGATAGAGAATAGGATAGGATTGAAGATAGGATAGGATAGGATAGATTATAGGATAGAGGATTGGATAGGATAGAGGATAGGATACGATAGAGGATAGGATAGGATAGAGTATATTATTGGATTGAGGATAGGATAGGATAGTGGATAGGATAAGATAGAGGATAGGATAGAATAGAGTACAGGATAGGATAGAGGATAAGATAGGATAGAGGATAGGATAGGATAGAGGATAGGATAGGATAGAGGATAGGATAGGATAGAGGGTAGGATAGGATAGAGGATAGGATACAGGATTGGATAGGATAGACGATAGGATACGATAGGGGATAGTATAGGTTAGAGTATAGGATTGGATAGAGGATAGGATAGAGGATTGGATAGGATAGAGGATAGGATACGATAGAGGATAGGATAGGATAGAGGATAGGATAGGATAGAGAATAGGATAGGATAGAGGATAGGTTAGGATTGAGGATAGGATAGGATTGAGGAGAGGATAGGATAGAGGATAGGATAGGATAGAGGATAGGATAGGATAGAGGATAGGATAGGATAGAGGATAGGATAGGATAGGATAGAGAATAGGATAGGATAGAGAATAGGATAGGATACATGGTATTATAGGGTAGAGGATAGGATAGGGTAGAGGATAGGATATTGGATTGGATAGGATAGAGGATAGGATAGAATAGAGCATACGATAGTGGATAGGATAGGATAGAGGATAGGATAGGATAGAGAATAGTATAGGATTGAAGATAGGATAGGATAGAGGATAGGATAGGATAGAGGATAGGATTGAGGATTGGATAGGATAGAGGATAGGATTGAGGATTGGATAGGATAGAGGATAGGATACGATTGAGGATAGGATAGGATAGAGTATATAATTGGATTGAGGATAGGATAGGATAGTGGATAGGATAAGATAAAGGATAGGATAGAATAGAGTACAGGATAGGATAGAGGATAAGATAGGATAGAGGATAGGATAGGATAGAGGATAGGATAGGATAGAGGATAGGATAGGATAGAGGGTAGGATAGGATAGAGGATAGGATACAGGATTGGATAGGATAGACGATAGGATACGATAGGGGATAGGATAGGTTAGAGTATAGGATTGGATAGAGGATAGGATAGAGGATTGGATATGATAGAGGATAGGATACGATAGAGGATAGGATAGGATAGAGGATAGGATAGGATAGAGAACAGGATAGGATAGAGGATAGGTTAGGATTGAGGATAGGATAGGATTGAGGAGAGGATAGGATAGAGGATAGGATAGGACAGAGGATAGGATAGGATAGAGGATAGGATAGGATAGAGAATAGTATATGATACATGGTATTATAGGGTAGAGGATAGGATAGGGTAGAGGATAGGATATTGGATTGGATAGGATAGAGGATAGGATAGAATAGAGCATACGATAGTGGATAGGATAGGATAGAGGATAGGATAGGATAGAGAATAGTATAGGATTGAAGATAGGATAGGATAGAGGATAGGATAGGATAGAGGATAGGATTGAGGATTGGATAGGATAGAGGATAGGATACGATTGAGGATAGAATAGGATAGAGTATATTATTGGATTGATGATAGGATAGGATAGGATAGTGGATAGGATAAGATAAAGGATAGGATAGAATAGAGTACAGGATAGGATAGAGGATAAGATAGGATAGAGGATAGGATAGGATAGAGGATAGGATAGGCTAGAGGATAGGATACAGGATTGGATAGGATAGACGATAGGATACGATAGGGGATAGGATAGGATAGAGTATAGGATTGGATAGAGGATAGGATAGAGGATTGGATAGGATAGAGGATAGGATACAATAGAGGATAGGATAGAATAGAGGATAGGATAGGATAGAGAATAGGATAGGATAGAGGATAGGTTAGGATTGAGGATAGGATAGGATTGAGGAGAGGATAGGATAGAGGATAGGATACGATTGAGGATATTATAGGATAGAGTATATTATTGGATTGAGGATAGGATAGGATAGTGGATAGGATAAGATAAAGGATAGGATAGAATAGAGTACAGGATAGGATAGAGGATAAGATAGGATAGAGGATAGGATAGGATAGAGGATAGGATAGGATAGAGGATAGCATAGGAAAGAGGATAGCATAGGATTGAGGATAGGATAGGATAGGGTATAGGATAGGATAGAGGATAAGATAGGATAGAGGATAGGATACGATAGAGGATAGGATAGGATAGAGTATAGGATTGGATTGAGGGTAGGATAGGATAGAGGATAGAATAGGATAGACGATAGGATAGGATAGAGGATAGGATAGGATAGAGTATAGGATAGGATAGAGGATAGGATAGGATAGAGGATAGGATAGAGGATAGGATAGGATAGGATAGAGAATAGGATAGACGATAGGATAGGATAGAGGATAGGATAGGATAGAGTAGAGGATAGGATAGAGGATAGGATAGGATAGAGGATAAGATAGGATAGAGGATAGGATAGGATAGAGGATAGGATAGGATAGAGGATAGCATAGGATAGAGGATAGCATAGGATTGAGGATAGGATAGGATAGGGTATAGGATAGGATAGAGGATATGATAGGATAGAGGATAGGATAGAGGATATGATAGAGGATAGGATAGAGGATAGGATAGAAGATAGGATAGGATAGGATAGAGAATAGAATCGGATAGGGTAGAGGATAGGATACAGGATTGGATAGGATAGAGGATAGGATACGATAGAGGATAGGATAGGATAGAGTATAGGATTGGATTGAGGGTAGAATAGGATAGAGGATAGAATAGGATAGACGATAGGATAGGATAGAGGATAGGATAGGATAGAGAATATGATAGGATAGAGGATAGGATAGAGGATATGATAGGATAGGATAGGGAATAGGATATGATAGGATAGGATAGGGAATAGGATAGGATACATGGTATTATAGGGTAGAGGATAAGATAGGGTAGAGGATAGGATACAGGATTGGATAGGATAGAGGATAGGATACGATAGAGGATAGGATAGGATAGAGTATACGATTGGATTGAGGATAGGATAGGATAGTGGAAAGGATAAGATAGAGGATAGGATAGAATGGAGTACAGGATAGGATAGAGGATAAGATAGGATAGAGGATAGGATAGGATAGAGGATAGGATAGGCTAGAGGATAGGATACAGGATTGGATAGGATAGACGATATGATACGATAGGGGATAGGATAGAATAGAGTATAGGATTGGATAGAGGATAGGATAGAGGATTGGATAGGATAGAGGATAGGATACGATAGAGGATAGGATAGGATAGAGGATACTATAGGATAGAGGATACGATAGGATTGAGGATAGGATAGGAATGAGGATAGGATAGGATTGAGGATAGGATAGGGGATTGGATAGGATGGAGGATAGGATAGGATGGAGGATAGGATAGTATAGAGGATAGGATAGGATAGATGATATTATAGGATAGAGGATAGGATAGGATAGTGGATAGGATAGGATTGAGGATAGGATGGGATAGAGGATGGGATAGGATTGAGGATAGGATAGGGCATTAAATAGGATAGAGGATATAATAGGATTGACGATAGGATAGGATAGAGGATACGATATGATAGAGGATAGGATAAAGGATAGGATAGGATAGATTATTGGATAGGATAGAGGATAGGATAGGATAGAGGATATTATAGGATAGAGGATAGGGTAGGATAGAGGATAGGATAGGATAGAGGATAGGATAGACGAAAGGATAGGATTGATGATGGGATAGGATAGAGGATAGGATAGGATGGAGGATAGGATTGGATAGAGGATAGGATAGGATAGAGGATAGGATAGGATAGTGGATAGGATAAGTAAGAGGATAGGATAGGATAGAGGATAGGATAGGATAGAGGAAAGGATAGGATAGAGGATAGGATTTGATAGAGGATAGGATTGGATAGAGGATAGGATAGGATAGAGGATAGGATAGGATAGAGGATAGGATAAGTAAGAGGATAGGATAGGATAGAGGATAGGTTAAGAAAGAGGATAGGTTAGGATAGAGGATAGGATACGATAGAGGATAGGATAGGATAGAGGATACTATAGGATAGAGGATACGATAGGATTGAGGATAGGATAGAGAATAGGATAGGATAGGGTAGAGGATAGGATACAGGATTGGATGGGATAGAGGATAGGATACGATAGAGAATAGTATAGGATTGAAGATAGGATAGGATAGAGGATAGGATAGGATAGATAATAGGATAGGATAGATTATAGGATAGAGGATTGGATAGGATAGAGGATAGGATACGATAGAGGATAGGATAGGATAGAGTATATTATTGGATTGAGGATAGGATAGATTAGTGGATAGGATAAGATAGAGGATAGGATACGATAGAGGATAGGATAGGATAGAGTATAGGATTGGATTGAGGATAGGATAGGATAGAGGATAGAATGGGATAGAGGATAAGATAGGATAGAAGATAGGATAGGATAGAGGATAGGATAGGATAGAGAATAGGATAGTATAGAGGATAGGTTAGGATTGAGGATAGGATAGGATTGAGGATAGAATAGGATAGAGGATAGGATATCATGGAGGATAGGATAGGATAGAGGATAGGATAGGATTGAGGATATAATAGGATAGAGTATAGGATAGGATAGAGGATATGATAGGATAGAGGATAGGATACAGGATTGGATAGGATAGACGATAGGATACGATAGGGGATAGGATAGGATAGAGTATAGGATTGGATAGAGGATAGGATACAGGATTGGATAGGATAGACGATATGACACGATAGGGGATAGGATAGGATAGAGTATAGGATTGGATAGAGGACAGGATAGAGGATTGGATAGGATAGAGGATAGGATACGATAGAGGATATGATAGGATAGAGGATACTATAGGATAGAGGATACGATAGGATTGAGGATAGGATAGGAATGAGGATAGGATAGGATTGAGAATAGAGGATATTATAGGATAGAGGATAGGATTGGATAGAGGATAGGATAGGATAGAGGATAGGATACGATAGAGGATAGGATAGGATAGAGGATAGGATAGAGGATAGGATAGAGGATGGGATAGAGATTAGGATAGAATTGAGGATAGGATAAGGGATTGGATAGTATAGTGGATAGGATAGAGGGTTGGATAGGATAGAGTATAGGATAGGCTAGAGGATAGGATACAGGATTGGATAGGATAGACGATAGGATACGATAGGGGATAGGATAGGATAGAGTATAGGATTGGATAGAGGATAGGATAGGATTGAGGATAGGATAGGATTTAGGATAGGATAGGATAGAGGATAATATAGGATAGAGGATATTATATGATAGAGGATAGGATAGTATAGTGGATAGGATACGATAGAGGATATTATACGATAGAGGATAGGATAGGATTGAGGATAGGATTGGATAGAGGATAGGATAGGGGATTCGACAGGATAAAGGATATGATAGGATAGAGGATAGGATAGGATAGAGGTTAGGACATGATAGAGGATAGGATAGGATTGAGGAGAGGATAGGATAGGATAGAGGATAGGATAGGATAGAGGATAGGATAGAGGATAGGATAGGATAGGATAGAGGATATTATAGGATAGCGGATAGGATTGGATAGAGGATAGGATAGGATAGAGGATAGGATACGATAGAGGACAGGATAGGAATGAGTATAGGATTGGATTGAGGATAGGATAGGATTGAGGATAGAATAGGATAGAGGATAGGATATCATAGAGGATAGGATAGGATAGAGGATAGGATAGGATTGAGGATAGGATAGGATAGTTGATAGGATAGGATAGAGAATACTATAGAGGATAGGATAGGATAGGATAGGATAGAGGGTGGGATATGATAGAGGATAGGATAGGATTGAGGATAGGATAGGATAGTAGATAGGATAGGATAGAGCATACCATAGAGGATAGGATACATGGTATTATGGGGTAGAGGATAATAGAGGATAGAAGATAGGATAGGGGATTGGATAGGATAGAGGATAGAATAGGATAGAGGATAGGATAGCATAGAGGATAGGATAGGATAGAGGATAGGATAGGATTGAGGATAGGATAGAGGATTGCATAGGATAGAAGATAGGATACGATAGAGGATTAGGATATGATAGAGGATAGGATAATATATGAGATTGGATAGGATAGAGGATAGGATTTGATAGAGGATAGTATGCGATAGAGGATACGATAGGATATGAGATTGGATAGGATATGAGATTGGATAGGATAGGATAGAGGATAGGATAGGATAGAGGATAGTATAGGATAGAGGATAGGATAGGATAGAGGATAGGATAGGATAGAGGATAGGATAGGATAGAGGATTGGATAGGATAGAGAATAGGATACGATAGAGGAAAGGATAGGATTGAGGATGGGATAGGATAGAGGATAGGATACGATAGAGCATAGGATAGGATAGAGGACAGGATAGGATAGAGGATAGGATACGATAGAGGATAGGATAGGATAGAGTATAGGATAGGATAGAGGATAGGATAGGATAGAGGTTAGGATAGGATAAAGGATAGGATAGAAGATTGGATAGGATAGAGGATAGGATAGAGGATATGATAGAGGATAGGATAGGATAGAGCATAGGATTGGATAGAGGATACGATAGGATAGAGGATAGGATAGCATTGAGGGTGGGATAGGATAGAGGATAGGATAAGATAGAGGATAGGATAGAATAGAATACAGGATAGGATAGAGCATAAGATAGGATAGAGGATAGGATAGGATTGAGGATAGGATAGGATTGAGGAGAGGAGAGGATAGAGGATAGGATTGGATTGAGGATAGGATAGGATAGAGAATAGAATAGGATAGAGGATTGGTTAGGATAGAGTATAGGATACGATAGAGGATAGGATTGGATTGAGGATAGGAGAGGATAGAGGATAGGATAGGAGATTGGATACGATAGAGGATGGGATACGATATAGCATACGATAGAGGATAGGATACGATATAGCATACGATAGAGTATAGGATAGGATAGAGGATAGGATAGGGGGTTGGATAGGATAGAGGATAGGATATGATAGAGGTTAGGATAGGATTGAGGATAGGATAGGATAGTTGATAGGATAGGATAGAGAATACTATAGAGGATAGGATAGGATAGGATAGGATAGAGGGTGGGATATGATAGAGGATAGGATAGGATTGAGGATAGGATAGGATAGTAGATAGGATAGGATTGAGCATACGATAGAGGATAGGATACATGGTATTATGGGGTAGAGGATAATAGAGGATAGAAGATAGGATAGGGGATTGGATAGGATAGAGGATAGAATAGGATAGAGGATAGGATAGCATAGAGGATAGGATAGGATAGAGGATAGGATAGGATTGAGGATAGGATAGAGGATTGCATAGGATAGAAGATAGGATACGATAGAGGATTAAGATATGATAGAGGATAGGATAATATATGAGATTGGATAGGATAGAGGATAGGATTTGATAGAGGATAGGATGCGATAGAGGATACGATAGGATATGAGATTGGATAGGATATGAGATTGGATAGGATAGGATAGAGGATAGGATAGGATAGAGGTTAGGATAGGATAGAGGATAGGATAGAAGATTGGATAGGATAGAGGATAGGATAGAGGATATGATAGAGGATAGGATAGGATAGAGCATAGGATTGGATAGAGGATACGATAGGATAGAGGATAGGATAGCATTGAGGGTAGGATAGGATAGAGGATAGGATAAGATAGAGGATAGGATAGAATAGAATACAGGATAGGATAGAGCATAAGATAGGATAGAGGATAGGATAGGATTGAGGATAGGATAGGATTGAGGAGAGGAGAGGATAGAGGATAGGATTGGATTGAGGATAGGATAGGATAGAGGATAGGATAGAGGATAGGATTGAGGATAGGATAGGATTGAGGATAGAATAGGATAGAGGATAGGATATCATAGAGGATAGGATAGGATAGAGGATAGGATAGGATAGAGATTACGATAGAAGATAGGATAGGATAGGATAGAGAATAGGATAGGGTAGAGGATAGGATAGGGGATTCGATAGGATAGAGGATAGGATAGTATAGAGCATACGATAGTGGATAGGGTAGGATAGAGGATAGGATAGAGGATTGGATAGGATAGAGGATAGGATACGATAGAGGATAGGATAGGATAGAGGATAGGATAGGATAGAGAATAGGATAGGATAGAGGATAGGTTAGGATTGAGGATAGGATAGGATTGAGGAGAGGATAGGATAGAGGATAGGATAGGATAGAGGATAGGATAGGATAGGATAGGATAGAGAATAGGATAGGATAGAGAATAGGATAGGATACATGGTATTATAGGGTAGAGGATAGGATAGGGTAGAGGATAGGATATTGGATTGGATAGGATAGAGGATAGGATGGAATAGAGCATACGATAGTGGATAGGATAGGATAGAGGATAGGATAGGATAGAGGATAGGATACAGGATTGCATAGGATAGACGATAGGATACGATAGGGGATAGGATAGGATAGAGTATAGGATTGGATTGAGGATAGGATATTATAGAGGATAGAATAGAATAGAGAATAGGATAGGATAGAAGATAGGATAGGATAGAGGATAGGATAGGATAGAGGATAGGATAGAGGATTGGATAGGATAGAGGATAGGATACGATAGAGGATAGGATAGGAATGAGTATAGGATTGGATTGAGGATAGGATAGGATAGAGAATAGTATAGGATAGAAGATAGGGTAGGAAAGAGGATAGGATAGGATAGAGGATAGGATAGAGGATTGGATAGGATAGACGATAGGAAACGATAGAGGATAGGATAGGATAGAGTATATTATTGGATTGAGGATAGGATAGGATAGTGGATAGGATAGGCTAGAGGATAGGATACAGGATTGGATAGGATAGACGATATGATACGATAGGGGATAGGATAGGATAGAGGATAGGATAGAGGATTGGATAGGATAGAGGATAGGATAGGATAGGCGATAGGATAGGCTAGAGGATAGGATACAGGATTGGATTGGATAGACGATATGATACGATAGGGGATACGATAGGATAGAGGATAGGATAGAGGATTGAATAGGATAGAGGATAGGATACGATAAAGGATAGGATAGGATAGAGGATACTATAGGATAGAGGATGCGATAGGATTGAGGATAGGATAGGAATGAGGATAGGATAGGATTGAGGATAGGATAGGGGATTGGACAGGATGGTGGATAGGATAGGATGGAGGATAGGATAGTATAGAGGATAGGATAGGATAGATGATATTATAGGATAGAGGATAGGATAGGATAGTGGATAGGATAGGATTGAGGATAGGATGGGATAGAGGATGGGATAGGATTGAGGATAGGATAGGGCATTAAATAGGATAGAGGATATAATAGGATTGACGATAGGATAGGATAGAGGATACGATATGATAGAGGATAGGATAAAGGATAGGATATAATACAGGATAGGATAGGATAGATTATTGGATAGGATAGAGGATAGGATAGGATAGAGGATAGGATAGACGAAAGGATAGGATTGATGATGGGATAGGATAGAGGATAGGATAGGATAGAGGATAGGATTGGATAGAGGATAGGATAGGATAGAGGATAGGGTAGGATAGTGGATAGGATAAGTAAGAGGATAGGATAGGATAGAGGATAGGATAGGATAGAGGATAGGATTTGATAGAGGATAGGATAGGATAGAGGATAGGATAGGATAGAGGATAGGATTTGATAGAGGATAGGATAGGATAGAGGATAGGATAGATGATAGGATAGAGGATAGGATAGGATAGGATAGAGGATTGGATAGGATAGAGGATAGGATACGATAGAGGATAGGATAGGATAGAGTATATTGTTGGATTGAGGATAGGATAGGATAGTGGATAGGATAAGATAGAGGATAGAATAGAATAGAGTACAGGATAGGATAGAGGATAAGATAGGATAGAGGATAGGATTGGATTGAGGATAGGATAGGATAGAGGATAGAATAGGATAGAGAATAGGATAGGATTGAGGATAGGGTAGGATAGAGGATAGGATACGATAGAGGATAGGATAGGATAGAGGATAGGATAGATGATAGGATAGAGGATAGGATAGGATAGGATAGAGGATAGGATAGGATAGGATAGAGGATATGATAGGATAGAGGATAGGATAGAGGATAGGATAGGATACGATAGAGAATAGGATAGGATACATGGTATTATAGGGTAGAGGATAGGATAGGGTAGAGGATAGGGTAGGGGATTGGATAGGATAGAGGATAGGATAGGATAGAGAATAGTATAGGATTGAAGATAGGATAGGATAGAGGATAGGATAGGATAGAGTATAGGATAGGATAGAGGATATTATAGGATAGAGGATAGGATAGGATAGTGGATAGGATAGAGGATAGGATAGGATAGGATAGAGAATAGGATAGGATAGAGAATAGGATAGGATAGAGGATAGGTTAGGATTGAGGATAGGATAGGATTGAGGAGAGGATAGGATAAAGGATAGGATATAATACAGGATAGGATAGGATAGATTATTGGATAGGATAGAGGATAGGATAGGATAGAGGATAGGATAGACGAAAGGATAGGATTGATGATGGGATAGGATAGAGGATAGGATAGGATAGAGGATAGGATTGGATAGAGGATAGGATAGGATAGAGGATAGGATAGGATAGTGGATAGGATAAGTAAGAGGATAGGATAGGATAGAGGATAGGATAGGATAGAGGATAGGATTTGATAGAGGATAGGATAGGATAGAGGATAGGATAGGATAGAGGATAGGATTTGATAGAGGATAGGATAGGATAGAGGATAGGATAGATGATAGGATAGAGGATAGGATAGGATAGGATAGAGGATTGGATAGGATAGAGGATAGGATACGATAGAGGATAGGATAGGATAGAGTATATTGTTGGATTGAGGATAGGATAGGATAGTGGATAGGATAAGATAGAGGATAGAATAGAATAGAGTACAGGATAGGATAGAGGATAAGATAGGATAGAGGATAGGATTGGATTGAGGATAGGATAGGATAGAGGATAGAATAGGATAGAGAATAGGATAGGATTGAGGATAGGGTAGGATAGAGGATAGGATACGATAGAGGATAGGATAGGATAGAGGATAGGATAGATGATAGGATAGAGGATAGGATAGGATAGGATAGAGGATAGGATAGGATAGGATAGAGGATATGATAGGATAGAGGATAGGATAGAGGATAGGATAGGATACGATAGAGAATAGGATAGGATACATGGTATTATAGGGTAGAGGATAGGATAGGGTAGAGGATAGGGTAGGGGATTGGATAGGATAGAGGATAGGATAGGATAGAGAATAGTATAGGATTGAAGATAGGATAGGATAGAGGATAGGATAGGATAGAGGATAGGATGGAGGATAGGATAGGATGGAGGATAGGATAGGATAGAGGATAGGATAGGATAGAGGATATTATAGGATAGAGGATAGGATAGGATAGTGGATAGGATAGGATTGAGGATAGGATGGGATAGAGGATGGGATAGGATTGAGGATAGGATAGGGCATTAAATAGGATAGAGGATAGAATAGGATAGACGATAGGATAGGATAGAGGATCCGATATGATAGAGGATAGGATAAAGGATAGGATATAATACAGGACAGGATAGGATAGATTATTGGATAGGATAGAGGATATTATAGGATAGAGGATAGGGTAGGATAGAGGATAGGATAGGATAGAGGATAGGATAGTATAGAGCATAGGATACGATAGAGGATAGGATAGGAATGAGTATAGGATTGGATTGAGGATAGGATAGGATTGAGGATAGGATACAGGATTGGATAGGATAGAGGATAGGATACGATAGAGGATAGGATAGAGGATAGGATAGGATAGGATAGAGAATAGGATAGGATAGAGAATAGGATAGGATAGAGGATAGGTTAGGATTGAGGATAGGATAGGATTGAGTAGAGGATAGGATAGAGTATAGGATAGGATTGGATTGAGGATAGGATAGGATTGAGGATAGAATAGGATAGAGGATAGGATATCATAGAGGATAGGATAGGATAGAGGATAGGATGGGATAGTGGATAGGATAGGATGGAGCATACGATTGAGGATAGGATAGGATTTGATAGAGAATAGGATATAATACATTGTATTATAGGGTAGAGGATAGGATAGGGTAGAGGATAGGATAGGGGATTGGATAGGATAGTGGATAGGATAGGATAGAGCATACGATAGTGGATAGGATAGGATAGAGGATAGGATAGGATAGAGAATAGGATAGGATTGATGATGGGATAGGATAGAGGATAGGATAGGATAGAGGATAGGATTGGATAGAGGATAGGATAGGATAGAGGATAGGATAGGATAGTGGATAGGATAAGTAAGAGGATAGGATAGGATAGGATAGAGGATAGGATAGGATAGAGGAAAGGATAGGATAGAGGATAGGATTTGATAGAGGATAGGATTGGATAGAGGATAGGATAGGATAGAGGATAGGATAGGATAGAGGATAGGATAAGTAAGAGGATAGGATAGGATAGAGGATAGGTTAAGAAAGAGGATAGGTTAGGATAGAGGATAGGATACGATAGAGGATAGGATAGGATAGAGGATACTATAGGATAGAGGATACGATAGGATTGAGGATAGGATAGAGAATAGGATAGGATAGGGTAGAGGATAGGATACAGGATTGGATGGGATAGAGGATAGGATACGATAGAGAATAGTATAGGATTGAAGATAGGATAGGATAGAGGATAGGATAGGATAGAGGATAGGATAGGATAGATTATAGGATAGAGGATTGGATAGGATAGAGGATAGGATACGATAGAGGATAGGATAGGATAGAGTATATTATTGGATTGAGGATAGGATAGATTAGTGGATAGGATAAGATAGAGGATAGGATACGATAGAGGATAGGATAGGATAGAGTATAGGATTGGATTGAGGATAGGATAGGATAGAGGATAGAATGGGATAGAGGATAAGATAGGATAGAAGATAGGATAGGATAGAGGATAGGATAGGATAGAGAATAGGATAGTATAGAGGATAGGATAGGATAGATGATATTATAGGATAGAGGATAGGATAGGATAGTGGATAGGATAGGATTGAGGATAGGATGGGATAGAGGATGGGATAGGATTGAGGATAGGATAGGGCATTAAATAGGATAGAGGATATAATAGGATTGACGATAGGATAGGATAGAGGATACGATATGATAGAGGATAGGATAAAGGATAGGATAGGATAGATTATTGGATAGGATAGAGGATAGGATAGGATAGAGGATATTATAGGATAGAGGATAGGGTAGGATAGAGGATAGGATAGGATAGAGGATAGGATAGACGAAAGGATAGGATTGATGATGGGATAGGATAGAGGATAGGATAGGATAGTGGATAGGATTGGATAGAGGATAGGATAGGATAGAGGATAGGATAGGATAGTGGATAGGATAAGTAAGAGGATAGGATAGGATAGAGGATAGGATAGGATAGAGGAAAGGATAGGATAGAGGATAGGATTTGATAGAGGATAGGATTGGATAGAGGATAGGATAGGATAGAGGATAGGATAGGATAGAGGATAGGATAAGTAAGAGGATAGGATAGGATAGAGGATAGGTTAAGAAAGAGGATAGGTTAGGATAGAGGATAGGATACGATAGAGGATAGGATAGGATAGAGGATACTATAGGATAGAGGATACGATAGGATTGAGGATAGGATAGAGAATAGGATAGGATAGGGTAGAGGATAGGATACAGGATTGGATGGGATAGAGGATAGGATACGATAGAGAATAGTATAGGATTGAAGATAGGATAGGATAGAGGATAGGATAGGATAGATTATAGGATAGAGGATTGGATAGGATAGAGGATAGGATACGATAGAGGATAGGATAGGATAGAGTATATTATTGGATTGAGGATAGGATAGATTAGTGGATAGGATAAGATAGAGGATAGGATACGATAGATGATAGGATAGGATAGAGTATAGGATTGGATTGAGGATAGGATAGGATAGAGGATAGAATGGGATAGAGGATAAGATAGGATAGAAGATAGGATAGGATAGAGGATAGGATAGGATAGAGAAGAGGATAGTATAGAGGATAGGTTAGGATTGAGGATAGGATAGGATTGAGGATAGAATAGGATAGAGGATAGGATAGGATAGAAGATAGGATAGGATAGAGGATAGGATAGGATAGAGAATAGGATAGTATAGAGGATAGGTTAGGATTGAGGATAGGATAGGATTGAGGATAGAATAGGATAGAGGATAGGATATCATGGAGGATAGGATAGGATAGAGGATAGGATAGGATTGAGGATATAATAGGATAGAGTATAGGATAGGATAGAGGATATGATAGGATAGAGGATAGGATACAGGATTGGATAGGATAGACGATAGGATACGATAGGGGATAGGATAGGATAGAGTATAGGATTGGATAGAGGATAGGATACAGGATTGGATAGGATAGACGATATGACACGATAGGGGATAGGATAGGATAGAGTATAGGATTGGATAGAGGACAGGATAGAGGATTGGATAGGATAGAGGATAGGATACGATAGAGGATATGATAGGATAGAGGATACTATAGGATAGAGGATACGATAGGATTGAGGATAGGATAGGAATGAGGATAGGATAGGATTGAGAATAGAGGATATTATAGGATAGAGGATAGGATTGGATAGAGGATAGGATAGGATAGAGGATAGGATACGATAGAGGATAGGATAGGATAGAGGATAGGATAGAGGATAGGATAGAGGATGGGATAGAGATTAGGATAGAATTGAGGATAGGATAAGGGATTGGATAGTATAGTGGATAGGATAGAGGATTGGATAGGATAGAGTATAGGATAGGCTAGAGGATAGGATACAGGATTGGATAGGATAGACGATAGGATACGATAGGGGATAGGATAGGATAGAGTATAGGATTGGATAGAGGATAGGATAGGATTGAGGATAGGATAGGATTTAGGATAGGATAGGATAGAGGATAATATAGGATAGAGGATATTATATGATAGAGGATAGGATAGTATAGTGGATAGGATACGATAGAGGATATTATACGATAGAGGATAGGATAGGATTGAGGATAGGATTGGATAGAGGATAGGATAGGGGATTCGACAGGATAAAGGATATGATAGGATAGAGGATAGGATAGGATAGAGGTTAGGACATGATAGAGGATAGGATAGGATTGAGGAGAGGATAGGATAGGATAGAGGATAGGATAGGATAGAGGATAGGATAGAGGATAGGATAGGATAGGATAGAGGATATTATAGGATAGAGGATAGGATTGGATAGAGGATAGGATAGGATAGAGGATAGGATACGATAGAGGACAGGATAGGAATGAGTATAGGATTGGATTGAGGATAGGATAGGATTGAGGATAGAATAGGATAGAGGATAGGATATCATAGAGGATAGTTTAGGATAGAGAATAGGATAGGATTGAGGATAGGATAGGATAGAGTATGGGATAGGATAGAGGATATGATAGGATAGAGGATAGGATAGGATAGGATAGAGAATAGGATAGGATAGGGTAGAGGATAGGATACAGGATTGGATAGGATAGAGGATAGGATACGATAGAGGATAGGATAGGATAGAGTATAGGATTGGATTGAGGATAGGATAGGATAGAGGATAGAATGGGATAGAGGATAGGATAGGATAGAGGATAGGATAGGATTGTGGATAGGATAAGATAGAGGATAGGATAGAATAGAGGACAGGATAGGATAGAGGATAGCATAGGATAGAGGATACTATAGGATAGATAATAGGATAGGATTGAGGTTAGGATTGGATAGAGGATAGGATAGGATAGAGGATAGGATATCATGGAGGATAGGATAGGATAGAGGATAGGATAGGATTGAGGATATAATAGGATAGAGTATAGGATAGGATAGAGGATATGATAGGATAGAGGATAGGATACAGGATTGGATAGGATAGACGATAGGATACGATAGGGGATAGGATAGGATAGAGTATAGGATTGGATAGAGGATAGGATACAGGATTGGATAGGATAGACGATATGACACGATAGGGGATAGGATAGGATAGAGTATAGGATTGGATAGAGGACAGGATAGAGGATTGGATAGGATAGAGGATAGGATACGATAGAGGATATGATAGGATAGAGGATACTATAGGATAGAGGATACGATAGGATTGAGGATAGGATAGGAATGAGGATAGGATAGGATTGAGAATAGAGGATATTATAGGATAGAGGATAGGATTGGATAGAGGATAGGATAGGATAGAGGATAGGATACGATAGAGGATAGGATAGGATAGAGGATAGGATAGAGGATAGGATAGAGGATGGGATAGAGATTAGGATAGAATTGAGGATAGGATAAGGGATTGGATAGTATAGTGGATAGGATAGAGGATTGGATAGGATAGAGTATAGGATAGGCTAGAGGATAGGATACAGGATTGGATAGGATAGACGATAGGATACGATAGGGGATAGGATAGGATATAGTATAGGATTGGATAGAGGATAGGATAGGATTGAGGATAGGATAGGATTTAGGATAGGATAGGATAGAGGATAATATAGGATAGAGGATATTATATGATAGAGGATAGGATAGTATAGTGGATAGGATACGATAGAGGATATTATACGATAGAGGATAGGATAGGATTGAGGATAGGATTGGATAGAGGATAGGATAGGGGATTCGACAGGATAAAGGATATGATAGGATAGATGATAGGATAGGATAGAGGTTAGGACATGATAGAGGATAGGATAGGATTGAGGAGAGGATAGGATAGGATAGAGGATAGGATAGGATAGAGGATAGGATAGAGGATAGGATAGGATAGGATAGAGGATATTATAGGATAGAGGATAGGATTGGATAGAGGATAGGATAGGATAGAGGATAGGATACGATAGAGGACAGGATAGGAATGAGTATAGGATTGGATTGAGGATAGGATAGGATTGAGGATAGAATAGGATAGAGGATAGGATATCATAGAGGATAGTTTAGGATAGAGAATAGGATAGGATTGAGGATAGGATAGGATAGAGTATGGGATAGGATAGAGGATATGATAGGATAGAGGATAGGATAGGATAGGATAGAGAATAGGATAGGATAGGGTAGAGGATAGGATACAGGATTGGATAGGATAGAGGATAGGATACGATAGAGGATAGGATAGGATAGAGTATAGGATTGGATTGAGGATAGGATAGGATAGAGGATAGAATGGGATAGAGGATAGGATAGGATAGAGGATAGGATAGGATTGTGGATAGGATAAGATAGAGGATAGGATAGAATAGAGGACAGGATAGGATAGAGGATAGCATAGGATAGAGGATACTATAGGATAGAGGATAGGATAGGATTGAGGTTAGGATTGGATAGAGGATAGGATAGGATAGAGGATAGGATAGAGGATAGGTTGGATAGAGGATAGGATAGGATAGAGGATACTATAGAGGTATGGATAGGATACAGGATAGGATACGATAGAGGATAGGATAGGATAGAGGATAGGATTGAATTGAGGAGAGGATAGGATAGAGGATAGAATAGGATAGAGGATAGTATAGCATAGAGGATAGGATAGGATGGAGGATAGGATAGGATTGAGGATAGGATAGTGGATTGGATAGGATAGATGATAGGATACGATAGAGGATAGGATATGATAGAGGATAGGATAGGATATGAGATTGGATAGGATATGAGATTGGATAGGATATGAGATTGGATAGGATAGGATAGAGGATAGGATACGATAGAGGATAGGATAGGATAGAGGATAGGATACGATAGAAGATACGATATTATAGAGGATAGGATAGGACAGAGGATAGGATAGGTGATTGGATAGGATAGAGGATAGAATACGATAGAGGATAGGATAGGATGGAGGATAGGATAGGATAGAGGATAAGATAGGATAGTGGATAGGATAAGATAGAGGATAGGATAGAATAGATGACAGGATAGGATAGAGGATAAGATAAGATAGAGGATAGGATAGGATAGAGGATAGGATAGGATAGAGGATAGGATATGATAGATGATAGGATAGGATTGAGGATAGGATAGGATAGAGGATAGGATAGGATAGAGGATAAGATAGCATAGAGGATAGGATATGATAGAGGATAGGATAGCATAGAGGATAGGATAGGATAGAGGATAGGACTGGATTGAGGGTAGCATAGAGGATAGGATAGGATAGGATTGAGGATAGGATAGGACAGAGGATAGGATAGGATAGTGGATAAGATAGGATAGAGGAGAGGATAGGATAGGATAGATTATAGGGTATGATAGAGGATAGGATGGGATTGAGGATAGGATAGGATAGTGGATAGGATAGGATAGAGCATACGATAGAGGATAGGATAGGATAGAGGATAGGATAGGATAGATCATAGGATAGGATAGAGGATAGGATAGAGGATATTATAGAGGATAGGATAGGATAGAGCATACGGTAGAGGATAGGATAGGATAGAGAATAGGATAGGATAGAGGATATGATAGGATAGAGGACAGGATAGAGGATTGGATAGGATAGAGGATAGGATACGATAAAGGATTGGATAGGATAGAGTATAGGATTGGATTGAGGATAGATAGGATAGAGGATAAAATAGGATAGAGGATAGGATAGCATAGAAGATAGGATACGATAGAGGATAGGATATGATAGAGGATAGGATAGGATATGAGATTGGATAGGATAGAGGATAGGATAGGATAGAGGATAGGATAGGATAGAGGATAGGATAGGATAGAGGATAGGATAGGATAGAGGATAGGATAGGATAGAGGATAGGATAGATGATAGGATAGGATAGAGGATAGGATAGGATAGAGGATAGGATAGGATAGAGGATAGGATAGGATAGAGGATAGGATAGGATAGAGGATAGGATAGGATAGAGGATAGGATAGGATAGAGGATAGGATAGGATAGAGGATAGGATAGGATAGAGGATAGGATAGGATAGAGGATAGGATAGAGGATAGGATGGAGGATTGGATAGGATAGAGGATAGGATACGATAGAGGATAGGAGAGGATAGAGGATAGTATTTGATTGAGGATAGGAGAGGATAGAGGATAGGATAGGAGATTGGATACGATAGAGGATAGGATACGATATAGCATACGATAGAGGATATGATACGATATAGCATACGATAGAGGATAGGATAGGATAGAGAATAGGATAGGGGGTTGTATAGGATAGAGGATAGGATATGATAGAGGATAGGATAGGATAGAGGATAGGATTGGATTGAGGATAGGATAGGATAGAGGATAGTATAGGATAGAGGAGCGGATAGGATAGAGGATAGGATAGGATAGAGGATAGGATAGAGGATTGGATAGGATAGAGGATAGGATAGGATAGAGGATAGGATAGAGGATTGGATGGGATAGAGGATAGGATACGATATAGGATAGGATCGGATTGAGGATAGGATAGGATATAGGATAGAGGATAGGATTGGATTGAGTATAGGAGAGGATAGAGGATAGGTTAGGGGATTGGATACGATAGAGGATAGGATACGATATTGCATACGATAGTGGATAGGATATGATAGAGCATACGACAGAGGAGAGGATAGGATGGAGAATAGGATAGGATACATGGTATTATGGGGTAGAGGATAGGATAGGACAGAGGATAGGATAGGATTGAGGATAGGATAGAGGCTAGTATATGATAGAGGATAGGATAGGATTGAGGATAGGATAGAGGATAGAATAGGATGGAGGATAGGATAGGATAGAGGATAGGATTGGATTGAGGATAGGATAGGATAGTGGATAGTATAGGATAGAGGATCGGATAGGATAGAGGATAGGATAGGATAGAGGATAGGATAAGTAAGAGGATAGGATAGGATAGATTATAGGATAGAGGAAAGGATAGGATTGAGGATGGGATAGGATAGAGGATAGGATAGGATAGAGGATAGGATAGGATAGAGGATAGGATAGAGGATAGGATAGAGGATTGGATAGGATAGAGGATAGAATAGAGGATAGGATAGGATAGAGGATAGGATAGAGGATTGGATAGGATAGAGGAAAGGATACGATAGAGGATAGGATAGGATAGAGGATAGGATTGGATAGAGGATAGGATAGGACAGAGGATAGGATAGGATAGAGGATAGGATAGGATAGACGATAGGATAGAGGATTGGATAGGATAGAGGATAGAATAAAGGAGAGGATAGGATAGAGGAGAGGATAGAGGATTGGACAGGATAGAGGATAGGATACGATAGAGGATAGGATAGGATAGAGGATAGGATTGGATAGAGGATAGGATAGGACAGAGGATAGGATAGGATAGAGGAAAGGATGGGATAGAGACTAGGATAGGATAGAGGATAGGATAGGGGATTGGATAGGATACAGGAGAGAATAGGATAGAGGATAGGATAGCATAGAGGATAGGATAGGATAGAGGGTTTGATAGAGGATTGGATAGGACAGAGAATACTATAGAGGATAGGATAGGATAGGATAGGATAGAGGACAGGATAGGATAGAGGATAGGATACGATAGAGGATAGTATAGGATAGAGTATAGGATAGGATAGAGGATTGGATAGGATAGAGGATAGGATAGGATAGCGGATAGGATAGAGGATTGGATAGGATAGAGGATAGAATAGAGGATAGGATAGGATAGAGGATAGGATAGAGGATTGGATAGGATAGAGGATAGGATAGGATAGAGGGTAGGATTGGATAAAGGATAGGATAGGATAGAGGATAGGATAGGATTGAGGATAGGATAGAGGATTGGATAGGATAGAAGATAGGATACGATAGAGGATAGGATATGATAGAGGATATGATAATATATGAGATAGGATTGGATAGAGGATAGGATAAGATAGAGGATAGGTTTAATAAGAGGATAGGATTGGATTGAGGATAGGATAGGATAGAGGATAGAATAGGATAGAGGATAGGATACAGGATTGGATAGGATAGACGATAGGATACGATAGGGGATAGGATAGGTTAGAGTATAGGATTGGATAGAGGATAGGATAGAGGATTGGATAGGATAGAGGATAGGATACGATAGAGGATAGGATAGGATAGAGGATAGGATAGGATAGAGAATAGGATAGGATAGAGGATAGGTTAGGATTGAGGATAGGATAGGATTGAGGAGAGGATAGGATAGAGGATAGGATAGGACAGAGGATAGGATAGGATAGAGGATAGGTTAGGATTGAGGATAGGATAGGATTGAGGAGAGGATAGGATAGAGGATAGGATACGATTGAGGATATTATAGGATAGAGTATATTATTGGATTGAGGATAGGATAGGATAGTGGATAGGATAAGATAAAGGATAGGATAGAATAGAGTACAGGATAGGATAGAGGATAAGATAGGATAGAGGATAGGATAGGATAGAGGATAGGATAGGATAGAGGATAGCATAGGAAAGAGGATAGCATAGGATTGAGGATAGGATAGGATAGGGTATAGGATAGGATAGAGGATAAGATAGGATAGAGGATAGGATACGATAGAGGATAGGATAGGATAGAGTATAGGATTGGATTGAGGGTAGGATAGGATAGAGGATAGAATAGGATAGACGATAGGATAGGATAGAGGATAGGATAGGATAGAGTATAGGATAGGATAGAGGATAGGATAGGATAGAGGATAGGATAGAGGATAGGATAGGATAGGATAGAGAATAGGATAGACGATAGGATAGGATAGAGGATAGGATAGGATAGAGTATAGGATAGGATAGAGGATAGGATAGGATAGAGGATAAGATAGGATAGAGGATAGGATAGGATAGAGGATAGGATAGGATAGAGGATAGCATAGGATAGAGGATAGCATAGGATTGAGGATAGGATAGGATAGGGTATAGGATAGGATAGAGGATATGATAGGATAGAGGATAGGATAGAGGATATGATAGAGGATAGGATAGAGGATAGGATAGAGGATAGGATAGGATAGGATAGAGAATAGAATCGGATAGGGTAGAGGATAGGATACAGGATTGGATAGGATAGAGGATAGGATACGATAGAGGATAGGATAGGATAGAGTATAGGATTGGATTGAGGGTAGAATAGGATAGAGGATAGAATAGGATAGACGATAGGATAGGATAGAGGATAGGATAGGATAGAGGATATGATAGGATAGAGGATAGGATAGAGGATATGATAGGATAGGATAGGGAATAGGATAGGATACATGGTATTATAGGGTAGAGGATAAGATAGGGTAGAGGATAGGATACAGGATTGGATAGGATAGAGGATAGGATACGATAGAGGATAGGATAGGATAGAGTATACGATTGGATTGAGGATAGGATAGGATAGTGGAAAGGATAAGATAGAGGATAGGATAGAATGGAGTACAGGATAGGATAGAGGATAAGATAGGATAGAGGATAGGATAGGATAGAGGATAGGATAGGCTAGAGGATAGGATACAGGATTGGATAGGATAGACGATATGATACGATAGGGGATAGGATAGGATAGAGGATACTATAGGATAGAGGATACGATAGGATTGAGGATAGGATAGGAATGAGGATAGGATAGGATTGAGGATAGGATAGGGGATTGGATAGGATGGAGGATAGGATAGGATGGAGGATAGGATAGTATAGAGGATAGGATAGGATAGATGATATTATAGGATAGAGGATAGGATAGGATAGTGGATAGGATAGGATTGAGGATAGGATGGGATAGAGGATGGGATAGGATTGAGGATAGGATAGGGCATTAAATAGGATAGAGGATATAATAGGATTGACGATAGGATAGGATAGAGGATACGATATGATAGAGGATAGGATAAAGGATAGGATAGGATAGATTATTGGATAGGATAGAGGATAGGATAGGATAGAGGATATTATAGGATAGAGGATAGGGTAGGATAGAGGATAGGATAGGATAGAGGATAGGATAGACGAAAGGATAGGATTGATGATGGGATAGGATAGAGGATAGGATAGGATAGAGGATAGGATTGGATAGAGGATAGGATAGGATAGAGGATAGGATAGGATAGTGGATAGGATAAGTAAGAGGATAGGATAGGATAGAGGATAGGATAGGATAGAGGAAAGGATAGGATAGAGGATAGGATTTGATAGAGGATAGGATTGGATAGAGGATAGGATAGGATAGAGGATAGGATAGGATAGAGGATAGGATAAGTAAGAGGATAGGATAGGATAGAGGATAGGTTAAGAAAGAGGATAGGTTAGGATAGAGGATAGGATACGATAGAGGATAGGATAGGATAGAGGATACTATAGGATAGAGGATACGATAGGATTGAGGATAGGATAGAGAATAGGATAGGATAGGGTAGAGGATAGGATACAGGATTGGATGGGATAGAGGATAGGATACGATAGAGAATAGTATAGGATTGAAGATAGGATAGGATAGAGGATAGGATAGGATAGAGGATAGGATAGGATAGAGGATAGGATAGGATAGAGGATAAGATAGGATAGAGGATAGGATAGGATAGAGGATAGGATAGGATAGAGGATAGCATAGGATAGAGGATAGCATAGGATTGAGGATAGGATAGGATAGGGTATAGGATAGGATAGAGGATATGATAGGATAGAGGATAGGATAGAGGATATGATAGAGGATAGGATAGAGGATAGGATAGAGGATAGGATAGGATAGGATAGAGAATAGAATCGGATAGGGTAGAGGATAGGATACAGGATTGGATAGGATAGAGGATAGGATACGATAGAGGATAGGATAGGATAGATTATAGGATTGGATTGAGGGTAGAATAGGATAGAGGATAGAATAGGATAGACGATAGGATAGGATAGAGGATAGGATAGGATAGAGGATATGATAGGATAGAGGATAGGATAGAGGATATGATAGGATAGGATAGGGAATAGGATAGGATACATGGTATTATAGGGTAGACGATAAGATAGGATAGAGGATAGGATACGATAGAGGATAGGATAGGATAGAGTATACGATTGGATTGAGGATAGGATAGGATAGTGGAAAGGATAAGATAGAGGATAGGATAGAATGGAGTACAGGATAGGATAGAGGATAAGATAGGATAGAGGATAGGATAGGATAGAGGATAGGATAGGCTAGAGGATAGGATACAGGATTGGATAGGATAGACGATATGATACGATAGGGGATAGGATAGAATAGAGTATAGGATTGGATAGAGGATAGGATAGAGGATTGGATAGGATAGAGGATAGGATACGATAGAGGATAGGATAGGATAGAGAATACTATAGGATAGAAGATACGATAGGATTGAGGATAGGATAGGAATGAGGATAGGATAGGATTGAGGATAGGATAGGGGATTGGATAGGATGGAGGATAGGATAGGATGGAGGATAGGATAGTATAGAGGATAGGATAGGATAGATGATATTATAGGATAGAGGATAGGATAGGATAGTGGATAGGATAGGATTGAGGATAGGATGGGATAGAGGATGGGATAGGATTGAGGATAGGATAGGGCATTAAATAGGATAGAGGATATAATAGGATTGACGATAGGATAGGATAGAGGATACGATATGATAGAGGATAGGATAAAGGATAGGATAGGATAGATTATTGGATAGGATAGAGGATAGGATAGGATAGAGGATATTATAGGATAGAGGATAGGGTAGGATAGAGGATAGGATAGGATAGAGGATAGGATAGACGAAAGGATAGGATTGATGATGGGATAGGATAGAGGATAGGATAGGATAGAGGATAGGATTGGATAGAGGATAGGATAGGATAGAGGAAAGGATAGGATAGAGGATAGGATTTGATAGAGGATAGGATTGGATAGAGGATAGGATAGGATAGAGGATAGGATAGGATAGAGGATAGGATAAGTAAGAGGATAGGATAGGATAGAGGATAGGTTAAGAAAGAGGATAGGTTAGGATAGAGGATAGGATACGATAGAGGATAGGATAGGATAGAGGATACTATAGGATAGAGGATACGATAGGATTGAGGATAGGATAGAGAATAGGATAGGATAGGGTAGAGGATAGGATACAGGATTGGATGGGATAGAGGATAGGATACGATAGAGAATAGTATAGGATTGAAGATAGGATAGGATAGAGGATAGGATAGGATAGAGGATAGGATAGGATAGATTATAGGATAGAGGATTGGATAGGATAGAGGATAGGATACGATAGAGGATAGGATAGGATAGAGTATATTATTGGATTGAGGATAGGATAGATTAGTGGATAGAATAAGATAGAGGATAGGATACGATAGAGGATAGGATAGGATAGAGTATAGGATTGGATTGAGGATAGGATAGGATAGAGGATAGAATGGGATAGAGGATAAGATAGAATAGAAGATAGGATAGGATAGAGGATAGGATAGGATAGAGAATAGGATAGTATAGAGGATAGGTTAGGATTGAGGATAGGATAGGATTGAGGATAGAATAGGATAGAGGATAGGATATCATGGAGGATAGGATAGGATAGAGGATAGCATAGGAAAGAGGATAGCATAGGATTGAGGATAGGATAGGATAGGGTATAGGATAGGATAGAGGATAAGATAGGATAGAGGATAGGATACGATAGAGGATAGGATAGGATAGAGTATAGGATTGGATTGAGGGTAGGATAGGATAGAGGATAGAATAGGATAGACGATAGGATAGGATAGAGGATAGGATAGGATAGAGTATAGGATAGGATAGAGGATAGGATAGGATAGAGGATAGGATAGAGGATAGGATAGGATAGGATAGAGAATAGGATAGACGATAGGATAGGATAGAGGATAGGATAGGATAGAGTATAGGATAGGATAGAGGATAGGATAGGATAGAGGATAAGATAGGATAGAGGATAGGATAGGATAGAGGATAGGATAGGATAGAGGATAGCATAGGATAGAGGATAGCATAGGATTGAGGATAGGATAGGATAGGGTATAGGATAGGATAGAGGATATGATAGGATAGAGGATAGGATAGAGGATATGATAGAGGATAGGATAGAGGATAGGATAGAGGATAGGATAGGATAGGATAGAGAATAGAATCGGATAGGGTAGAGGATAGGATACAGGATTGGATAGGATAGAGGATAGGATACGATAGAGGATAGGATAGGATAGAGTATAGGATTGGATTGAGGGTAGAATAGGATAGAGGATAGAATAGGATAGACGATAGGATAGGATAGAGGATAGGATAGGATAGAGGATATGATAGGATAGAGGATAGGATAGAGGATATGATAGGATAGGATAGGGAATAGGATAGGATACATGGTATTATAGGGTAGAGGATAAGATAGGGTAGAGGATAGGATACAGGATTGGATAGGATAGAGGATAGGATACGATAGAGGATAGGATAGGATAGAGGATACTATAGGATAGAGGATACGATAGGATTGAGGATAGGATAGGAATGAGGATAGGATAGGATTGAGGATAGGATAGGGGATTGGATAGGATGGAGGATAGGATAGGATGGAGGATAGGATAGTATAGAGGATAGGATAGGATAGATGATATTATAGGATAGAGGATAGGATAGGATAGTGGATAGGATAGGATTGAGGATAGGATGGGATAGAGGATGTGATAGGATTGAGGATAGGATAGGGCATTAAATAGGATAGAGGATATAATAGGATTGACGATAGGATAGGATAGAGGATACGATATGATAGAGGATAGGATAAAGGATAGGATAGGATAGATTATTGGATAGGATAGAGGATAGGATAGGATAGAGGATATTATAGGATAGAGGATAGGGTAGGATAGAGGATAGGATAGGATAGAGGATAGGATAGACGAAAGGATAGGATTGATGATGGGATAGGATAGAGGATAGGATAGGATAGAGGATAGGATTGGATAGAGGATAGGATAGGATAGAGGATAGGATAGGATAGTGGATAGGATAAGTAAGAGGATAGGATAGGATAGAGGATAGGATAGGATAGAGGAAAGGATAGGATAGAGGATAGGATTTGATAGAGGATAGGATTGGATAGAGGATAGGATAGGATAGAGGATAGGATAGGATAGAGGATAGGATAAGTAAGAGGATAGGATAGGATAGAGGATAGGTTAAGAAAGAGGATAGGTTAGGATAGAGGATAGGATACGATAGAGGATAGGATAGGATAGAGGATACTATAGGATAGAGGATACGATAGGATTGAGGATAGGATAGAGAATAGGATAGGATAGGGTAGAGGATAGGATACAGGATTGGATGGGATAGAGGATAGGATACGATAGAGAATAGTATAGGATTGAAGATAGGATAGGATAGTGGATAGGATAGGATAGAGGATAGGATAGGATAGATTATAGGATAGAGGATTGGATAGGATAGAGGATAGGATACGATAGAGGATAGGATAGGATAGAGTATATTATTGGATTGAGGATAGGATAGATTAGTGGATAGGATAAGATAGAGGATAGGATACGATAGAGGATAGGATAGGATAGAGTATAGGATTGGATTGAGGATAGGATAGGATAGAGGATAGAATGGGATAGAGGATAAGATAGGATAGAAGATAGGATAGGATAGAGGATAGGATAGGATAGAGAATAGGATAGTATAGAGGATAGGTTAGGATTGAGGATAGGATAGGATTGAGGATAGAATAGGATAGAGGATAGGATATCATGGAGGATAGGATAGGATAGAGGATAGGATAGGATTGAGGATATAATAGGATAGAGTATAGGATAGGATAGAGGATATGATAGGATAGAGGATAGGATACAGGATTGGATAGGATAGACGATAGGATACGATAGGGGATAGGATAGGATAGAGTATAGGATTGGATAGAGGATAGGATACAGGATTGGATAGGATAGACGATATGACACGATAGGGGATAGGATAGGATAGAGTATAGGATTGGATAGAGGACAGGATAGAGGATTGGATAGGATAGAGGATAGGATACGATAGAGGATATGATAGGATAGAGGATACTATAGGATAGAGGATACGATAGGATTGAGGATAGGATAGGAATGAGGATAGGATAGGATTGAGAATAGAGGATATTATAGGATAGAGGATAGGATTGGATAGAGGATAGGATAGGATAGAGGATAGGATACGATAGAGGATAGGATAGGATAGAGGATAGGATAGAGGATAGGATAGAGGATGGGATAGAGATTAGGATAGAATTGAGGATAGGATAAGGGATTGGATAGTATAGTGGATAGGATAGAGGATTGGATAGGATAGAGTATAGGATAGGCTAGAGGATAGGATACAGGATTGGATAGGATAGACGATAGGATACGATAGGGGATAGGATAGGATAGAGTATAGGATTGGATAGAGGATAGGATAGGATTGAGGATAGGATAGGATTTAGGATAGGATAGGATAGAGGATAATATAGGATAGAGGATATTATATGATAGAGGATAGGATAGTATAGTGGATAGGATACGATAGAGGATATTATACGATAGAGGATAGGATAGGATTGAGGATAGGATTGGATAGAGGATAGGATAGGGGATTCGACAGGATAAAGGATATGATAGGATAGAGGATAGGATAGGATAGAGGTTAGGACATGATAGAGGATAGGATAGGATTGAGGAGAGGATAGGATAGGATAGAGGATAGGATAGGATAGAGGATAGGATAGGAATGAGTATAGGATTGGATTGAGGATAGGATAGGATTGAGGATAGAATAGGATAGAGGATAGGATATCATAGAGGATAGGATAGGATAGAGGATAGGATAGGATTGAGGATAGGATAGGATAGAGTATGGGATAGGATAGAGGATATGATAGGATAGAGGATAGGATAGGATAGGATAGAGAATAGGATAGGATAGGGTAGAGGATAGGATACAGGATTGGATAGGATAGAGGATAGGATACGATAGAGGATAGGATAGGATAGAGTATAGGATTGGATTGAGGATAGGATAGGATAGAGGATAGAATGGGATAGAGGATAGGATAGGATAGAGGATAGGATAGGATTGTGGATAGGATAAGATAGAGGATAGGATAGAATAGAGGACAGGATAGGATAGAGGATAGCATAGGATAGAGGATACTATAGGATAGAGGATAGGATAGGATTGAGGTTAGGATTGGATAGAGGATAGGATAGGATAGAGGATAGGATAGAGGATAGGTTGGATAGAGGATAGGATAGGATAGAGGATACTATAGAGGTATGGATAGGATACAGGATAGGATACGATAGAGGATAGGATAGGATAGAGGATAGGATTGAATTGAGGAGAGGATAGGATAGAGGATAGAATAGGATAGAGGATAGTATAGCATAGAGGATAGGATAGGATGGAGGATAGGATAGGATTGAGGATAGGATAGTGGATTGGATAGGATAGATGATAGGATACGATAGAGGATAGGATATGATAGAGGATAGGATAGGATATGAGATTGGATAGGATATGAGATTGGATAGGATAGGATAGAGGATAGGATACGATAGAGGATAGGATAGGATAGAGGATAGGATACGATAGAAGATACGATATTATAGAGGATAGGATAGGACAGAGGATAGGATAGGTGATTGGATAGGATAGAGGATATAATACGATAGAGGATAGGATAGGATGGAGGATAGGATAGGATAGAGGATAAGATAGGATAGTGGATAGGATAAGATAGAGGATAGGATAGAATAGATGACAGGATAGGATAGAGGATAAGATAAGATAGAGGATAGGATAGGATAGAGGATAGGATAGGATAGAGGATAGGATATGATAGATGATAGGATAGGATTGAGGATAGGATAGGATAGAGGATAGGATAGGATAGAGGATAAGATAGCATAGAGGATAGGATATGATAGAGGATAGGATAGCATAGAGGATAGGATAGGATAGATGATAGGACTGGATTGAGGGTAGCATAGAGGATAGGATAGGATAGGATTGAGGATAGGATAGGACAGAGGATAGGATAGGATAGTGGATAAGATAGGATAGAGGAGAGGATAGGATAGGATAGATTATAGGGTATGATAGAGGATAGGTTGGGATTGAGGATAGGATAGGATAGTGGATAGGATAGGATAGAGCATACGATAGAGGATAGGATAGGATAGAGGATAGGATAGGATAGATCATAGGATAGGATAGAGGATAGGATAGAGGATATTATAGAGGATAGGATAGGATAGAGCATACGGTAGAGGATAGGATAGGATAGAGAATAGGATAGGATAGAGGATATGATAGGATAGAGGACAGGATAGAGGATTGGATAGGATAGAGGATAGGATACGATAAAGGATTGGATAGGATAGAGTATAGGATTGGATTGAGGATAGATAGGATAGAGGATAAAATAGGATAGAGGATAGGATAGCATAGAAGATAGGATACGATAGAGGATAGGATATGATAGAGGATAGGATAGGATATGAGATTGGATAGGATAGAGGATAGGATAGGATAGAGGATAGGATAGGATAGAGGATAGGATAGGATAGAGGATAGGATAGGATAGAGGATAGGATAGGATAGAGGATAGGATAGGATAGAGGATAGGATAGGATAGAGGATAGGATAGGATAGAGGATAGGATAGGATAGAGGATAGGATAGGATAGAGGATAGGATAGGATAGAGGATAGGATAGGATAGAGGATAGGATAGGATAGAGGATAGGATAGAGGATAGGATGGAGGATTGGATAGGATAGAGGATAGGATACGATAGAGGATAGGAGAGGATAGAGGATAGGATTTGATTGAGGATAGGAGAGGATAGAGGATAGGATAGGAGATTGGATACGATAGAGGATAGGATACGATATAGCATACGATAGAGGATATGATACGATATAGCATACGATAGAGGATAGGATAGGATAGAGAATAGGATAGGGGATTGTATAGGATAGAGGATAGGATATGATAGAGGATAGGATAGGATAGAGGATAGGATTGGATTGAGGATAGGATAGGATAGAGGATAGTATAGGATAGAGGAGCGGATAGGATAGAGGATAGGATAGGATAGAGGATAGGATAGAGGATTGGATAGGATAGAGGATAGGATAGGATAGAGGATAGGATAGAGGATTGGATGGGATAGAGGATAGGATACGATATAGGATAGGATCGGATTGAGGATAGGATAGGATATAGGATAGAGGATAGGATTGGATTGAGTATAGGAGAGGATAGAGGATAGGTTAGGGGATTGGATACGATAGAGGATAGGATACGATATAGCATACGATAGTGGATAGGATATGATAGAGCATACGACAGAGGATAGGATAGGATGGAGAATAGGATAGGATACATGGTATTATGGGGTAGAGGATAGGATAGGACAGAGGATAGGATAGGATTGAGGATAGGATAGAGGCTAGTATATTATAGAGGATAGGATAGGATTGAGGATAGGATAGAGGATAGAATAGGATGGAGGATAGGATAGGATAGAGGATAGGATTGGATTGAGGATAGGATAGGATAGTGGATAGTATAGGATAGAGGATCGGATAGGATAGAGGATAGGATAGGATAGAGGATAGGATAAGTAAGAGGATAGGATAGGATAGATTATAGGATAGAGGAAAGGATAGGATTGAGGATGGGATAGGATAGAGGATAGGATAGGATAGAGGATAGGATAGGATAGAGGATAGGATAGAGGATAGGATAGAGGATTGGATAGGATAGAGGATAGAATAGAGGATAGGATAGGATAGAGGATAGGATAGAGGATTGGATAGGATAGAGGAAAGGATACGATAGAGGATAGGATAGGATAGAGGATAGGATTGGATAGAGGATAGGATAAGATAGAGGAAGGGATTAGATAGAGGATAGGATTGGATTGAGGATAGGATAGGATAGAGGATAGTATAGGATAGAGAATCGGATAGGATAGAGGATAGGATAGGATAGAGGATAGGATAAGTAAGAGGATAGGATAGGATAGATTATAGGATAGACGAAAGGATAGGATTGAGGATGGGGTAGGATAGAGGATAGCATAGGATAGAGGATAGGATAGGATAGAGGACAGGATAGGATAGAGGATAGGATACGATAGAGGATAGGATAGGATAGAGTATAGGATAGGACAGAGGATAGGATAGGATAGAGGATAGGATAGGATAGACGATAGGATAGAGGATTGGATAGGATAGAGGATAGAATAAAGGAGAGGATAGGATAGAGGAGAGGATAGAGGATTGGACAGGATAGAGGATAGGATACGATAGAGGATAGGATAGGATAGAGGATAGGATTGGATAGAGGATAGGATAGGACAGAGGATAGGATAGGATAGAGGAAAGGATGGGATAGAGACTAGGATAGGATAGAGGATAGGATAGGGGATTGGATAGGATACAGGAGAGAATAGGATAGAGGATAGGATAGCATAGAGGATAGGATAGGATAGAGGGTTTGATAGAGGATTGGATAGGACAGAGAATACTATAGAGGATAGGATAGGATAGGATAGGATAGAGGACAGGATAGGATAGAGGATAGGATACGATAGAGGATAGTATAGGATAGAGTATAGGATAGGATAGAGGATTGGATAGGATAGAGGATAGGATAGGATAGCGGATAGGATAGAGGATTGGATAGGATGGAGGATAGAATAGAGGATAGGATAGGATAGAGGATAGGATAGGATAGAGGATAGGATAGGATAGAGGATAGGATTGGATTGAGGATAGGATAGGATAGAGGATAGTATAGGATAGAGGATCGGATAGGATAGAGGATAGGATAGGATAGAGGATTGGATAGGATAGAGGATAGGATAGGATAGAGGATAGGATAGGATAGAGGATAGGATAGAGGATAGGATACGATAAGATGATAGGATAGGATAGAGGACAAGATAGGATAGAGGATAGGATAGGATTGATGATAGGATAGCATAGAGGATAGAATAGGATTGAGGATAGGATAGGATAGAGGATAGGATAGGATAGAGGATAGGATTGAGGATTGGATAGGATAGAGGATTGGATAGGATAGAGGATAGGATAGGATTGAGGATAGGATAGGATAGAGGATAGGATACGATAGAGGATGGGCTAGGATAGAGGATAGGATAGGATAGAGGATAGGATAGGATAGAGGATAGGATAAGTAAGAGGATAGGATAGGATAGAGGATAGGATAGAGGAAAGTATAGGATTGAGGATGGGATAGGATAGAGGATAGGATAGGATAGAGGATAGAATAGGATAGAGCATACGATAGAGGATAGGATAGGATAGAGTATAGGATTGGATTGAGGATAGGATAGGATAGAGGATAGAATAGGATAGAGGATAGGATAGCATAGAGGATAGGATAGGATACAGGATAGGACAAGATTGAAGATAGGATAGAGGATTGGATATGATAGAAGATCGAATACGATAGAGGATATGATATGATAGAGGATAGGATAGGATGGAGGATAGGATTGGATTGAGGATAGATAGGATAGAGGATACGATATTATAGAGGATATGATAGGATATAGGATAGGATAGGATAGAGGATAGGATAGGATAGAGGGTAGGGTAGGATAGAGGATAGGATATAGGATTGGATAGGATGGAGGATTGGATAGGATAGAGGATGGGATAGGATAGAGGATTGGATAGGATAGAGGATGCGATAGGATAGAGGATAGGATAGGATTGAGGATAGGATAGGACAGAGGATAAGATAGGATACAGGATACGATATTATAGAGGATACGATATTATAGAGGATAGGATAGGATAGAGGATAGGATAGGATAGGATAAAGGATAGGATAGGATACAGGATAGGATAGGATAGAGGATAGGATAGAGGATAGGATAGATTATTGGATAGGATAGATAATATTATAGGATAGAGGATAGGATAGGATAGCGGATAGGATATGATGGAGTATACGATAGAATTGAGGATAGGATAGGATCGAGGATAGGAGAAGATATAGCATAGGATAGGATAAAGGATACGATACGATAGAGGATAGGATAGAGAATAGGATAGGATAGAGAATAGGATAGGATAGAGGATAGGATAGGATAGGATACAGGATAGGATAGGATAGAGGATAAGATAGGATAGAGGATAGGATAGGATAGAGGATAGGGTAGGATAGAGGATAGGATAGGATAGAGGATAGGATAGCATAGAGGATAGGATAGGACAGAGGATAGGATAGGATTGATGATAGGATAGGAAAGAGGACAGGATAGGATACAGGATACGATATTATAGAGGATACGATACGATAGAGGATAGGATATAGAATAGGATAGGATAGAGGATAGGGGATTGGATCGGATACAGGATAGGAGACGGTAGAGGATTGGATAGGATAGAGGATAGGATAGGATAGAGGATAGGATAGGATAGAGGATAGGATAGGATGGAGGCTAGGATAGGATAGAGGATAAGATAGGATAGAGGATAAGATAGGATAGAGGATAGGATAGGACAGAGGATTAGATAGGATAGAGGATGCGATAGGATAGAGGATAGGATAGGATTGAGGATAGGATAGGACAGAGGATAGGATGGGATAGAGGATAGGATATGATAGAGGATAGGATAGGATAGAGGATAGGATAGGATAGAGGATAGGATAGGATAGGATACAGGATAGGATAGGATAGAGGATAAGATAGGATAGAGGATAGGATAGGATAGAGGATAGGGTAGGATAGAGGATAGGATAGGATAGAGGATAGGATAGCATAGAGGATAGGATAGGACAGAGGATAGGATAGGATTGATGATAGGATAGGAAAGAGGACAGGATAGGATACAGGATACGATATTATAGAGGATACGATACGATAGAGGATAGGATAGAGAATAGGATAGGATAGAGGATAGGGGATTGGATCGGATACAGGATAGGAGACGGTAGAGGATTGGATAGGATAGAGGATAGGATAGGATAGAGGATAGGATAGGATAGAGGATAGGATAGGATAGAGGATAGGATATTATAGAGGATAGGATAGGATGGAGGATAACGTAGGGGATTGGATAGCATAGAGGATAGGAGACGATAGAGGATAGGATAGGATAGAGGATAGGATAGGATAGGATAGAGGATAGGATATGATAGGATAGAGGATAGGATAGGATAGAGTATAGGATAGGATAGAGGATAGGATAGGATAGAGGATAGGATAGGATAGAGGATAGGATAGGATAGAGGATAGGATAGGATAGAGGATAGGATAGGATAGAGGATAGGATAGGATAGAGAATAGGATAGGATAGAGGATACGATAGGATAGAGGATACGATAGAGGATTGGATAGGATAGAGGATAGGATACGATAGAGGATAGGATAGGATTGAGGATAGGATAGGATAGAGGAGAGTATAGGATAGAGGATAGGATATGATAGAGGATAGGATAGGATAGAGGATAGGATAGGATAGAGGATAGGATAGGATAGGATACAGGATAGGATAGGATAGAGGATAAGATAGGATAGAGGATAGGATAGGATAGAGGATAGGGTAGGATAGAGGATAGGATAGGATAGAGGATAGGATAGCATAGAGGATAGGATAGGACAGAGGATAGGATAGGATTGATGATAGGATAGGAAAGAGGACAGGATAGGATACAGGATACGATATTATAGAGGATACGATACGATAGAGGATAGGATAGAGAATAGGATAGGATAGAGGATAGGGGATTGGATCGGATACAGAATAGGAGACGGTAGAGGATTGGATAGGATAGAGGATAGGATAGGATAGAGGATAGGATAGGATAGAGGATAGGATATTATAGAGGATAGGATAGGATGGAGGATAACGTAGGGGATTGGATAGCATAGAGGATAGGAGACGATAGAGGATAGGATAGCATAGAGGATAGGATAGGATAGGATAGAGGATAGGATATGATAGGATAGAGGATAGGATAGGATAGAGTATAGGATAGGATAGAGGATAGGATAGGATAGAGGATAGGATAGGATAGAGGATAGGATAGGATAGAGGATAGGATAGGATAGAGGATAGGATAGGATAGAGAATAGGATAGGATAGAGGATAGGATAGGATAGGATACAGGATAGGATAGGATAGAGGATAAGATAGGATAGAGGATAGGATAGGATAGAGGATAGGGTAGGATAGAGGATAGGATAGGATAGAGGATAGGATAGCATAGAGGATAGGATAGGACAGAGGATAGGATAGGATTGATGATAGGATAGGAAAGAGGACAGGATAGGATACAGGATACGATATTATAGAGGATACGATACGATAGAGGATAGGATATAGAATAGGATAGGATAGAGGATAGGGGATTGGATCGGATACAGGATAGGAGACGGTAGAGGATTGGATAGGATAGAGGATAGGATAGGATAGAGGATAGGATAGGATAGAGGATAGGATAGGATAGAGGATAGGATATTATAGAGGATAGGATAGGATGGAGGATAACGTAGGGGATTGGATAGCATAGAGGATAGGAGACGATAGAGGATAGGATAGGATAGAGGATAGGATAGGATAGGATAGAGGATAGGATATGATAGGATAGAGGATAGGATAGGATAGAGTATAGGATAGGATAGAGGATAGGATAGGATAGAGGATAGGATAGGATAGAGGATAGGATAGGATAGAGGATAGGATAGGATAGAGGATAGGATAGGATAGAGGATAGGATAGGATAGAGAATAGGATAGGATAGAGGATACGATAGGATAGTGGATACGATAGAGGATTGGATAGGATAGAGGATAGGATACGATAGAGGATAGGATAGAGAATAGGATAGGATAGAGGATAGGGGATTGGATCGGATACAGGATAGGAGACGGTAGAGGATTGGATAGGATAGAGGATAGGATAGGATAGAGGATAGGATAGGATAGAGGATAGGATATTATAGAGGATAGGATAGGATGGAGGATAACGTAGGGGATTGGATAGCATAGAGGATAGGAGACGATGGAGGATAGGATAGGATAGAGGATAGGATAGGATAGGATAGAGGATAGGATATGATAGGATAGAGGATAGGATAGGATAGAGTATAGGATAGGATAGAGGATAGGATAGGATAGAGGATAGGATAGGATAGAGGATAGGATAGGATAGAGGATAGGATAGGATAGAGGATAGGATAGGATAGAGAATAGGATAGGATAGAGGATAGGATAGGATAGGATACAGGATAGGATAGGATAGAGGATAAGATAGGATAGAGGATAGGATAGGATAGAGGATAGGGTAGGATAGAGGATAGGATAGGATAGAGGATAGGATAGCATAGAGGATAGGATAGGACAGAGGATAGGATAGGATTGATGATAGGATAGGAAAGAGGACAGGATAGGATACAGGATACGATATTATAGAGGATACGATACGATAGAGGATAGGATATAGAATAGGATAGGATAGAGGATAGGGGATTGGATCGGATACAGGATAGGAGACGGTAGAGGATTGGATAGGATAGAGGATAGGATAGGATAGAGGATAGGATAGGATAGAGGATAGGATATTATAGAGGATAGGATAGGATGGAGGATAACGTAGGGGATTGGATAGCATAGAGGATAGGAGACGATAGAGGATAGGATAGGATAGAGGATAGGATAGGATAGGATAGAGGATAGGATATGATAGGATAGAGGATAGGATAGGATAGAGTATAGGATAGGATAGAGGATAGGATAGGATAGAGGATAGGATAGGATAGAGGATAGGATAGGATAGAGGATAGGATAGAGGATAGGATAGGATAGAGGATAGGATAGGATAGAGGATAGGATAGGATAGAGAATAGGATAGGATAGAGGATACGATAGGATAGTGGATACGACAGAGGATTGGATAGGATAGAGGATAGGATACGATAGAGGATAGGATAGGATTGAGGATAGGATAGGATAGAGGAGAGTATAGGATAGAGGATAGGATATGATAGAGGATAGGATAGGATAGAGGATAGGATAGGATAGAGGATAGGATAGGATAGGATACAGGATAGGATAGGATAGAGGATAAGATAGGATAGAGGATAGGATAGGATAGAGGATAGGGTAGGATAGAGGATAGGATAGGATAGAGGATAGGATAGCATAGAGGATAGGATAGGACAGAGGATAGGATAGGATTGATGATAGGATAGGAAAGAGGACAGGATAGGATACAGTATACGATATTATAGAGGATACGATACGATAGAGGATAGGATAGAGAATAGGATAGGATAGAGGATAGGGGATTGGATCGGATACAGGATAGGAGACGGTAGAGGATTGGATAGGATAGAGGATAGGATAGGATAGAGGATAGGATAGGATAGAGGATAGGATAGAGGATAGGATACGATAAGATGATAGGATAGGATAGAGGACAAGATAGGATAGAGGATAGGATAGGATTGATGATAGGATAGCATAGAGGATAGAATAGGATTGAGGATAGGATAGGATAGAGGATAGGATAGGATAGAGGATAGGATTGAGGATTGGATAGGATAGAGGATTGGATAGGATAGAGGATAGGATAGGATTGAGGATAGGATAGGATAGAGGATAAGATACGATAGAGGATGGGCTAGGATAGAGGATAGGATAGGATAGAGGATAGGATAGGATAGAGGATAGGATAAGTAAGAGGATAGGATAGGATAGAGGATAGGATAGAGGAAAGTATAGGATTGAGGATGGGATAGGATAGAGGATAGGATAGGATAGAGGATAGAATAGGATAGAGCATACGATAGAGGATAGGATAGGATAGAGTATAGGATTGGATTGAGGATAGGATAGGATAGAGGATAGAATAGGATAGAGGATAGGATAGCATAGAGGATAGGATAGGATACAGGATAGGACAAGATTGAAGATAGGATAGAGGATTGGATATGATAGAAGATCGAATACGATAGAGGATAGGATATGATAGAGGATAGGATAGGATGGAGGATAGGATTGGATTGAGGATAGATAGGATAGAGGATACGATATTATAGAGGATATGATAGGATATAGGATAGGATAGGATAGAGGATAGGATAGGATAGAGGGTAGGGTAGGATAGAGGATAGGATATAGGATTGGATAGGATGGAGGATTGGATAGGATAGAGGATGGGATAGGATAGAGGATTGGATAGGATAGAGGATGCGATAGGATAGAGGATAGGATAGGATTGAGGATAGGATAGGACAGAGGATAAGATAGGATACAGGATACGATATTATAGAGGATACGATATTATAGAGGATAGGATAGGATAGAGGATAGGATAGGATAGGATAAAGGATAGGATAGGATACAGGATAGGATAGGATAGAGGATAGGATAGAGGATAGGATAGATTATTGGATAGGATAGATAATATTATAGGATAGAGGATAGGATAGGATAGCGGATAGGATATGATGGAGTATACGATAGAATTGAGGATAGGATAGGATCGAGGATAGGAGAAGATATAGCATAGGATAGGATAAAGGATACGATACGATAGAGGATAGGATAGAGAATAGGATAGGATAGAGAATAGGATAGGATAGAGGATAGGATAGGATAGGATACAGGATAGGATAGGATAGAGGATAAGATAGGATAGAGGATAGGATAGGATAGAGGATAGGGTAGGATAGAGGATAGGATAGGATAGAGGATAGGATAGCATAGAGGATAGGATAGGACAGAGGATAGGATAGGATTGATGATAGGATAGGAAAGAGGACAGGATAGGATACAGGATACGATATTATAGAGGATACGATACGATAGAGGATAGGATATAGAATAGGATAGGATAGAGGATAGGGGATTGGATCGGATACAGGATAGGAGACGGTAGAGGATTGGATAGGATAGAGGATAGGATAGGATAGAGGATAGGATAGGATAGAGGATAGGATAGGATGGAGGCTAGGATAGGATAGAGGATAAGATAGGATAGAGGATAAGATAGGATAGAGGATAGGATAGGACAGAGGATTAGATAGGATAGAGGATGCGATAGGATAGAGGATAGGATAGGATTGAGGATAGGATAGGACAGAGGATAGGATGGGATAGAGGATAGGATATGATAGAGGATAGGATAGGATAGAGGATAGGATAGGATAGAGGATAGGATAGGATAGGATACAGGATAGGATAGGATAGAGGATAAGATAGGATAGAGGATAGGATAGGATAGAGGATAGGGTAGGATAGAGGATAGGATAGGATAGAGGATAGGATAGCATAGAGGATAGGATAGGACAGAGGATAGGATAGGATTGATGATAGGATAGGAAAGAGGACAGGATAGGATACAGGATACGATATTATAGAGGATACGATACGATAGAGGATAGGATAGAGAATAGGATAGGATAGAGGATAGGGGATTGGATCGGATACAGGATAGGAGACGGTAGAGGATTGGATAGGATAGAGGATAGGATAGGATAGAGGATAGGATAGGATAGAGGATAGGATAGGATAGAGGATAGGATATTATAGAGGATAGGATAGGATGGAGGATAACGTAGGGGATTGGATAGCATAGAGGATAGGAGACGATAGAGGATAGGATAGGATAGAGGATAGGATAGGATAGGATAGAGGATAGGATATGATAGGATAGAGGATAGGATAGGATAGAGTATAGGATAGGATAGAGGATAGGATAGGATAGAGGATAGGATAGGATAGAGGATAGGATAGGATAGAGGATAGGATAGGATAGAGGATAGGATAGGATAGAGGATAGGATAGGATAGAGAATAGGATAGGATAGAGGATACGATAGGATAGAGGATACGATAGAGGATTGGATAGGATAGAGGATAGGATACGATAGAGGATAGGATAGGATTGAGGATAGGATAGGATAGAGGAGAGTATAGGATAGAGGATAGGATATGATAGAGGATAGGATAGGATAGAGGATAGGATAGGATAGAGGATAGGATAGGATAGGATACAGGATAGGATAGGATAGAGGATAAGATAGGATAGAGGATAGGATAGGATAGAGGATAGGGTAGGATAGAGGATAGGATAGGATAGAGGATAGGATAGCATAGAGGATAGGATAGGACAGAGGATAGGATAGGATTGATGATAGGATAGGAAAGAGGACAGGATAGGATACAGGATACGATATTATAGAGGATACGATACGATAGAGGATAGGATAGAGAATAGGATAGGATAGAGGATAGGGGATTGGATCGGATACAGAATAGGAGACGGTAGAGGATTGGATAGGATAGAGGATAGGATAGGATAGAGGATAGGATAGGATAGAGGATAGGATATTATAGAGGATAGGATAGGATGGAGGATAACGTAGGGGATTGGATAGCATAGAGGATAGGAGACGATAGAGGATAGGATAGCATAGAGGATAGGATAGGATAGGATAGAGGATAGGATATGATAGGATAGAGGATAGGATAGGATAGAGTATAGGATAGGATAGAGGATAGGATAGGATAGAGGATAGGATAGGATAGAGGATAGGATAGGATAGAGGATAGGATAGGATAGAGGATAGGATAGGATAGAGAATAGGATAGGATAGAGGATAGGATAGGATAGGATACAGGATAGGATAGGATAGAGGATAAGATAGGATAGAGGATAGGATAGGATAGAGGATAGGGTAGGATAGAGGATAGGATAGGATAGAGGATAGGATAGCATAGAGGATAGGATAGGACAGAGGATAGGATAGGATTGATGATAGGATAGGAAACAGGACAGGATAGGATACAGGATACGATATTATAGAGGATACGATACGATAGAGGATAGGATATAGAATAGGATAGGATAGAGGATAGGGGATTGGATCGGATACAGGATAGGAGACGGTAGAGGATTGGATAGGATAGAGGATAGGATAGGATAGAGGATAGGATAGGATAGAGGATAGGATATTATAGAGGATAGGATAGGATGGAGGATAACGTAGGGGATTGGATAGCATAGAGGATAGGAGACGATAGAGGATAGGATAGGATAGAGGATAGGATAGGATAGGATAGAGGATAGGATATGATAGGATAGAGGATAGGATAGGATAGAGTATAGGATAGGATAGAGGATAGGATAGGATAGAGGATAGGATAGGATAGAGGATAGGATAGGATAGAGGATAGGATAGGATAGAGGATAGGATAGGATAGAGGATAGGATAGGATAGAGAATAGGATAGGATAGAGGATACGATAGGATAGTGGATACGATAGAGGATTGGATAGGATAGAGGATAGGATACGATAGAGGATAGGATAGAGAATAGGATAGGATAGAGGATAGGGGATTGGATCGGATACAGGATAGGAGACGGTAGAGGATTGGATAGGATAGAGGATAGGATAGGATAGAGGATAGGATAGGATAGAGGATAGGATATTATAGAGGATAGGATAGGATGGAGGATAACGTAGGGGATTGGATAGCATAGAGGATAGGAGACGATGGAGGATAGGATAGGATAGAGGATAGGATAGGATAGGATAGAGGATAGGATATGATAGGATAGAGGATAGGATAGGATAGAGTATAGGATAGGATAGAGGATAGGATAGGATAGAGGATAGGATAGGATAGAGGATAGGATAGGATAGAGGATAGGATAGGATAGAGGATAGGATAGGATAGAGAATAGGATAGGATAGAGGATAGGATAGGATAGGATACAGGATAGGATAGGATAGAGGATAAGATAGGATAGAGGATAGGATAGGATAGAGGATAGGGTAGGATAGAGGATAGGATAGGATAGAGGATAGGATAGCATAGAGGATAGGATAGGACAGAGGATAGGATAGGATTGATGATAGGATAGGAAAGAGGACAGGATAGGATACAGGATACGATATTATAGAGGATACGATACGATAGAGGATAGGATATAGAATAGGATAGGATAGAGGATAGGGGATTGGATCGGATACAGGATAGGAGACGGTAGAGGATTGGATAGGATAGAGGATAGGATAGGATAGAGGATAGGATAGGATAGAGGATAGGATATTATAGAGGATAGGATAGGATGGAGGATAACGTAGGGGATTGGATAGCATAGAGGATAGGAGACGATAGAGGATAGGATAGGATAGAGGATAGGATAGGATAGGATAGAGGATAGGATATGATAGGATAGAGGATAGGATAGGATAGAGTATAGGATAGGATAGAGGATAGGATAGGATAGAGGATAGGATAGGATAGAGGATAGGATAGGATAGAGGATAGGATAGAGGATAGGATAGGATAGAGGATAGGATAGGATAGAGGATAGGATAGGATAGAGAATAGGATAGGATAGAGGATACGATAGGATAGTGGATACGACAGAGGATTGGATAGGATAGAGGATAGGATACGATAGAGGATAGGATAGGATTGAGGATAGGATAGGATAGAGGAGAGTATAGGATAGAGGATAGGATATGATAGAGGATAGGATAGGATAGAGGATAGGATAGGATAGAGGATAGGATAGGATAGGATACAGGATAGGATAGGATAGAGGATAAGATAGGATAGAGGATAGGATAGGATAGAGGATAGGGTAGGATAGAGGATAGGATAGGATAGAGGATAGGATAGCATAGAGGATAGGATAGGACAGAGGATAGGATAGGATTGATGATAGGATAGGAAAGAGGACAGGATAGGATACAGTATACGATATTATAGAGGATACGATACGATAGAGGATAGGATAGAGAATAGGATAGGATAGAGGATAGGGGATTGGATCGGATACAGGATAGGAGACGGTAGAGGATTGGATAGGATAGAGGATAGGATAGGATAGAGGATAGGATAGGATAGAGGATAGGATATTATAGAGGATAGGATAGGATGGAGGATAACGTAGGGGATTGGATAGCATAGAGGATAGGAGACGATAGAGGATAGGATAGGATAGAGGATAGGATAGGATAGGATAGAGGATAGGATATGATAGGATAGAGGATAGGATAGGATAGAGTATAGGATAGGATAGAGGATAGGATAGGATAGAGGATAGGATAGGATAGAGGATAGGATAGGATAGAGGATAGGATAGGATAGAGGATAGGATAGGATAGAGGATAGGATAGGATAGAGGATAGGATAGGATAGAGAATAGGATAGGATAGAGGATACGATAGGATAGAGGATACGATAGAGGATTGGATAGGATAGAGGATAGGATACGATAGAGGATAGGATAGGATTGAGGATAGGATAGGATAGAGGAGAGTATAGGATAGAGGATAGGATAGGATTGAGGATAGGATTGGATAGAGGATAGGATATGATAGAGGATATGATAGGATAGAGGATACTATAGGATAGATTATAGGATAGGATTGTGGATAGGATAGGAATGAGGATAGGATAGGATTGAGGATAGGATTGGATAGAGGATAGGATAGGATAGGATAGAGGATAGGATAGGATTGAGGATACTATAGGATAGATTATTGGATAGGATTGAGGATAGGACAGGAATGAGGATAGGATAGGATTGGGGATAGGATTGGATAGAGGATAGAATAGGATAGTGGATAGGATACGATAGAGAATAGGATACGATAGAGGATAGGATAGGATAGAGGACAAGATAGGATAGAGGATAGGATAGGATAGGATAGAGAATAGGATAGGATAGAGGATACGATAGGATAGAGGATACGATAGAGGATTGGATAGGATAGAGGATAGGATACGATAGAGGATAGGATAGGATTGAGGATAGGATAGGATTGAGGATAGGATAGGATAGAGGATAGGATAGGATAGAGGAGAGGATAGGATAGAGGATAGGATAGGATAGAGGAGAGGATAGGATAGAGGATAGGATAGAGGATAGGATACGATAAGATGATAGAATAGGATAGAGGATAGGATAGGATTGAGGATAGGATAGGATAGAGGATAGGATAGGATAGAGGAGAGGATAGGATAGAGGATAGGATAGGATTGAGGATGGGATACGATTGAGGATAGGATAGGATTGCGTATGGGATAGGATAGAGCAAAGGATAGGATAGAGGATACTATAGGATAGAGGATACTATAGGATAGAGGATTGGATAGGATTGAGGATAGGATAGGATTGAGGATAGGATAGGATTGAGGATAGGATAGGATAGAGGATAGGATAGGATAGAGGATACGATAGGGGATTGGATTGGATAGAGGATAGGATAGGATAGGATAGAGGATAGGATAGGATAGAGTATAGGATTGGATTTAGGATAGGATAGGATAGAGGATAGAAAAGGATAGAGGATAGGATAGCATTGTGGATAGGATAGGATAGAGGATAGGATAGGATTGAGGATAGGATAGAGGATACGATAGGATAGAGGATACGATAGGATAGAGCATACGATAGAGGATAGGATAGGATAGAGTATAGGACTGGATTGAGGATAGGATAGGATAGAGGATAGAATAGGAAAGAGGATAGGATAGCATAGAGGATAGGATAGGATAGAGGATAGGATATGATAGAGGATAGGAAAGGATAGAGGATAAGTTAGGATAGTGGATAGGATAAGATAGAGGATAGGATAGAGTAGAGGACAGGATAGGATAGAGGATAAGATAGGATAGAGGATAGGGTAGGATAGAGGACAGGATAGGATAGAGGATAGGATACGATAGAAGATACGATATTATAGAGGAAAGGTTAGGATGGAGGATAGGATACGATAGAGGATAGGGTAGGATAGAATATAGGATTGGATTGAGGAAAGGATAGGATATAGGATAGGATAGGATTGAGGATAGGATAGCATAGAGGATAAGATAAGTAAGAGGATAGGATAGGATAGAGGATAGAATAGAGGAAAGGATAGGATTGAGAATGGGATATAATAGTGGATAGGATAGGATAGAGGATAGGATAGGATAGAATATAGGATTGGATTGAGGAAAGGATAGGGTATAGGATAGGATAGGATTGAGGATAGGATAGCATAGAGGATAGGATACGATAGAAGATACGATATTATAGAGGAAAGGATAGGATGGAGGATAGGATAGGATAGAGGATAGGATTGGATAGAGGATAGGATAGGATAGAGGATAGAATAGGATAGAGGATAGGATCAGTAAGAGGATAGGATAGCTTAGAGGATAGGATAGAGGAAAGGATAGGATTGAGGATGGGATAGGATAGAGGATAGAAAAGGATAGAGGATAGGATAGCATTGTGGATAGGATAGGATAGAGGATAGGATAGGATTGAGGATAGGATAGAGGATACGATAGGATAGAGGATACGATAGGATAGAGCATACGATAGAGGATAGGATAGGATAGAGTATAGGACTGGATTGAGGATAGGATAGGATAGAGGATAGAATAGGAAAGAGGATAGGATAGCATAGAGGATAGGATAGGATAGAGGATAGGATATGATAGAGGATAGGAAAGGATAGAGGATAAGTTAGGATAGTGGATAGGATAAGATAGAGGATAGGATAGAGTAGAGGACAGGATAGGATAGAGGATAAGATAGGATAGAGGATAGGGTAGGATAGAGGACAGGATAGGATAGAGGATAGGATACGATAGAAGATACGATATTATAGAGGAAAGGTTAGGATGGAGGATAGGATACGATAGAGGATAGGGTAGGATAGAATATAGGATTGGATTGAGGAAAGGATAGGATATAGGATAGGATAGGATTGAGGATAGGATAGCATAGAGGATAAGATAAGTAAGAGGATAGGATAGGATAGAGGATAGAATAGAGGAAAGGATAGGATTGAGAATGGGATATAATAGTGGATAGGATAGGATAGAGGATAGGATAGGATAGAATATAGGATTGGATTGAGGAAAGGATAGGGTATAGGATAGGATAGGATTGAGGATAGGATAGCATAGAGGATAGGATACGATAGAAGATACGATATTATAGAGGAAAGGATAGGATGGAGGATAGGATAGGATAGAGGATAGGATTGGATAGAGGATAGGATAGGATAGAGGATAGAATAGGATAGAGGATAGGATCAGTAAGAGGATAGGATAGCTTAGAGGATAGGATAGAGGAAAGGATAGGATTGAGGATGGGATAGGATAGAGGATAGGATAGGATAGAGGATAGGATTGAGGATTGGATAGGATAGAGGATTGGATAGGATAGAGGATAGGATAGGATTGAGGATAGGATAGGATAGAGGATAGGATACGATAGAGGATAGGATAGGATAGAGGATAGGATAGGATAGAGGATAGGATAGGATAGAAGATAGGATAAGTAAGAGGATAGGATAGGATAGAGGATAGGATAGAGGAAAGTATAGGATTGAGGATGGGATAGGATAGAGGATAGGATAGGATAGAGGATAGAATAGGATAGAGCATACGATAGAGGATAGGATAGGATAGAGTATAGGATTGGATTGAGGATAGGATAGGATAGAGGATAGAATAGGATAGAGGATAGGATAGCATAGAGGATAGGATAGGATACAGGATAGGACAAGATTGAAGATAGGATAGAGGATTGGATATGATAGAAGATCGAATACGATAGAGGATAGGATATGATAGAGGATAGGATAGGATGGAGGATAGGATTGGATTGAGGATAGATAGGATAGAGGATAGAATAGGATAGAGGATAGGATAGCATAGAGGATAGGATAGGATAGAGGATAGGATAGGATAGAGGATAAAATAGGATAGAGGATAGGATAGCATAGAGGATAGGATAGGATACAGGATAGGACAAGATTGAGGATAGGATAGAGGATTGGATATGATAGAAGATCGAATAGGATAGAGGATAGGATAGGATAGAGCATACGATAGAGGATAGGATAGGATAGAGTATAGGATTGGATTGAGGAAAGGATACAATAGAGTATAGAATAGGATACATTATAGGATAGCATAGAGGATAGGATAGGATAGAGGATAGGATACGATTGAGGATACGATAGAGGATAGGATATGATAGAGGATAGGATAGGATGGATGATAGGATTGGATTGAGGATAGATAGGATAGAGGATAGAATACGATAGAGGATAGGATATGATAGAGGATAGGATAGGATAGAGGATTGGATAGGGGATTGGATAGGATAGAAGATGGGATAGGGTAGGGCATACGATAGAGGATAGGATAGGATAGAGGATAGGATAGGGTAGAGAATAGGATAGGATAGAGGATACGATAGGATAGAGGATACGATAGAGGATAGGATAGGATAGAGGATAGGATAGGGTAGAGAATAGGATAGGATAGAGGATACGATAGGATAGAGGATACGATAGAGGATTGGATAGGATAGAGGATAGGATACGATAGAGGATAGGATTGGATAGAGGATAGGATAGGATAGCGGATAGGATAGGATTGAGGAGAGGATATGTTAGAGGATAGGATAGGATAGAGGATACTATAGGATGGATTATAGGATAGGATTGAGGATAGTATAGGATAGAGGATACGATAGAGGATTGGATAGGATAGAGGATAGGATACGATAGACGATAGGATAGGATAGAGGATAGGATTGGATTGAGGAATAGATAGGATAGAGGATAGAATAGGATAGAGGATAGGATAGGATAGAGGATACGATAGGAAAGAGGATAGGATATGAAAGAGGATAGAATAGGATGGAGGATAGGATAGAGGATAGGATACGATAAGAGGATAGAATAGGATAGAGGATAGGATAGGATTGAGGATAGAATAGGATAGATGATAGGATAGGATAGTGGAGAGGATACGATAGAGGATAGGATAGGATTGAGGATAGGATATGATAGAGGATAGGATAGGATAGAGGATATTATAGGATAGATTATAGGATAGGATTGTGGATAGGATAGGAATGAGGATAGGATAGGATTGAGGATAGGATTGGATAGAGGATAGGATAGGATAGGATAGAGGATAGGATAGGATTGAGGATACTATAGGATAGATTATTGGATAGGATTGAGGATAGGACAGGAATGAGGATAGGATAGGATTGGGGATAGGATTGGATAGAGGATAGAATAGGATAGTGGATAGGATACGATAGAAGATAGGATAGGATAGAGGACAAGATAGGATAGAGTATAGGATAGGATAGAGGATAGGATGGGATAGAGGATAGGATAGGATAGAGGAGAGGATAGGATAGAGGATAGGATAGGATTGAGGATAGGATAGGATTGCGGATAGGATAGGATAGAGGATAGGATAGGTGATTGGATTGGATAGAGGATAGGATAGGATAGAGGATAGGATACGATAGAGTATAGGATTGGATTGAGGATAGGATAGGATAGAGGATATAATAGGATAGAGGATAGGATAGGATGGAGGATAGGATAGTATAGAGGAGAGGATAGGATAGAGGATAGGATAGGATTGAGGATAGGATAGGATTGCGGATAGGATAGGATAGAGGAAAGGATAGGATAGAGGATACTAAAGGATAGATTATAGGATAGGGTTGAGGATAGTATACGAATGAGGATAGTATAGGATTGAGGATAGGATAGAGGATACGATAGGATAGAGCATACGATATAGGATAGGATAGGATAGAGTATAGGACTGGATTGAGGATAGGATAGGATAGAGGATAGAATAGGAAAGAGGATAGGATAGGATACAGGACAGGATAGGATAGAGGATAAGGTAGGATAGAGGATAAGAGAGGATAGAGGATACGATAGGATAGAGGATAGGATATGGTAGAGGGTAGAATAGGATAGGATAGAGGATAGGATAGGATTGAGGATACTATAGGATAGATTATTGGATAGGATTGAGGATAGGACAGGAATGAGGATAATATAGGATTGGGGATAGGATTGGATAGAGGATAGGATAGGATAGTGGATAGAATACGATAGAAGATTCGATATTATAGACGAAAGGATAGGATAGAGAATAGGATAGGATACAGGATAGGATAGAGGATAGGATACGATAAGATTATAGGATAGGATAGAGGATAGGATACGATAGAGGATAGGATAGGATAGAGGACAAGATAGGATAGCGGATAGGATAGGATAGAGGATAGGATAGGATAGAGGAGAGGATAGGATAGAGGATAGGATAGGATTGAGGATAGGATAGGATTGCGGATAGGATAGGATAGAGGAAAGGATAGGATAGAGGATACTATAGGATAGATTATAGGATAGGGTTGAGGATAGGATACGAATGAGGATAGGATAGGATTGAGGATAGGATTGGATAGAGGATAGGATAAGATAGAGGATAGGATAGGATTGAGGATAGGATAGGAATGACGATAGGATAGGATTGAGGATAGGATTGGATAGAGGATAGGATAGGGGATTGGATTGGATAGAGGATAGGATAGCATAGAGGATAGGATAGGATAGAGTATAGGATTGGATTGAGGATAGGGTAGGATAGAGGATAGAATAGGATAGAGGATAGGATAGCATAGTGGATAGGATAGGATAGAGGATAGGATAGGATTGAGGATAGGATAGAGGATACGATAGGATAGAGCATACGATAGAGGATAGGATAGGATAGAGCATACGATAGAGGATAGGATAGGATAGAGTATAGGACTGGATTGAGGATAGGATAGGATAGAGGATAGAATAGGAAAGAGGATAGGATAGGATACAGGACAGGATAGGATAGAGGATAAGGTAGGTTAGAGGACAAGAGAGGATAGAGGATACGATAGGATAGAGGATAGGATATGGTAGAGGATAGAATAGGATTGAGGATAGGACAGGATAGAGTATAGGATTGGATTGAGGATAGGATAGGATAGAGATTAGGATACGATAGAGGATTGGATAGGATACATGGTATTATAGGGTAGAGGATAGGATAGGATAGAGGATAGGATAGGGGATTGGATATGATAGAGGATAGGATAGGATAGAGCATACGATAGAGGATAGGATAGGATAGAGGATAGGGTAGAGGATTGGATAGGATAGAGGATTTGATACGATAGAGGATAGGATAGGATAGAGAATAGGATAGGATAGAGGATAAGATAGGATAGAGAATAGGATAGGATAGAGGATAGGATAGGATAGATTATAGGATATGATAGAGGATAGGGTAGTATTGAGGATAGGATAGGATAGAGGAGAGGATAGGATAGGATTGCGGATAGGATAGTATAGAGGAAAGGATAGGATTGAGGATATTATAGGATAGATTATTGGATAGGATTGAGGATAGGACAGGAATGAGGATAGGATAGGATTGAGGATAGGATAGGATTGAGGATAGGATAGGATAGAGGATAGGATAGGATAGAGGATACGATAGGGGATTGGATTGGATAGAGGATAGGATAGGATAGGATAGAGGATAGGATAGGATAGAGTATAGGATTGGATTTAGGATAGGATAGGATAGAGGATAGAAAAGGATAGAGGATAGGATAGCATTGTGGATAGGATAGGATAGAGGATAGGATAGGATTGAGGATAGGATAGAGGATACGATAGGATAGAGGATACGATAGGATAGAGCATACGATAGAGGATAGGATAGGATAGAGTATAGGACTGGATTGAGGATAGGATAGGATAGAGGATAGAATAGGAAAGAGGATAGGATAGCATAGAGGATAGGATAGGATAGAGGATAGGATATGATAGAGGATAGGAAAGGATAGAGGATAAGTTAGGATAGTGGATAGGATAAGATAGAGGATAGGATAGAGTAGAGGACAGGATAGGATAGAGGATAAGATAGGATAGAGGATAGGGTAGGATAGAGGACAGGATAGGATAGAGGATAGGATACGATAGAAGATACGATATTATAGAGGAAAGGTTAGGATGGAGGATAGGATACGATAGAGGATAGGGTAGGTTAGAATATAGGATTGGATTGAGGAAAGGATAGGATATAGGATAGGATAGGATTGAGGATAGGATAGCATAGAGGATAAGATAAGTAAGAGGATAGGATAGGATAGAGGATAGAATAGAGGAAAGGATAGGATTGAGAATGGGATATAATAGTGGATAGGATAGGATAGAGGATAGGATAGGATAGAATATAGGATTGGATTGAGGAAAGGATAGGGTATAGGATAGGATAGGATTGAGGATAGGATAGCATAGAGGATAGGATACGATAGAAGATACGATATTATAGAGGAAAGGATAGGATGGAGGATAGGATAGGATAGAGGATAGGATTGGATAGAGGATAGGATAGGATAGAGGATAGAATAGGATAGAGGATAGGATCAGTAAGAGGATAGGATAGCTTAGAGGATAGGATAGAGGAAAGGATAGGATTGAGGATGGGATAGGATAGAGGATAGGATAGGATAGAGGATAGGATTGAGGATTGGATAGGATAGAGGATTGGATAGGATAGAGGATAGGATAGGATTGAGGATAGGATAGGATAGAGGATAGGATACGATAGAGGATAGGATAGGATAGAGGATAGGATAGGATAGAGGATAGGATAGGATAGAGGATAGGATAAGTAAGAGGATAGGATAGGATAGAGGATAGGATAGAGGAAAGTATAGGATTGAGGATGGGATAGGATAGAGGATAGGATAGGATAGAGGATAGAATAGGATAGAGCATACGATAGAGGATAGGATAGGATAGAGTATAGGATTGGATTGAGGATAGGATAGGATAGAGGATAGGATATGATAGAGGATAGGAAAGGATAGAGGATAAGTTAGGATAGTGGATAGGATAAGATAGAGGATAGGATAGAGTAGAGGACAGGATAGGATAGAGGATAAGATAGGATAGAGGATAGGGTAGGATAGAGGACAGGATAGGATAGAGGATAGGATACGATAGAAGATACGATATTATAGAGGAAAGGTTAGGATGGAGGATAGGATACGATAGAGGATAGGGTAGGTTAGAATATAGGATTGGATTGAGGAAAGGATAGGATATAGGATAGGATAGGATTGAGGATAGGATAGCATAGAGGATAAGATAAGTAAGAGGATAGGATAGGATAGAGGATAGAATAGAGGAAAGGATAGGATTGAGAATGGGATATAATAGTGGATAGGATAGGATAGAGGATAGGATAGGATAGAATATAGGATTGGATTGAGGAAAGGATAGGGTATAGGATAGGATAGGATTGAGGATAGGATAGCATAGAGGATAGGATACGATAGAAGATACGATATTATAGAGGAAAGGATAGGATGGAGGATAGGATAGGATAGAGGATAGGATTGGATAGAGGATAGGATAGGATAGAGGATAGAATAGGATAGAGGATAGGATCAGTAAGAGGATAGGATAGCTTAGAGGATAGGATAGAGGAAAGGATAGGATTGAGGATGGGATAGGATAGAGGATAGGATAGGATAGAGGATAGGATTGAGGATTGGATAGGATAGAGGATTGGATAGGATAGAGGATAGGATAGGATTGAGGATAGGATAGGATAGAGGATAGGATACGATAGAGGATAGGATAGGATAGAGGATAGGATAGGATAGAGGATAGGATAGGATAGAGGATAGGATAAGTAAGAGGATAGGATAGGATAGAGGATAGGATAGAGGAAAGTATAGGATTGAGGATGGGATAGGATAGAGGATAGGATAGGATAGAGGATAGAATAGGATAGAGCATACGATAGAGGATAGGATAGGATAGAGTATAGGATTGGATTGAGGATAGGATAGGATAGAGGATAGAATAGGATAGAGGATAGGATAGCATAGAGGATAGGATAGGATACAGGATAGGACAAGATTGAAGATAGGATAGAGGATTGGATATGATAGAAGATCGAATACGATAGAGGATAGGATATGATAGAGGATAGGATAGGATGGAGGATAGGATTGGATTGAGGATAGATAGGATAGAGGATAGAATAGGATAGAGGATAGGATAGCATAGAGGATAGGATAGGATAGAGGATAGGATAGGATAGAGGATAAAATAGGATAGAGGATAGGATAGCATAGAGGATAGGATAGGATACAGGATAGGACAAGATTGAGGATAGGATAGAGGATTGGATATGATAGAAGATCGAATAGGATAGAGGATAGGATAGGATAGAGCATACGATAGAGGATAGGATAGGATAGAGTATAGGATTGGATTGAGGAAAGGATACAATAGAGTATAGAATAGGATACATTATAGGATAGCATAGAGGATAGGATAGGATAGAGGATAGGATACGATTGAGGATACGATAGAGGATAGGATATGATAGAGGATAGGATAGGATGGATGATAGGATTGGATTGAGGATAGATAGGATAGAGGATAGAATACGATAGAGGATAGGATATGATAGAGGATAGGATAGGATAGAGGATTGGATAGGGGATTGGATAGGATAGAAGATGGGATAGGGTAGGGCATACGATAGAGGATAGGATAGGATAGAGGATAGGATAGGGTAGAGAATAGGATAGGATAGAGGATACGATAGGATAGAGGATACGATAGAGGATAGGATAGGATAGAGGATAGGATAGGGTAGAGAATAGGATAGGATAGAGGATACGATAGGATAGAGGATACGATAGAGGATTGGATAGGATAGAGGATAGGATACGATAGAGGATAGGATTGGATAGAGGATAGGATAGGATAGCGGATAGGATAGGATTGAGGAGAGGATATGTTAGAGGATAGGATAGGATAGAGGATACTATAGGATAGATTATAGGATAGGATTGAGGATAGTATAGGATAGAGGATACGATAGAGGATTGGATAGGATAGAGGATAGGATACGATAGACGATAGGATAGGATAGAGGATAGGATTGGATTGAGGAATTGATAGGATAGAGGATAGAATAGGATAGAGGATAGGATAGGATAGAGGATACGATAGGAAAGAGGATAGGATATGAAAGAGGATAGAATAGGATGGAGGATAGGATAGAGGATAGGATACGATAAGAGGATAGAATAGGATAGAGGATAGGATAGGATTGAGGATAGAATAGGATAGATGATAGGATAGGATAGTGGAGAGGATACGATAGAGGATAGGATAGGATTGAGGATAGGATATGATAGAGGATAGGATAGGATAGAGGATACTATAGGATAGATTATAGGATAGGATTGTGGATAGGATAGGAATGAGGATAGGATAGGATTGAGGATAGGATTGGATAGAGGATAGGATAGGATAGGATAGAGGATAGGATAGGATTGAGGATACTATAGGATAGATTATTGGATAGGATTGAGGATAGGACAGGAATGAGGATAGGATAGGATTGGGGATAGGATTGGATAGAGGATAGAATAGGATAGTGGATAGGATACGATAGAAGATAGGATAGGATAGAGGACAAGATAGGATAGAGTATAGGATAGGATAGAGGATAGGATGGGATAGAGGATAGGATAGGATAGAGGAGAGGATAGGATAGAGGATAGGATAGGATTGAGGATAGGATAGGATTGCGGATAGGATAGGATAGAGGATAGGATAGGTGATTGGATTGGATAGAGGATAGTATAGGATAGAGGATAGGATACGATAGAGTATAGGATTGGATTGAGGATAGGATAGGATAGAGGATATAATAGGATAGAGGATAAGATAGGATAGAGGATAGGATAGGATAGAGGAGAGGATAGGATAGAGGATAGGATAGGATTGAGGATAGGATAGGATTGCGGATAGGATAGGATAGAGGAAAGGATAGGATAGAGGATACTAAAGGATAGATTATAGGATAGGGTTGAGGATAGTATACGAATGAGGATAGTATAGGATTGAGGATAGGATAGAGGATACGATAGGATAGAGCATACGATATAGGATAGGATAGGATAGAGTATAGGACTGGATTGAGGATAGGATAGGATAGAGGATAGAATAGGAAAGAGGATAGGATAGGATACAGGACAGGATAGGATAGAGGATAAGGTAGGATAGAGGATAAGAGAGGATAGAGGATACGATATTATAGAGGATAGGATATGGTAGAGGGTAGAATAGGATAGGATAGAGGATAGGATAGGATTGAGGATACTATAGGATAGATTATTGGATAGGATTGAGGATAGGACAGGAATGAGGATAATATAGGATTGGGGATAGGATTGGATAGAGGATAGGATAGGATAGTGGATAGAATACGATAGAAGATTCGATATTATAGACGAAAGGATAGGATAGAGAATAGGATAGGATACAGGATAGGATAGAGGATAGGATACGATAAGATTATAGGATAGGATAGAGGACAAGATAGGATAGCGGATAGGATAGGATAGAGGATAGGATAGGATAGAGGAGAGGATAGGATAGAGGATAGGATAGGATTGAGGATAGGATAGGATTGCGGATAGGATAGGATAGAGGAAAGGATAGGATAGAGGATACTATAGGATAGATTATAGGATAGGGTTGAGGATAGGATACGAATGAGGATAGGATAGGATTGAGGATAGGATTGGATAGAGGATAGGATAAGATAGAGGATAGGATAGGATTGAGGATAGGATAGGAATGACGATAGGATAGGATTGAGGATAGGATTGGATAGAGGATAGGGTAGGGGATTGGATTGGATAGAGGATAGGATAGCATAGAGGATAGGATAGGATAGAGTATAGGATTGGATTGAGGATAGGGTAGGATAGAGGATAGAATAGGATAGAGGATAGGATAGCATAGTGGATAGGATAGGATAGAGGATAGGATAGGATTGAGAATAGGATAGAGGATACGATAGGATAGAGCATACGATAGAGGATAGGATAGGATAGAGCATACGATAGAGGATAGGATAGGATAGAGTATAGGACTGGATTGAGGATAGGATAGGATAGAGGATAGAATAGGAAAGAGGATAGGATAGGATACAGGACAGGATAGGATAGAGGATAAGGTAGGTTAGAGGATAAGAGAGGATAGAGGATACGATAGGATAGAGGATAGGATATGGTAGAGGATAGAATAGGATTGAGGATAGGACAGGATAGAGTATAGGATTGGATTGAGGATAGGATAGGATAGAGATTAGGATACGATAGAGGATTGGATAGGATACATGGTATTATAGGGTAGAGGATAGGATAGGATAGAGGATAGGATAGGGGATTGGATATGATAGAGGATAGGATAGGATAGAGCATACGATAGAGGATAGGATAGGATAGAGGATAGGATAGAGGATTGGATAGGATAGAGGATTTGATACGATAGAGGATAGGATAGGATAGAGAATAGGATAGGATAGAGGATAAGATAGGATAGAGAATAGGATAGGATAGAGGATAGGATAGGATAGATTATAGGATATGATAGAGGATAGGGTAGTATTGAGGATAGGATAGGATAGAGGAGAGGATAGGATAGGATTGCGGATAGGATAGTATAGAGGAAAGGATAGGATTGAGGATATTATAGGATAGATTATTGGATAGGATTGAGGATAGGACAGGAATGAGGATAGGATAGGATTGGGGACAGGATTGGATAGAGGATAGGATAGGATAGTGGATAGGATACGATAGAAGATTCGATATTATAGAGGAAAGGATAGGATAGAGAATAGGATAGGATAGAGGATAGGATACGATAAGAGGATAGGATAGGATAGAGGATAGGATACGATAGAGGATAGGATAGGATAGAGGACAAGATAGGATAGAGGATAGGATAGGATAGAGGTGAGGATAGGATAGAGGATAGGATAGGATTGAGGATAGGATACGATTGCGGATAGGATAGGATAGAGGAAAGGATAGGATAGAGGATACTATAGGATAGATTATAGGATAGGGTTGAGGATACGATACGAATGAGGATAGGATAGGATTGAGGATAGGATTGGATAGAGGATAGGATAAGATAGAGGATAGGATAGGATTGAGGATACTATAGGATAGATTCTAGGATAGGATTGAGGATAGGATAGGAATGAGGATAGGATAGGATTGAGGATAGGATTGGATAGAGGATGGGATAGGATAGAGGATAGGATAGGATTGAGGATAAGATAGGAATGAGGATAGGATAGGATTGAGGATAGGATAGGAATGAGGATAGGATAGGATTGAGGGTATGATAGGGGATTGGATAGGATGGACGATAGGATAGGATGGAGGATAGGATAGGATAGGATTGAGGATTGGATAGGACAGAAGATTGGATGGGATAGAGGATAGGATAGGATAGAGGATAGGATAGGATAGAGGATACTATAGGATAGAGGATAGGATAGGACTGAGGATAGGATAGGAATGAGGATAGGATAGGATTGAGGGTATGATAGGGGATTGGATAGGATGGACGATTGGATAGGATGGAGGATAGGATAGGATAGGATTGAGGATAGGATAGGATAGAATATAGGATAGGATAGAGGATAGGATAGGATAGAGGAGAGGATAGGATAGAGGATAGGATAGTATTGAGGATAAGATAAGATAGAGGATAGGATGGGATAGAGGATACTATAGGATAGATTATAGGATAGGGTTGAGGATAGGATACGAATGAGGATAGGATAGGATTGAGGATAGGATTGGATAGAGGATAGGATAAGATAGAGGATAGGATAGGATTGAGGATAGGATAGGAATGACGATAGGATAGGATTGAGGATAGGATTGGATAGAGGATAGGATAGGGGATTGGATTGGATAGAGGATAGGATAGGATAGAGGATAGGATAGGATAGAGTATAGGATTGGATTGAGGATAGGATAGGATAGAGGATAGAATAGGATAGAGGATAGGATAGCATAGTGGATAGGATAGGATAGAGGATCGGATAGGATTGAGGATTGGATAGGATAGAGGATTGGATAGGATAGAGGATAGGATAGGATTGAGGATAGGATAGGATAGAGGATAGGATACGATAGAGGATAGGATAGGATAGAGGATAGGATAAGTAAGAGGATAGGATAGGATAGAGAATAGGATACGATAGAGGATACGATAGGATAGAGGATACGATAGAAGATACGATATGATAGAGGATACGATAGAGGATTGGATAGGATAGAGGATAGGATACGATAGAGGATAGGATTGGATAGAGGATAGGATAGGATAGAGGATAGGATAGGATTGAGGATAGGATATGTTAGAGGATAGGATAGGATAGAGGATACTATAGGATAGATTATAGGATAGGATTGAGGATAGTATAGGATAGAGGATACGATAGAGGATTGGATAGGATAGAGGATAGGATACGATAGACGATAGGATAGGATAGAGGATAGGATTGGATTGAGGAATAGATAGGATAGAGGATAGAATCGGATAGAGGATAGGATAGGATAGAGGATACGATAGGAAAGAGGATAGGATATGATAGAGGATAGAATAGGATGGAGGATAGGATAGGATAGGATTGAGTATAGGATAGGATAGAGGATAGGAGAGGATAGAGGATAGGATAGAGGATTGGATAGGATAGAGGATAGGATACGATAGAAGATAGGATACGATAGAGGATAGGATATGACAGAGGATAGGATAGGATTGAGGATAGGATAGGATAGAGGATAGGATAGGATAGAGGATAGGATAGAATACGGGATACGATAGCGTTGAGGATAGGATAGGGTAGAGAAGGATAGGGTAGGGGATTGGATAGGATGGAGGATCGGACAGGATGGAGGATAGGATAGGATAGGATTGAGTATAGGATAGGATAGAGGATAGGAGAGGATAGAGGATAGGATAGAGGATTGGATAGGATAGAGGATAGGATACGATAGAAGATAGGATACGATAGATGATAGGATATGATAGAGGATAGGATAGGATATGAGATTGAATAGGATAGAGGATAGGATAGGATTGAGGAGAGGATAGGATAGAGGATAGGATAGAGGATAGGATACAGGATAGGATAGAGGATAGGATAGAGGATAGGATAGGATTGAGGAGAGGATAGGATAGAGGATAGGATAGAGGATAGGATAGAGGATAGGATAGAGGATAGGATAGAGGATAGGATAGAGGATAGGATAGGATTGAGGAGAGGATAGGATAGAGGATAGGATAGAGGATAGGATAGGGTAGAGGATAGGATAGGATAGAGTATAGCATTGGATTGAGGATAGGATAGGATAGAGGATAGAATAGGATAGAGTATAGGATAGGATAGAGGATAAGATAGGATAGAGTATAGGATAGGATAGAGGATAGGATAGGATAGAGGATAGGATAGGGTAGAGAAGGATAGGGTAGGGGATTGGATAGGATGGAGGATCGGACAGGATGGAGGATAGGATAGGATAGGATTGAGTATAGGATAGGATAGAGGATAGGAGAGGATAGAGGATAGGATAGGATTGAGGATAGGATAGGGGATTGGATAGGATGGAGGATAGGATAGGATGGAGGATAGGATAGGATAGGATTGAGGATAGGATAGAGGATTGGATAGGATAGAGGATAGGATACGATAGAAGATAGGATACGATAGAGGATAGGATATGATAGAGGATAGGATAGGATTGAGGATAGGATAGGATAGAGGATAGGATAGGATAGAGAAGAGGATAGGATAGAGGATAGGATAGGATTGAGGATAGGATAGGATAGAGGATAGGATAGGATAGAGGATAGGATAGGATAGAGAAGAGGATAGGATAGAGGATAGGATAGGATTGAGGATAGGATAGGATTGAGGATAGGATAGGATAGAGGATAAGATAGGATAGAGGATAGGATAGGATAGAGTATAGGATTGGATAGAGGATAGGATAGAGGATTGGATAGGATAGAGGATAGGATACGATAGAGGATCGGATAGGATAGAGGATAGGATATGATAGAGTATAGGATAGGATAGAAGATAGGATAGGATAGAGGATAGGATAGGATAGAGGATAGGATAGAGGATTGGATACGATACAGGATAGGATACGATAGAGGATCGGATAGGATAGAGGATAGGATAGGATAGAGGATAGGATAGGATAGAGGATAGGATAGAGGAAAGGATAGAGGATAGGATAGGACAGGATAGAGGATATTATAGGATAGAGGATAGGATTGGATTGAGGATAGGATAGGATAGAGAATAGAATAGGATAGAGGATAGGATAGGATTGAGGAGAGGATAGGATAGAGGATAGGATAGGATAGGATAGAGGATATTATAGGATAGAGGATAGGATAGGATAGAGGATAGGATAGGATAGAGGATTGGATAGGGTAGAGAAGGATAGGATAGGGGATTGGATAGGATGGAGGATCGGACAGGATGGAGGATAGGATAGGATAGGATTGAGTATAGGATAGGATAGAGGATAGGAGAGGATAGAGGATAGGATAGAGGATTGGATAGGATAGAGGATAGGATACGATAGAAGATAGGATACGATAGAGGATAGGATATGACAGAGGATAGGATAGGATTGAGGATAGGATAGGATAGAGGATAGGATAGGATAGAGGATAGGATAGAATACGGGATACGATAGCGTTGAGGATAGGATAGGGTTCAGGATAGGATAGGATTGAGGATAGGATAGGGGATTGGATAGGATGGAGGATAGGATAGGATGGAGGATAGGATAGGATAGGATTGAGGATAGGATAGGATAGAGGATAGGATAGGATAGAGGATTGGATAGGATAGAGGATAGGATATGATAGAGGATAGGATAGGATAGAGGATAGGATAGGGGATTGGATAGAATAGAGGATAGGATAGGATACAGGATAGGATAGGATAGAGGATATGATAGGATAGAGGATAGGATAGGATAGGATAGAGATTAGGATAGGATAGAGGATAGGATAGGATAGAGGATCGGATAGGATAGGATAGATGATATTATAGTAAAGAGGATAGGATATGATAGAGGATAGGATAGGGGACTGGATAGGATAGAGGATAGGATAGGACAGAGGATAGGATAGGATAGAGGATAGGATAGGTTAGAGGATACGATATAGGATTGGATAGGATAGAGGATAGGATACGATAGAGGATAGTATAGAATAGAGGATAGGATAGGATAGAGGATAGGATAGGATACAGGATAGGATAGGATAGAGGATAGGATAGGATAGAGGATAGGATAGGATAGAGCATAGGATAGGATAGAGGATAGGATAGGATAGAGGATATGATAGGATAGGATAGAGGATAGAATTGGATAGAGGATAGGATAGGATAGGGGATAGGATAGGATAGAGGATAGGATAGGATAGAGGATAGGATAGGATAGGGTAGATGATATTATAGTAAAGAGGATAGGATATGATAGAGGATAGGATAGGGGACTGGATAGGATAGAGGATAGGATAGGATAGAGGATAGGATAGGATAGAGGATACGATATAGGATTGGATAGGATAGAGGATAGGATACGATAGAGGATAGGATAGAATAGAGGATAGGATAGGATAGAGGATAGGATAGGATAGAGGATATGATAGGATAGAGGATACGATATGGGATTGGATAGGATAGAGGATAGGATACGATAGAGGATAGGATAGGATAGAGGATAGGATAGTATAGAGAATAGGATATAGGATTGGATAGGATAGAGGATAGAATAGGATAGAGGATAGGATAGGAGAGAGGATAGGATATGATAGAGGATAGGATTGGGTAGAGGATAGGATAGGATAGAGGATAGGATAGGATAGAGGATATGATAGGATAGAGGATAGGATAGGATAGAGGATAGGATAGGATAGGGGATTGGATAGAATAGAGGATAGGATAGGATACAGGATAGGATAGGATAGAGGATAGGATAGGATAGGATAGATGATATTATAGTAAAGAGGATAGGATATGATAGAGGATATGATAAGATAGAGGATAGGATAGAATAGAGGCCAGGATAGGATAGAGGATAAGATAGGATAGAGGATAGGATAGGATAGAGGATAGGATAGGATAGAGGATAGGATAGGATAGAGAATAGGATAGGATAGAGGATAGGTTAGGATTGAGGATAGGATAGGATTAAGGATAGGATAGGGGATAGGATAGGATAGAGGATAGGATAGGATAGAGCATACGATAGGATAGAGGATAGGATAGTATAGAGGATACGATAGGAGAGAGGATAGTATAAGATTCAGGATAGGATAGCATAGATGATAGGATGGTATAGAGTATAGGATAGGATTGCATAAATGATAGGATAGGATAGAGGATAGGATTGATTTGAGGATATGATCGAATTGGGGATAGGATAGCATAGAGGATAGGATAGGATAGAGGATAGGATAGGATAGAGGATAGGATAGGATAGAGGATAGGATAGGCTAGAGGATACGATATAGGAGTGGATAGGATAGAGGATAGGATACGATAGAGGATAGGATAGGATAGAGGATAGGATAGGATAGCGGAAAGGATAGGATAGAGTATAGAATAGGATAGAGGATAAGATAGGATAGAGGTTAGGATATGATAGAGTATAGGATAGGATAGAGGAGAGGATAGGCGATTGGATAGGATAGAGGATAGGATAGGATATAGGATAGGATAGGATAGAGGATAGGATAGGATAGAGGATAGGATAGGATAGAGGATAGGATAGGATAGAGCATAGGATAGGATAGAGGATAGGATAGGATAGAGGATATGATAGGAGAGGATAGAGGATAGGATTGGATAGAGGATAGGATAGGATAGAGGATAGGATAGGATAGAGGATAGGATATGATAGAGAATAGGATAGAATAGAGGATAGGATAGGATAGAGGATACGATAGGGGATTGGATAGAATAGAGGATAGGATAGGATACAGGATAGGATAGGATAGAGGATAGGATATAGGATTGGATAGGATAGAGGATAGGATAGGATAGAGGATAGGATATGATAGAGAATAGGATAGAATAGAGGATAGGATAGGATAGAGGATACGATAGGGGATTGGACAGAATAGAGGATAGGATAGGATACAGGATAGGATAGGATAGAGGATATGATAGGATAGAGGACAGGATAGGATAGAAGATAGGATAGGATAGAGGATATGATAGGATAGAGGATAGGATAGAATAGAGGATAGGATAGGGTAGAGGACAGGTTAGCATAGAGGATAGGATAGGATAGAGGATTCGATAGGATTGAGGATAGGATAGGATAGAGGATAGGATAGGATAGAGGATAGGATAGTATAGAGAATAGGATATAGGATTGGATAGGATAGAGGATAGGATAGGATAGAGGATAGGATAGTATAGAGAATAGGATATAGGATTGGATAGGATAGAGGATAGGATAGGATAGAGGATAGGATATGATAGAGAATAGGATAGAATAGAGGATAGGATAGGATAGAGGATACGATAGGGGATTGGACAGAATAGAGGATAGGATAGGATACAGGATAGGATAGGATAGAGGATATGATAGGATAGAGGACAGGATAGGATAGAAGATAGGATAGGATAGAGGATATGATAGGATAGAGGATAGGATAGAATAGAGGATAGGATAGGGTAGAGGACAGGTTAGCATAGAGGATAGGATAGGATAGAGGATTCGATAGGATTGAGGATAGGATAGGATAGAGGATAGGATTGGATAGAGGATAGGATTGGATAGAGGATAGGATAGGATAGAGGATAGGATAGGATAGAGGATAGGATAGGATAGAGGATAGGATAGGATAGAGGATAGGATAGGATAGAGGATAGGATAGGATAGAGGATAGGATAGGATAGAGGATAGGATAGGATAGAGGATATGATAGGATAGAGGATAGGATAGGATAGAGGATAGGATAGGCTAGAGGATACGATATAGGAGTGGATAGGATAGAGGATAGGATACGATAGAGGATAGGATAGGATAGAGGATAGGATAGGATAGCGGAAAGATAGGATAGAGTATAGAATAGGATAGAGGATAAGATAGGATAGAGGTTAGGATATGATAGAGTATAGGATAGGATAGAGGAGAGGATAGGGGATTGGATAGGATAGAGGATAGGATAGGATATAGGATAGGATAGGATAGAGGATAGGATAGGATAGAGGATAGGATAGGATAGAGGATAGGATAGGATAGAGCATAGGATAGGATAGAGAATAGGATAGGATAGAGGATATGATAGGATAGGATAGAGGATAGGATTGGATAGAGGATAGGATAGGATAGAGGATAGGATAGGATAGAGGATAGGATAGGATAGAGGATAGGATAGGATAGAGGATAGGATAGGATAGGGGATTGGATAGAATAGAGGATAGGATAGGATACAGGATAGGATAGGATAGAGGATAGGATAGGGTAGAGGATAGGATAGGATAGAGGATAGGATAGGATAGGATAGAGGATAGGATAGGATAGAGGATAGGATAGGATAGATGATAGGATAGGATAGAGGATAGGATAGGATAGAGGCTAGGATAGGATAGGATAGTTGATATTATAGTAAAGAGGATAGGATATGATAGAGGATAGGATAGGGGACTGGATAGGATAGAGGATAGGATAGGATAGAGGATAGGATAGGATAGAGGATAGGATAGGATAGAGGATAGGATAGGATAGAGGATAGGATAGGATAGAGGATAGGATAGGATAGAGGATAGGATAGGCTAGAGGATACGATATAGGAGTGGATAGGATAGAGGATAGGATACGATAGAGGATAGGATAGGATAGAGGATAGGATAGGATAGCGGTAAGGATAGGATAGAGTATAGAATAGGATAGAGGATAAGATAGGATAGAGGTTAGGATATGATAGAGGATAGGATAGGATAGAGGATAGGATAGGGGATTGGATAGGATAGGATAGAGAATAGGGTAGGATAGAGGATACAATAGTATAGAGGATAGGATAGGATAGAGGATAGGATAGGATAGAGGATATGATAGGATAGGATAGAGGATAGGATTGGGTAGAGGATAGGATAGGATAGAGGATAGGATAGGATAGAGGACAGGATAGGATAGAGGATAGGATAGGATAGAGGATATGATAGGATAGAGGATAGGATAGAATAGAGGATAGGATAGGGTAGAGGACAGGTTAGCATAGAGGATAGGATAGGATAGAGGATTCGATAGGATTGAGGATAGGATAGGATAGAGGATAGGATTGGATAGAGGATAGGATAGGATAGAGGATAGGATAGGATAGAGGATAGGATAGGATAGAGGATATGATAGGATAGAGGATAGGATAGGATAGAGGATAGGATAGGATAGAGGATAGGATAGGCTAGAGGATACGATATAGGAGTGGATAGGATAGAGGATAGGATACGATAGAGGATAGGATAGGATAGAGGATAGGATAGGATAGCGGAAAGGATAGGATAGAGTAAAGAATAGGATAGAGGATAAGATAGGATAGAGGTTAGGATATGATAGAGTATAGGATAGGGTAGAGGAGAGGATAGGGGATTGGATAGGATAGAGGATAGGATAGGATATAGGATAGGATAGGATAGAGGATAGGATAGGATAGAGGATAGGATAGGATAGAGGATAGGATAGGATAGAGCATAGGATAGGATAGAGGATAGGATAGGATAGAGGATATGATAGGATAGGATAGAGGATAGGATTGGATAGAGGATAGGATAGGATAGAGGATAGGATAGGATAGAGGATAGGATAGGCTAGAGGATACGATATAGGAGTGGATAGGATAGAGGATAGGATACGATAGAGGATAGGATAGGGTAGAGGATAGGATAGGATAGAGGATAGGATAGGTTAGAGGATAGGATAGGATAGAGGATAGGATAGGATAGAGGATAGGATAGGATAGAGGATAGGATAGGATAGAGGATAGGATAGGATAGAGGATAGGATAGGCTAGAGGATACGATATAGGAGTGGATAGGATAGAGGATAGGATACGATAGAGGATAGGATAGGATAGAGGATAGGATAGGATAGCGGAAAGGATAGGATAGAGTATAGAATAGGATAGAGGATAAGATAGGATAGAGGTTAGGATATGATAGAGGATAGGATAGGATAGAGGATAGGATAGGATAGAGGATAGGATAGGATAGAGGATAGGATAGGATAGAGGATAGGATAGGATAGAGGATAGGATAGGATAGAGGGTAGGATAGGATAGAGGATAGGATAGAATAGAGGATAGGATAGGATAGAGGATAGGATAGGATAGAGGATAGGATAGGATAGAGGATAGGATAGGATAGAGGATAGGATATAGGAGTGGATAGGATAGAGGATAGGATACGATAGAGGATAGGATAGGATAGAGGATAGGATAGGATAGCGGAAAGGATAGGATAGAGTATAGAATAGGATAGAGGATAAGATAGGATAGAGGTTAGGATATGATAGAGTATAGGATAGGATAGAGGAGAGGATAGGCGATTGGATAGGATAGAGGATAGGATAGGATATAGGATAGGATAGGATAGAGGATAGGATAGGATAGAGGATAGGATAGGATAGAGCATAGGATAGGATAGAGGATAGGATAGGATAGAGGATAGGATAGGATAGAGGATATGATAGGATAGGATAGAGGATAGGATTGGATAGAGGATAGGATAGGATAGAGGATAGGATAGGATAGAGGATAGGATAGGATAGAGGATAGGATAGGGTAGAGGATAGGATAGGATAGAGGATAGGATAGGATAGGGTAGATGATATTATAGTAAAGAGGATAGGATAGGATAGAGGATACGATATAGGATTGGATAGGATAGAGGATAGGATACGATAGAGGATAGGATAGAATAGAGGATAGGATAGATAGAGGATAGGATAGGATAGAGGATATGATAGGATAGAGGATACGATATGGGATTGGATAGGATAGAGGATAGGATACGATAGAGGATAGGATAGGATAGAGGATAGGATAGTATAGAGAATAGGATATAGGATTGGATAGGATAGAGGATAGAATAGGATAGAGGATAGGATAGGATAGAGGATAGGATATGATAGAGGATAGGATAGGGTAGAGGATAGGATAGGATAGAGAATAGGATATAGGATTGGATAGGATAGAGGATAGAATAGGATAGAGGATAGGATAGGATAGAGGATAGGATATGATAGAGAATAGGGTAGGATAGAGGATAGGATAGGATAGAGGATACGATAGGGGATTGGATAGAATAGAGGATAGGATAGGATACAGGATAGGATAGGGTAGAGGATATGATAGGATAGAGGACAGGATAGGATAGAGGATAGGATAGGATAGAGGATATGATAGGATAGAGGATAGGATAGAATAGAGGATAGGATAGGGTAGAGGACAGGTTAGCATAGAGGATAGGATAGGATAGAGGATTCGATAGGATTGAGGATAGGATAGGATAGAGGATAGGATTGGATAGAGGATAGGATAGGATAGAGGATAGGATAGGATAGAGGATAGGATAGGATAGAGGATATGATAGGATAGAGGATAGGATAGGATAGAGGATAGGATAGGATAGAGGATATGATAGGATAGAGGATAGGATAGGATACAGGATACGATATAGGATTGGATAGGATAGAGGATAGGATACGATAGAGGATAGGATAGGATAGAGGATACGATAGGATAGAGAATAGGATATAGGATTGGACAGGATAGAGGATAGAATAGGATAGAGGATAGGATAGGATACAGGAGAGGATAGGATAGAGGATACGATATGGGATTGGATAGGATAGAGGATAGGATACGATAGAGGATAGGATAGGATAGAGGATAGGATAGCATAGAGAATAGGATATAGGAGTGGATAAGAGAGAGGATAGAATAGGATAGAGGATAGTATAGGATAGAGGATAGGATAGGATAGAGGATAGGATAGGATAGAGATTAGGATAGGATAGAGGATAGGATAGGATAGAGGATCGGATAGGATAGGATAGATGATATTATAGTAAAGAGGATAGGATATGATAGAGGATAGGATAGGGGACTGGATAGGATAGAGGATAGGATAGGATAGAGGATAGGTTAGGATAGAGGATAGGATAGGTTAGAGGATACGATATAGGAGTGGATGGGATAGAGGATAGGATACGATAGAGGATAGGATAGGATAGAGGATAGGATAGGATAGCGGAAAGGATAGGATAGAGTATAGAATAGGATAGAGGATAAGATAGGATAGAGGTTAGGATATGATAGAGTATAGGATAGGATAGAGGAGAGGATAGGGGATTGGATAGGATAGAGGATAGGATAGGATATAGGATAGGATAGGATAGAGGATAGGATAGGATAGAGGATAGGATAGGATAGAGGATAGGATAGGATAGAGCATATGATAGGATAGAGGATAGGATAGGATAGAGGATATGATAGGATAGGATAGAGGATAGTATTGGATAGAGGATAGGATAGGATAGAGGATAGGATAGGATAGAGGATAGGATAGGATAGAAGATAGGATAGAGGATAGAGGATAGGATAGGATAGAGGATAGGATAGGATAGGGTAGATGATATTATAGTAAAGAGGATAGGATAGGATAGAGGATAGGATAGGATAGAGGATACGGTATAGGATTGGATAGGATAGAGGATAGGATACGATAGAGGATAGCATAGAATAGAGGATAGGATAGGATAGAGGATATGATAGGATAGAGGATACGATATGGGATTGGATAGGATAGAGGATAGGATACGATAGAGGATAGGATAGGATAGATAATAGGATAGTATAGAGAACAGGATATAGGATTGGATAGGATAGAGGATAGGATAGGATAGAGGATAGGATATGATAGAGAATAGGATAGAATAGAGGATAGGATAGGATAGAGGATACGATAGGGGATTGGATAGAATAGAGGATAGGATAGGATACAGGATAGGATAGGATAGAGGATATGATAGGATAGAGGACAGGATAGGATAGAAGATAGGATAGGATAGAGGATATGATAGGATAGAGGATAGGATAGAATAGAGGATAGGATAGGGTAGAGGACAGGTTAGCATAGAGGATAGGATAGGATAGAGGATTCGATAGGATTGAGGATAGGATAGGATAGAGGATAGGATTGGATAGAGGTTAGGATTGGATAGAGGATAGGATAGGATAGAGGATAGGATAGGATAGAGGATAGGATAGGATAGAGGATAGGATAGGATAGAGGATAGGATAGGATAGAGGATAGGATAGGATAGAGGATAGGATAGGATAGAGGATAGGATAGGATAGAGGATAGGATAGGATAGAGGATAGGATAGGATAGAGGATAGGATAGGCTAGAGGATACGATATAGGAGTGGATAGGATAGAGGATAGGATACGATAGAGGATAGGATAGGATAGAGGATAGGATAGGATAGCGGAAAGATAGGATAGAGTATAGAATAGGATAGAGGATAAGATAGGATAGAGGTTAGGATATGATAGAGTATAGGATAGGATAGAGGAGAGGATAGGGGATTGGATAGGATAGAGGATAGGATAGGATATAGGATAGGATAGGATAGAGGATAGGATAGGATAGAGGATAGGATAGGATAGAGGATAGGATAGGATAGAGCATAGGATAGGATAGAGGATAGGATAGGATAGAGGATATGATAGGATAGGATAGAGGATAGGATTGGATAGAGGATAGGATAGGATAGAGGATAGGATAGGATAGAGGATAGGATAGGATAGAGGATAGGATAGGATAGGGGATTGGATAGAATAGAGGATAGGATAGGATACAGGATAGGATAGGATAGAGGATAGGATAGGGTAGAGGATAGGATAGGATAGAGGATAGGATAGGATAGGATAGAGGATAGGATAGGATAGAGGATAGGATAGGATAGATGATAGGATAGGATAGAGGATAGGATATAATAGAGGGTAGGATAGGATAGGATAGTTGATATTATAGTGAAGAGGATAGGATATGATAGAGGATAGGATAGGGGACTGGATAGGATAGAGGATAGGATGGGATAGAGGATAGGATAGGATAGAGGATAGGATAGGATAGAGGACAGGATAGGATAGAGGATAGGATACGATAGAGGATAGGATAGGATAGAGGATAGGATAGGATAGCGGAAAGGATAGGATAGAGTATAGAATAGGATAGAGGATAAGATAGGATAGAGGTTAGGATATGATAGAGGATAGGATAGGATAGAGGATAGGATAGGGGATTGGATAGGATAGGATAGAGAATAGGGTAGGATAGAGGATACAATAGTATAGAGGATAGGATAGGATAGATGATAGGATAGGATAGAGGATATGATAGGATAGGATAGAGGATATGATTGGGTAGAGGATAGGATAGGATAGAGGATAGGATAGGATAGAGGACAGGATAGGATAGAGGATAGGATAGGATAGAGGATATGATAGGATAGAGGATAGGATAGGATAGAGGATAGGATAGGATAGAGGATAGGATAGGCTAGAGGATACGATATAGGAGTGGATAGGATAGAGGATAGGATACGATAGAGGATAGGATAGGATAGAGGATAGGATAGGATAGCGGAAAGGATAGGATAGAGTATAGAATAGGATAGAGGATAAGATAGGATAGAGGTTAGGATAGGATAGAGCATAGGATAGGATAGAGGATAGGATAGGATAGAGGATATGATAGGATAGGATAGAGGATAGGATTGGATAGAGGATAGGATAGGATAGAGGATAGGATAGGATAGAGGATAGGATAGGCTAGAGGATACGATATAGGAGTGGATAGGATAGAGGATAGGATACGATAGAGGATAGGATAGGGTAGAGGATAGGATAGGATAGAGGATAGGATAGGATAGAGGATAGGATAGGATAGAGGATAGGATAGGATAGAGGATAGGATAGGATAGAGGGTAGGATAGGATAGAGGATAGGATAGGATAGAGGATAGGATAGGATAGAGGATAGGATAGGATAGAGGATAGGATAGGCTAGAGGATACGATATAGGAGTGGATAGGATAGAGGATAGGATACGATAGAGGATAGGATAGGATAGAGGATAGGATAGGATAGCGGAAAGGATAGGATAGAGTATAGAATAGGATAGAGGATAAGATAGGATAGAGGTTAGGATATGATAGAGTATAGGATAGGATAGAGGAGAGGATAGGCGATTGGATAGGATAGAGGATAGGATAGGATATAGGATAGGATAGGATAGAGGATAGGATAGGATAGAGGATAGGATAGGATAGAGGATAGGATAGGATAGAGCATAGGATAGGATAGAGGATAGGATAGGATAGAGGATATGATAGGATAGGATAGAGGATAGGATTGGATAGAGGATAGGATAGGATAGAGGATAGGATAGGATAGAGGATAGGATATGATAGAGAATAGGATAGAATAGAGGATAGGATAGGATAGAGGATACGATAGGGGATTGGATAGAATAGAGGATAGGATAGGATACAGGATAGGATAGGATAGAGGATAGGATACGATAGAGGATAGGATAGGATAGAGGATAGGATAGGGTAGAGGACAGGTTAGCATAGAGGATAGGATAGGATAGAGGATTCGATAGGATTGAGGATAGGATAGGATAGAGGATAGGATTGGATAGAGGATAGGATTGGATAGAGGATAGGATAGGATAGAGGATAGGATAGGATAGAGGATAGGATAGGATAGAGGATAGGATAGGATAGAGGATAGGATAGGATAGAGGATAGGATAGGATAGAGGATAGGATAGGCTAGAGGATACGATATAGGAGTGGATAGGATAGAGGATAGGATACGATAGAGGATAGGATAGGATAGAGGATAGGATAGGATAGCGGAAAGATAGGATAGAGTATAGAATAGGATAGAGGATAAGATAGGATAGAGGTTAGGATATGATAGAGTATAGGATAGGATAGAGGAGAGGATAGGGGATTGGATAGGATAGAGGATAGGATAGGATATAGGATAGGATAGGATAGAGGATAGGATAGGATAGAGGATAGGATAGGATAGAGGATAGGATAGGATAGAGGATAGGATAGGATAGAGGATAGGATAGGATAGAGGATAGGATAGGATAGAGGATAGGATAGGATAGAGGATAGGATAGGCTAGAGGATACGATATAGGAGTGGATAGGATAGAGGATAGGATACGATAGAGGATAGGATAGGATAGAGGATAGGATAGGATAGCGGAAAGGATAGGATAGAGTATAGAATAGGATAGAGGATAAGATAGGATAGAGGTTAGGATATGATAGAGGATAGGATAGGATAGAGGATAGGATAGGATAGAGGATAGGATAGGATAGAGGATAGGATAGGATAGAGGATAGGATAGGATAGAGGATAGGATAGGAAAGAGGGTAGGATAGGATAGAGGATAGGATAGGATAGAGGATAGGATAGGATAGAGGATAGGATAGGATAGAGGATAGGATAGGATAGAGGATAGGATAGGATAGAGGATAGGATATAGGAGTGGATAGGATAGAGGATAGGATACGATAGAGGATAGGATAGGATAGAGGATAGGATAGGATAGCGGAAAGGATAGGATAGAGTATAGAATAGGATAGAGGATAAGATAGGATAGAGGTTAGGATATGATAGAGTGTAGGATAGGATAGAGGAGAGGATAGGCGATTGGATAGGATAGAGGATAGGATAGGATATAGGATAGGATAGGATAGAGGATAGGATAGGATAGAGGATAGGATAGGATAGAGGATAGGATAGGATAGAGGATAGGATAGGATAGAGGGTAGGATAGGATAGAGGATAGGATAGGATAGAGGATAGGATAGGATAGAGGATAGGATAGGATAGAGGATAGGATAGGATAGAGGATAGGATAGGATAGAGGATAGGATATAGGAGTGGATAGGATAGAGGATAGGATACGATAGAGGATAGGATAGGATAGAGGATAGGATAGGATAGCGGAAAGGATAGGATAGAGTATAGAATAGGATAGAGGATAAGATAGGATAGAGGTTAGGATATGATAGAGTGTAGGATAGGATAGAGGAGAGGATAGGCGATTGGATAGGATAGAGGATAGGATAGGATATAGGATAGGATAGGATAGAGGATAGGATAGGATAGAGGATAGGATAGGATAGAGGATAGGATAGGATAGAGGATATGATAGGATAGGATAGAGGATAGGATTGGATAGAGGATAGGATAGGATAGAGGATAGGATAGGATAGAGGATAGGATAGGATAGAGGATAGGATAGGGTAGAGGATAGGATAGGATAGAGGATAGGATAGGATAGGGTAGATGATATTATAGTAAAGAGGATAGGATAGGATAGAGGATACGATATAGGATTGGATAGGATAGAGGATAGGATACGATAGAGGATAGGATAGAATAGAGGATAGGATAGATAGAGGATAGGATAGGATAGAGGATATGATAGGATAGAGGATACGATATGGGATTGGATAGGATAGAGGATAGGATACGATAGAGGATAGGATAGGATAGAGGATAGGATAGTATAGAGAATAGGATATAGGATTGGATAGGATAGAGGATAGAATAGGATAGAGGATAGGATAGGATAGAGGATAGGATATGATAGAGGATAGGATAGGGTAGAGGATAGGATAGGATAGAGAATAGGATATAGGATTGGATAGGATAGAGGATAGAATAGGATAGAGGATAGGATAGGATAGAGGATAGGATATGATAGAGAATAGGGTAGGATAGAGGATAGGATAGGATAGAGGATACGATAGGAGATTGGATAGAATAGAGGATAGGATAGGATACAGGATAGGATAGGATAGAGGATATGATAGGATAGAGGACAGGATAGGATAGAGGATAGGATAGGATAGAGGATATGATAGGATAGAGGATAGGATAGAATAGAGGATAGGATAGGGTAGAGGACAGGTTAGCATAGAGGATAGGATAGGATAGAGGATTCGATAGGATTGAGGATAGGATAGGATAGAGGATAGGATTGGATAGAGGATAGGATAGGATAGAGGATAGGATAGGATAGAGGATAGGATAGGATAGAGGATATGATAGGATAGAGGATAGGATAGGATAGAGGATAGGATAGGATAGAGGATAGGATAGGCTAGAGGATACGATATAGGAGTGGATAGGATAGAGGATAGGATACGATAGAGGATAGGATAGGATAGAGGATAGGATATGATAGAGAATAGGATAGAATAGAGGATAGGATAGGATAGAGGATACGATAGGGGATTGGATAGAATAGAGGATAGGATAGGATACAGGATAGGATAGGATAGAGGATAGGATACGATAGAGGATAGGATAGGATAGAGGATAGGATAGGGTAGAGGACAGGTTAGCATAGAGGATAGGATAGGATAGAGGATTCGATAGGATTGAGGATAGGATAGGATAGAGGATTCGATAGGATTGAGGATAGGATAGGATAGAGGATAGGATTGGATAGAGGATAGGATTGGATAGAGGATAGGATAGGATAGAGGATAGGATAGGATAGAGGATAGGATAGGATAGAGGATAGGATAGGATAGAGGATAGGATAGGATAGAGGATAGGATAGGATAGAGGATAGGATAGGCTAGAGGATACGATATAGGAGTGGATAGGATAGAGGATAGGATACGATAGAGGATAGGATAGGATAGAGGATAGGATAGGATAGCGGAAAGATAGGATAGAGTATAGAATAGGATAGAGGATAAGATAGGATAGAGGTTAGGATATGATAGAGTATAGGATAGGATAGAGGAGAGGATAGGGGATTGGATAGGATAGAGGATAGGATAGGATATAGGATAGGATAGGATAGAGGATAGGATAGGATAGAGGATAGGATAGGATAGAGGATAGGATAGGATAGAGGATAGGATAGGATAGAGGATAGGATAGGATAGAGGATAGGATAGGATAGAGGATAGGATAGGATAGAGGATAGGATAGGCTAGAGGATACGATATAGGAGTGGATAGGATAGAGGATAGGATACGATAGAGGATAGGATAGGATAGAGGATAGGATAGGATAGCGGAAAGGATAGGATAGAGTATAGAATAGGATAGAGGATAAGATAGGATAGAGGTTAGGATATGATAGAGGATAGGATAGGATAGAGGATAGGATAGGATAGAGGATAGGATAGGATAGAGGATAGGATAGGATAGAGGATAGGATAGGATAGAGGATAGGATAGGATAGAGGGTAGGATAGGATAGAGGATAGGATAGGATAGAGGATAGGATAGGATAGAGGATAGGATAGGATAGAGGATAGGATAGGATAGAGGATAGGATAGGATAGAGGATAGGATATAGGAGTGGATAGGATAGAGGATAGGATACGATAGAGGATAGGATAGGATAGAGGATAGGATAGGATAGCGGAAAGGATAGGATAGAGTATAGAATAGGATAGAGGATAAGATAGGATAGAGGTTAGGATATGATAGAGTGTAGGATAGGATAGAGGAGAGGATAGGCGATTGGATAGGATAGAGGATAGGATAGGATATAGGATAGGATAGGATAGAGGATAGGATAGGATAGAGGATAGGATAGGATAGAGGATAGGATAGGATAGAGCATAGGATAGGATAGAGGATAGGATAGGATAGAGGATATGATAGGATAGGATAGAGGATAGGATTGGATAGAGGATAGGATAGGATAGAGGATAGGATACGATAGAGGATAGGATAGGATAGAGGATAGGATAGGGTAGAGGATAGGATAGGATAGAGGATAGGATAGGATAGGGTAGATGATATTATAGTAAAGAGGATAGGATAGGATAGAGGATACGATATAGGATTGGATAGGATAGAGGATAGGATACGATAGAGGATAGGATAGAATAGAGGATAGGATAGATAGAGGATAGGATAGGATAGAGGATATGATAGGATAGAGGATACGATATGGGATTGGATAGGATAGAGGATAGGATACGATAGAGGATAGGATAGGATAGAGGATAGGATAGTATAGAGAATAGGATATAGGATTGGATAGGATAGAGGATAGAATAGGATAGAGGATAGGATAGGATAGAGGATAGGATATGATAGAGGATAGGATAGGGTAGAGGATAGGATAGGATAGAGAATAGGATATAGGATTGGATAGGATAGAGGATAGAATAGGATAGAGGATAGGATAGGATAGAGGATAGGATATGATAGAGAATAGGGTAGGATAGAGGATAGGATAGGATAGAGGATACGATAGGAGATTGGATAGAATAGAGGATAGGATAGGATACAGGATAGGATAGGATAGAGGATATGATAGGATAGAGGACAGGATAGGATAGAGGATAGGATAGGATAGAGGATATGATAGGATAGAGGATAGGATAGAATAGAGGATAGGATAGGGTAGAGGACAGGTTAGCATAGAGGATAGGATAGGATAGAGGATTCGATAGGATTGAGGATAGGATAGGATAGAGGATAGGATTGGATAGAGGATAGGATAGGATAGAGGATAGGATAGGATAGAGGATAGGATAGGATAGAGGATATGATAGGATAGAGGATAGGATAGGATAGAGGATAGGATAGGATAGAGGATAGGATAGGCTAGAGGATACGATATAGGAGTGGATAGGATAGAGGATAGGATACGATAGAGGATAGGATAGGATAGAGGATAGGATAGGATAGCGGAAAGGATAGGATAGAGTATAGAATAGGATAGAGGATAAGATAGGATAGAGGTTAGGATATGATAGAGTATAGGATAGGATAGAGGAGAGGATAGGGGATTGGATGGGATAGAGGATAGGATAGGATATAGGATAGGATAGGATAGAGGATAGGATAGGATAGAGGATAGGATAGGATAGAGGATAGGATAGGATAGAGCATATGATAGGATAGAGGATAGGATAGGATAGAGGATATGATAGGATAGGATAGAGGATAGGATTGGATAGAGGATAGGATAGGATAGAGGATAGGATAGGATAGAGGATAGGATAGGATAGAGGATAGGATAGAGGATAGAGGATAGGATAGGATAGAGGATAGGATAGGATAGGGTAGATGATATTATAGTAAAGAGGATAGGATAGGATAGAGGATAGGATAGGATAGAGGATACGATATAGGATTGGATAGGATAGAGGATAGGATACGATAGAGGATAGCATAGAATAGAGGATAGGATAGGATAGAGGATAGGATAGGATAGAGGATATGATAGGATAGAGGATAGGATAGGATAGAGGATAGGATAGGATAGAGGATAGGATAGGATAGAGGATAGGATAGGATAGAGGATAGGATAGGATAGAGGGTAGGATAGGATAGAGGATAGGATAGGATAGAGGATAGGATAGGATAGAGGATAGGATAGGATAGAGGATAGGATAGGATAGAGGATAGGATATAGGAGTGGATAGGATAGAGGATAGGATACGATAGAGGATAGGATAGGATAGAGGATAGGATAGGATAGCGGAAAGGATAGGATAGAGTATAGAATAGGATAGAGGATAAGATAGGATAGAGGTTAGGATATGATAGAGTATAGGATAGGATAGAGGAGAGGATAGGCGATTGGATAGGATAGAGGATAGGATAGGATATAGGATAGGATAGGATAGAGGATAGGATAGGATAGAGGATAGGATAGGATAGAGGATAGGATAGGATAGAGCATAGGATAGGATAGAGGATAGGATAGGATAGAGGATATGATAGGATAGGATAGAGGATAGGATTGGATAGAGGATAGGATAGGATAGAGGATAGGATAGGATAGAGGATAGGATAGGATAGAGGATAGGATAGGGTAGAGGATAGGATAGGATAGAGGATAGGATAGGATAGGGTAGATGATATTATAGTAAAGAGGATAGGATAGGATAGAGGATACGATATAGGATTGGATAGGATAGAGGATAGGATACGATAGAGGATAGGATAGAATAGAGGATAGGATAGACAGAGGATAGGATAGGATAGAGGATATGATAGGATAGAGGATACGATATGGGATTGGATAGGATAGAGGATAGGATACGATAGAGGATAGGATAGGATAGAGGATAGGATAGTATAGAGAATAGGATATAGGATTGGATAGGATAGAGGATAGAATAGGATAGAGGATAGGATAGGATAGAGGATAGGATATGATAGAGGATAGGATAGGGTAGAGGATACGATAGGATAGAGAATAGGATATAGGATTGGATAGGATAGAGGATAGAATAGGATAGAGGATAGGATAGGATAGAGGATAGGATATGATAGAGAATAGGGTAGGATAGAGGATAGGATAGGATAGAGGATACGATAGGAGATTGGATAGAATAGAGGATAGGATAGGATACAGGATAGGATAGGATAGAGGATATGATAGGATAGAGGACAGGATAGGATAGAGGATAGGATAGGATAGAGGATATGATAGGATAGAGGATAGGATAGAATAGAGGATAGGATAGGGTAGAGGACAGGTTAGCATAGAGGATAGGATAGGATAGAGGATTCGATAGGATTGAGGATAGGATAGGATAGAGGATAGGATTGGATAGAGGATAGGATAGGATAGAGGATAGGATAGGATAGAGGATATGATAGGATAGAGGATAGGATAGAATAGAGGATAGGATAGGGTAGAGGACAGGTTAGCATAGAGGATAGGATAGGATAGAGGATTCGATAGGATTGAGGATAGGATAGGATAGAGGATAGGATTGGATAGAGGATAGGATAGGATAGAGGATAGGATAGGATAGAGGATAGGATAGGATAGAGGATATGATAGGATAGAGGATAGGATAGGATAGAGGATAGGATAGGATAGAGGATAGGATAGGCTAGAGGATACGATATAGGAGTGGATAGGATAGAGGATAGGATACGATAGAGGATAGGATAGGATAGAGGATAGGATAGGATAGCGGAAAGGATAGGATAGAGTATAGAATAGGATAGAGGATAAGATAGGATAGAGGTTAGGATATGATAGAGTATAGGATAGGATAGAGGAGAGGATAGGGGATTGGATAGGATAGAGGATAGGATAGGATATAGGATAGGATAGGATAGAGGATAGGATAGGATAGAGGATAGGATAGGATAGAGGATAGGATAGGATAGAGCATATGATAGGATAGAGGATAGGATAGGATAGAGGATATGATAGGATAGGATAGAGGATAGGATTGGATAGAGGATAGGATAGGATAGAGGATAGGATAGGATAGAGGATAGCATAGAATAGAGGATAGGATAGGATAGAGGATAGGATAGGATAGAGGATATGATAGGATAGAGGATACGATATGGGATTGGATAGGATAGAGGATAGGATACGATAGAGGATAGGATAGTATAGAGAATAGGATATAGGATTGGATAGGATAGAGGATAGAATAGGATAGAGGATAGGATAGGATAGAGGATAGGATATGATAGAGGATAGGATAGGGTAGAGGATAGGATAGGATAGAGGATAGGATAGGATAGAGGATATGATAGGACAGAGGATAGGATAGGATAGAGGATAGGATAGGATAGGGGATTGGATAGAATAGAGGATAGGATAGGATACAGGATAGGATAGGATAGAGGATAGGATAGGATAGAGGATAGGATAGGATAGGATAGATGATATTATAGTGAAGAGGATAGGATATGATAGAGGATAGGATAGGATAGAGGATAGGATAGGATAGAGGATAGGATAGGATAGGATAGATGATATTATAGTAAAGAGGATAGGATATGATAGAGGATAGGATACGGGACTGGATAGGATAGAGGATAGGATAGGATAGCGGAAAGGATAGGATAGAGTATAGAATAGGATAGAGGATAAGATAGGATAGAGGATAGGATAGGATAGGGTAGATGATATTATAGTAAAGAGGATAGGATAGGATAGAGGATAGGATAGGATAGAGGATACGATATAGGAGTGGATAGGATAGAGGATAGGATACGATAGAGGATAGGATAGAATAGAGGATAGGATAGGATAGAGGATAGGATAGGATAGAGGATATGATAGGATAGAGGATACGATATGGGATTGGATAGGATAGAGGATAGGATACGATAGAGGATAGGATAGGATAGAGGATAGGATAGTATAGAGAATAGGATATAGGATTGGATAGGATAGAGAATAGAATAGGATAGGGGATAGGATAGGATAGAGGATAGGATATGATAGAGGATAGGATAGGGTAGAGGATAGGATAGGATAGATAATAGGATAGGATACAGGATATGATAGGATAGAGGATAGGATAGGATAGAGGATAGGATAGGATAGGGGATTGGATAGGATAGAGTATAGAATAGGATAGAGGATAGGATAGGATAGAGGATAGGATAGGATAGAGCATAGGATAGGATAGAGGATAGGATAGGATAGAGGATAGGATAGGGGATTGGATAGAATAGAGGATAGGATAGGATACAGGATAGGATAGGATAGAGGATATGATAGGATAGAGGATAGGATAGGATAGAGGATACGATATAGGATTGGATAGGATAGAGGATACGATAGAATAGAGGATAGCACAGGATAGAGGATAGGATAGGATACAGGATAGGATAGGATAGAGGATACGATATGGGATTGGATAGGATAGAGGATAGGATACGATAGAGGATAGGATAGGATAGAGGATAGGATAGGATAGCGGAAAGGATAGGATAGAGTATAGAATAGGATAGAGGATAAGATAGGATAGAGGATAGGATAGGATAGGGTAGATGATATTATAGTAAAGAGGATAGGATAGGATAGAGGATAGGATAGGATAGAGGATACGATATAGGAGTGGATAGGATAGAGGATAGGATACGATAGAGGATAGGATAGAATAGAGGATAGGATAGGATAGAGGATAGGATAGGATAGAGGATATGATAGGATAGAGGATACGATATGGGATTGGATAGGATAGAGGATAGGATACGATAGAGGATAGGATAGGATAGAGGATAGGATAGTATAGAGAATAGGATATAGGATTGGATAGGATAGAGAATAGAATAGGATAGAGGATAGGATAGGATAGAGGATAGGATATGATAGAGGATAGGATAGGGTAGAGGATAGGATAGGATAGATAATAGGATAGGATACAGGATATGATAGGATAGAGGATAGGATAGGATAGAGGATAGGATAGGATAGGGGATTGGATAGAATAGAGGATAGGATAGGATACAGGATAGGATAGGATAGAGGATAGGATAGGATAGAGGATAGGATAGGATAGGATAGATGATATTATAGTAAAGAGGATAGGATATGATAGAGGATAGGATAGGATAGAAGATAGGATAGGATAGAGGATAGGATAGGATAGAGGATAGGATAGGATAGAGGATAGGATAGGATAGGATAGATGATACTATAGTAAAGAGGATAGGATATGATAGAGGATAGGATACGGGACTGGATAGGATAGAGGATAGGATAGGATAGAGGATAGGATAGGATAGAGGATAGGAAAGGATAGAGGATAGGATAGGATAGAGGATAGGATAGGATAGAGGATAGGATAGGATAGAGGATAGGATAGGATAGAGGATAGGATAGGATAGAGGATAGGATAGGATAGAGGATAGGATAGGATAGAGGATAGGATAGGATAGAGGATAGGATAGGATAGAGGATAGGATAGGATAGAGGATAGGATAGGATAGAGGATAGGATAGGATAGAGGATAGGATAGGATAGGGGATAGGATAGGATAGACTATAGGATAGGATAGAGGATAGGATGGGATAGAGGATAGGATAGGATAGGATAGAGGATAGGATAGGATAGAGGATAGGATAGGATAGAGGATAGGATAAGATAGAGGATAGGATAGGATAGAGGATAGGATAGGATAGAGAATAGGATAGGATAGAGGATAGGATAGGATACAGGATAGGATAGGGGATTGGATAGAATAGAGGATAGGATAGGGTACAGGATAGGATAGGATAGAGGATAGGATAGGATAGAGCATAGGATAGGATAGAGGATAGGATAGGATAGAGGATATGATAGGATAGGATAGAGGATAGGATTGGATAGAGGATAGGATAGGATAGAGGATAGGATAGGATAGAGGATAGGATAGGATAGAGGATAGGATAGGATAGAGGATAGGATAGGATAGGGTAGATGATATTATAGTAAAGAGGATAGGATAGGATAGAGGATAGGATAGGATAGAGGATACGATATAGGATTGGATAGGATAGAGGATAGGATACGATAGAGGATAGCATATAATAGAGGATAGGATAGGATAGAGGATAGGATAGGATAGAGTATAGAATAGGATACAGGATAAGATAGGATAGAGATTAGGATATGATAGAGTATAGGATAGGATAGAGGAGAGGATAGGGGATTGGATAGGATAGAGGATAGGATAGGATATAGGATAGGATAGGATAGAGGGTAGGATAGGATAGAGGATAGGATAGGATAGAGGATAGGATAGGATAGAGGATAGGATAGGATAGATAATAGGATAGGATACAGGATATGATAGGATAGAGGATAGGATAGGATAGAGGATAGGATAGGATAGGGGATTGGATAGAATAGAGGATAGGATAGGATACAGGATAGGATAGGATAGAGGATAGGATAGGATAGGATAGATGATATTATAGTAAAGAGGATAGGATATGATAGAGGATAGGATAGGATAGAAGATAGGATAGGATAGAGGATAGGATAGGATAGAGGATAGGATAGGATAGAGGATAGGATAGGATAGGATAGATGATACTATAGTAAAGAGGATAGGATATGATAGAGGATAGGATACGGGACTGGATAGGATAGAGGATAGGATAGGATAGAGGATAGGATAGGATAGAGGATAGGATAGGATAGAGGATAGGGTAGGATAGAGGATAGGATAGGATAGAGGATAGGATAGGATAGAGGATAGGATAGGATAGAGGATAGGATAGGATAGAGGATAGGATAGGATAGAGGATAGGATAGGATAGAGGATAGGATAGGATAGAGGATAGGATAGGATAGAGGATAGGATAGGATAGAGGATAGGATAGGATAGGGGATAGGATAGGATAGAGGATAGGATAGGATAGAGGATAGGATGGGATAGAGGATAGGATAGGATAGGATAGAGGATAGGATAGGATAGAGGATAGGATAAGATAGAGGATAGGATAGGATAGAGGATAGGATAGGATAGAGAATAGGATAGGATAGAGGATAGGATAGGATACAGGATAGGATAGGGGATTGGATAGAATAGAGGATAGGATAGGGTACAGGATAGGATAGGATAGAGGATAGGATAGGATAGAGCATAGGATAGGATAGAGGATAGGATAGGATAGAGGATATGATAGGATAGGATAGAGGATAGGATTGGATAGAGGATAGGATAGGATAGAGGATAGGATAGGATAGAGGATAGGATAGGATAGAGGATAGGATAGGATAGAGGATAGGATAGGATAGGGTAGATGATATTATAGTAAAGAGGATAGGATAGGATAGAGGATAGGATAGGATAGAGGATACGATATAGGATTGGATAGGATAGAGGATAGGATACGATAGAGGATAGCATATAATAGAGGATAGGATAGGATAGAGGATAGGATAGGATAGAGTATAGAATAGGATACAGGATAAGATAGGATAGAGATTAGGATATGATAGAGTATAGGATAGGATAGAGGAGAGGATAGGGGATTGGATAGGATAGAGGATAGGATAGGATAGAGGATAGGATAGGATAGAGGATAGGATACGATAGAGGATAGGATAGAATAGAGGATAGGATAGGATAGAGGATAGGATAGGATACAGGATAGGATAGGATAGAGGATACGATATGGGATTGGATAGGATAGAGGATAGGATACGATAGAGGAGAGGATAGGATAGAGGATAGGATAGGATAGAGAATAGGATATAGGATTGGATAGGATAGAGGATAGAATAGGATAGAGGATAGGATAGGATAGAGGATAGGATATAGGATTGGATAGGATAGAGGATAGAATAGGATAGAGGATAGGATAGGATAGAGGATACGATATAGGATTGGATAGGTTAGAGGATAGGATACGATAGAGGATAGGATAGAATAGAGGATAGGATAGGATAGAGGATAGGATAGGATAGAGGATATGTTAGGATAGAGGATACGATATGGGATTGGATAGGATAGAGGATAGGATACGATAGAGGATAGGATAGGATAGAGGATAGGATAGGATAGAGAATAGGATATAGGATTGGATAGGATAGAGGATAGAATAGGATAGAGGATAGGATAGGATAGAGGATAGGATATAGGATTGGATAGGATAGAGGATAGAATAGGATAGAGGATAGGATAGGATAGAGGATAGGATATGATAGAGGATAGGATAGGATAGAGGATAGGATAGGATAGAGGAGAGGATAGGGGATTGGATAGGATAGAGGATAGGATAGGATATAGGATAGGATAGGATAGAGGGTAGGATAGGATAGAGGATAGGATAGGATAGAGGATAGGATAGGATAGAGAATAGGATATAGGATTGGATAGGATAGAGGATAGAATAGGATAGAGGATAGGATAGGATTGAGGATAGGATAGGATAGAGGATAGGATAGGGGATTGGATAGGATAGGATAGAGAATAGGGTAGGATAGAGGATACAATAGTATAGAGGATAGGATAGGATATAGGATAGGATAGGATAGAGGATATGGTAGGATAGGATAGAGGATAGGATAGGATAGAGGATAGGATAGGATAGAGGATAGGATAGGATAGAGGGTAGGATAGGATAGAGCATAGGATAGGATGGAGGATAGGATAGGATAGAGGGTATGATAGGAAAGGATAGAGGATAGGATTGGATAGAGGTTAGGATAGGATAGAGGATAGGATAGAGGACTGGATAGGATAGAGGATAGGATAGGATAGAGGATAGGATAGGATAGAGGATGCGATATAGGATTGGATAGGATAGAGGATAGGATACGATAGAGGATAGGATAGAATAGAGGATAGGATAGCATAGAGGATAGGATAGGATAGAGGATATGATAGGATAGAGGATACGATATGGGATTGGATAGGATAGAGGATAGTATAGGATAGAGGATAGGATAGGATAGAGAATAGGACATAGGATTGGATAGGATAGAGGATAGGATAGGATAGAGGATAGGATAGGATAGAGGATAGGATAGGATAGAGGATAGGATAGGATAGAGGATAGGATAGGATAGAGGATAGGATAGGATAGAGGATAGGATAGGATAGAGGATACGATAGGGGATTGGATAGAATAGAGGATAGGATAGGATACAGGATAGGATAGGATAGAGGATATGATAGGATAGAGGACAGGATAGGATAGAGGATAGGATAGGATAGAGGATATAATAGGATAGAGGATAGGATAGGGTAGAGGACAGGTTAGCATAGAGGATAGGATAGGATAGAGGATTCGATAGGATTAAGGATAGGATAGGATAGAGGATAGGATTGGATAGAGGATAGGATAGGATAGAGGATAGGATAGGATAGAGGATAGGATAGGATACAGGATAGGATAGGATAGAGGATAGGATAGGATAGAGGATAGGATAGGATAGGATAGATGATATTATAGTGAAGAGGATAGGATATGATAGAGGATAGGATAGGATAGAGGATAGGATAGGATAGAGGATAGGATAGGATAGGATAGATGATATTATAGTAAAGAGGATAGGATATGATAGAGGATAGGATACGGGACTGGATAGGATAGAGGATAGGATAGGATAGCGGAAAGGATAGGATAGAGTATAGAATAGGATAGAGGATAAGATAGGATAGAGGATAGGATAGGATAGGGTAGATGATATTATAGTAAAGAGGATAGGATAGGATAGAGGATAGGATAGGATAGAGGATACGATATAGGATTGGATAGGATAGAGGATAGGATACGATAGAGGATAGCATATAATAGAGGATAGGATAGGATAGAGGATAGGATAGGATAGAGTATAGAATAGGATACAGGATAAGATAGGATAGAGATTAGGATATGATAGAGTATAGGATAGGATAGAGGAGAGGATAGGGGATTGGATAGGATAGAGGATAGGATAGGATAGAGGATAGGATAGGATAGAGGATAGGATATAGGATTGGATAGGATAGAGGATAGAATAGGATAGAGGATAGGATAGGATAGAGGATAGGATATGATAGAGGATAGGATAGGATAGAGGATAGGATAGGATAGAGGAGAGGATAGGGGATTGGATAGGATAGAGGATAGGATAGGATATAGGATAGGATAGGATAGAGGGTAGGATAGGATAGAGGATAGGATAGGATAGAGGATAGGATAGGATAGAGAATAGGATATAGGATTGGATAGGATAGAGGATAGAATAGGATAGAGGATAGGATAGGATTGAGGATAGGATAGGATAGAGGATAGGATAGGGGATTGGATAGGATAGGATAGAGAATAGGGTAGGATAGAGGATACAATAGTATAGAGGATAGGATAGGATATAGGATAGGATAGGATAGAGGATATGGTAGGATAGGATAGAGGATAGGATAGGATAGAGGATAGGATAGGATAGAGGATAGGATAGGATAGAGGATAGGATAGGATAGAGCATAGGATAGGATGGAGGATAGGATAGGATAGAGGGTATGATAGGAAAGGATAGAGGATAGGATTGGATAGAGGTTAGGATAGGATAGAGGATAGGATAGAGGACTGGATAGGATAGAGGATAGGATAGGATAGAGGATAGGATAGGATAGAGGATGCGATATAGGATTGGATAGGATAGAGGATAGAATAGGATAGAGGATAGGATAGGATAGAGGATAGGATATAGGATTGGATAGGATAGAGGATAGAATAGGATAGAGGATAGGATAGGATAGAGGATACGATATAGGATTGGATAGGTTAGAGGATAGGATACGATAGAGGATAGGATAGAATAGAGGATAGGATAGGATAGAGGATAGGATAGGATAGAGGATATGTTAGGATAGAGGATACGATATGGGATTGGATAGGATAGAGGATAGGATACGATAGAGGATAGGATAGGATAGAGGATAGGATAGGATAGAGAATAGGATATAGGATTGGATAGGATAGAGGATAGAATAGGATAGAGGATAGGATAGGATAGAGGATAGGATATAGGATTGGATAGGATAGAGGATAGAATAGGATAGAGGATAGGATAGGATAGAGGATAGGATATGATAGAGGATAGGATAGGATAGAGGATAGGATAGGATAGAGGAGAGGATAGGGGATTGGATAGGATAGAGGATAGGATAGGATATAGGATAGGATAGGATAGAGGGTAGGATAGGATAGAGGATAGGATAGGATAGAGGATAGGATAGGATAGAGAATAGGATAGGATAGAGGATAGGATAGGATAGAGGATATGATAGGATAGGATAGAGGATAGGATTGGATAGAGGATAGGATAGGATAGAGGATAGGATAGGATAGAGGATAGGATAGGATAGAGGATAGGATAGGATAGAGGATAGGATAGGATAGGGTAGATGATATTATAGTAAAGAGGATAGGATAGGATAGAGGATAGGATAGGATAGAGGATACGATATAGGATTGGATAGGATAGAGGATAGGATACGATAGAGGATAGCATATAATAGAGGATAGGATAGGATAGAGGATAGGATAGGATAGAGTATAGAATAGGATACAGGATAAGATAGGATAGAGATTAGGATATGATAGAGTATAGGATAGGATAGAGGAGAGGATAGGGGATTGGATAGGATAGAGGATAGGATAGGATAGAGGATAGGATAGGATAGAGGATAGGATACGATAGAGGATAGGATAGAATAGAGGATAGGATAGGATAGAGGATAGGATAGGATACAGGATAGGATAGGATAGAGGATACGATATGGGATTGGATAGGATAGAGGATAGGATACGATAGAGGAGAGGATAGGATAGAGGATAGGATAGGATAGAGAATAGGATATAGGATTGGATAGGATAGAGGATAGAATAGGATAGAGGATAGGATAGGATAGAGGATAGGATATAGGATTGGATAGGATAGAGGATAGAATAGGATAGAGGATAGGATAGGATAGAGGATACGATATAGGATTGGATAGGTTAGAGGATAGGATACGATAGAGGATAGGATAGAATAGAGGATAGGATAGGATAGAGGATAGGATAGGATAGAGGATATGTTAGGATAGAGGATACGATATGGGATTGGATAGGATAGAGGATAGGATACGATAGAGGATAGGATAGGATAGAGGATAGGATAGGATAGAGAATAGGATATAGGATTGGATAGGATAGAGGATAGAATAGGATAGAGGATAGGATAGGATAGAGGATAGGATATAGGATTGGATAGGATAGAGGATAGAATAGGATAGAGGATAGGATAGGATAGAGGATAGGATATGATAGAGGATAGGATAGGATAGAGGATAGGATAGGATAGAGGAGAGGATAGGGGATTGGATAGGATAGAGGATAGGATAGGATATAGGATAGGATAGGATAGAGGGTAGGATAGGATAGAGGATAGGATAGGATAGAGGATAGGATAGGATAGAGAATAGGATATAGGATTGGATAGGATAGAGGATAGAATAGGATAGAGGATAGGATAGGATTGAGGATAGGATAGGATAGAGGATAGGATAGGGGATTGGATAGGATAGGATAGAGAATAGGGTAGGATAGAGGATACAATAGTATAGAGGATAGGATAGGATATAGGATAGGATAGGATAGAGGATATGGTAGGATAGGATAGAGGATAGGATAGGATAGAGGATAGGATAGGATAGAGGATAGGATAGGATAGAGGATAGGATAGGATAGAGCATAGGATAGGATGGAGGATAGGATAGGATAGAGGGTATGATAGGAAAGGATAGAGGATAGGATTGGATAGAGGTTAGGATAGGATAGAGGATAGGATAGAGGACTGGATAGGATAGAGGATAGGATAGGATAGAGGATAGGATAGGATAGAGGATGCGATATAGGATTGGATAGGATAGAGGATAGGATACGATAGAGGATAGGATAGAATAGAGGATAGGATAGCATAGAGGATAGGATAGGATAGAGGATATGATAGGATAGAGGATACGATATGGGATTGGATAGGATAGAGGATAGTATAGGATAGAGGATAGGATAGGATAGAGAATAGGACATAGGATTGGATAGGATAGAGGATAGGATAGGATAGAGGATAGGATAGGATAGAGGATAGGATAGGATAGAGGATAGGATAGGATAGAGGATAGGATAGGATAGAGGATAGGATAGGATAGAGGATACGATAGGGGATTGGATAGAATAGAGGATAGGATAGGATACAGGATAGGATAGGATAGAGGATATGATAGGATAGAGGACAGGATAGGATAGAGGATAGGATAGGATAGAGGATATAATAGGATAGAGGATAGGATAGAATAGAGGATAGGATAGGGTAGAGGACAGGTTAGCATAGAGGATAGGATAGGATAGAGGATTCGATAGGATTAAGGATAGGATAGGATAGAGGATAGGATTGGATAGAGGATAGGATAGGATAGAGGATAGGATAGGATAGAGGATAGGATAGGATAGAGGATAGGATAGGATAGAGGATAGGATAGGATAGAGGATAGGATAGGATAGAGGATAGGATAGGATAGGATAGAGGATAGGATAGGCTAGAGGATACGATATAGGAGTGGATAGGATAGAGGATAGGATACGATAGAGGATAGGATAGGATAGAGGATAGGATAGGATAGCGGAAAGGATAGAATAGAGTATAGAATAGGATAGAGGATAAGATAGGATAGAGGTTAGGATATGATAGAGTATAGGATAGGATAGAGGAGAGGATAGGGGATTGGATAGGATAGAGGATAGGATAGGATATAGGATAGGATAGGATAGAGGATAGGATAGAATAGAGGATAGGATAGGATAGAGGATAGGATAGGATAGAGGATATGATAGGATAGAGGATACGATATGGGATTGGATAGGATAGAGGATAGGATACGATAGAGGATAGGATAGGATAGAGGATAGGATAGGATAGAGAATAGGATATAGGATAGGATAGGATAGAGGATATGATAGGATAGAGGATATGATAGAATAGAGGATAGCATAGGATAGAGGATAGGATAGGATACAGGATAGGATAGGATAGAGGATAAGATATGGGATTGGATAGGATAGAGGATAGGATACGATAGAGGATAGGATAGGATAGAGGATAGGATAGGATAGAGAATGGGATATAGGATTGGATAGGATAGAGGATAGAATAGGATAGAGGATAGGATAGGATAGAGGATAGGATATGATAGAGGATAGGATAGGATAGAGGATAGGATAGGATAGAGGATACGATAGGGGATTGGATAGAATAGAGGATAGGATAGGATACAGGATAGGATAGGATAGAGGATATGATAGGATAGAGGACAGGATAGGATAGAGGATAGGATAGGATAGAGGATATAATAGGATAGAGGATAGGATAGAATAGAGGATAGGATAGGGTAGAGGACAGGTTAGCATAGAGGATAGGATAGGATAGAGGATTCGATAGGATTAAGGATAGGATAGGATAGAGGATAGGATTGGATAGAGGATAGGATAGGATAGAGGATAGGATAGGATAGAGGATAGGATAGGATAGAGGATAGGATAGGATAGAGGATAGGATAGGATAGAGGATAGGATAGGATAGAGGATAGGATAGGATAGAGGATAGGATAGGATAGAGGATAGGATAGGCTAGAGGATACGATATAGGAGTGGATAGGATAGAGGATAGGATACGATAGAGGATAGGATAGGATAGAGGATAGGATAGGATAGCGGAAAGGATAGAATAGAGTATAGAATAGGATAGAGGATAAGATAGGATAGAGGTTAGGATATGATAGAGTATAGGATAGGATAGAGGAGAGGATAGGGGATTGGATAGGATAGAGGATAGGATAGGATATAGGATAGGATAGGATAGAGGATAGGATAGAATAGAGGATAGGATAGGATAGAGGATAGGATAGGATAGAGGATATGATAGGATAGAGGATACGATATGGGATTGGATAGGATAGAGGATAGGATACGATAGAGGATAGGATAGGATACAGGATAGGATAGGATAGAGAATAGGATATAGGATAGGATAGGATAGAGGATAGGATATGATAGAGGATAGGATAGGGTAGAGGATAGGATAGGATAGAGGATAGGATAGGATAGAGGATATGATAGGATAGAGGATATGATAGGATAGAGGATAGGATAGGATACAGGATAGGATAGGATAGAGGATAGGATAGGATAGAGGATAGGATAGGATAGGATAGATGATATTATAGTAAAGAGGATAGTATATGATAGAGGATAGGATACGGGACTGGATAAGATAGAGGATAGGATAGGATAGAGGATAGGATAGGATAGAGGATAGGATAGGATAGAGGATAGGATAGGATAGAGGATAGGATAGGATAGAGGATAGGATAGGATAGAGGATAGGATAGGATATAGGATACGATATGGGATTGGATAGGATAGTGGCTAGGATACGATAGAGGATAGGATTGGATAGAGGATAGGATACGATAGAGGATAGGATAGGATAGAGGATAGGATAGGATAGAGAATAGGATATAGGATTGGATAGGATAGAGGATAGAATAAGATATAGGATAGGATAGGATAGAGGATAGGATATGATAGAGGATAGGATAGGGTAGAGGATAGGATAGGATAGAGGATAGGATAGGATAGAGGATATGATAGGATAGAGGATATTATAGGATAGAGGATAGGATAGGATACAGGATAGGATAGGATAGAGGATAGGATAGGATAGAGGATAGGATAGGATAGGATAGAGGATAGGATAGGATAGGATAGATGATATTATAGTAAAGAGGATAGTATATGATAGAGGATAGGATACGGGACTGGATAGGATAGAGGATAGGATAGGATAGAGGATAGGATAGGATAGAGGATAGGATAGGATAGAGGATAGGATAGGATAGAGGATAGGATAGGATAGAGGATAGGATAGGATAGAGGATAGGATAGGATAGAGAGATAGGATAGGATAGAGGATAGGATAGGATAGAGGATACGATATAGGATTGGATAGGTTAGAGGATAGGATACGATAGAGGATAGGATAGAATAGAGGATAGGATAGGATAGAGGATAGGATAGGATAGAGGATATGATAGGATAGAGGATACGATATGGGATTGGATAGGATAGAGGATAGGATACGATAGAGGATAGGATAGGATAGAGGATAGGATAGGATAGGATAGATGATAGGATAGGATAGAGGATAGGATAGGATAGAGGATAGGATAGGATATAGGATACGATATGGGATTGGATAGGATAGTGGATAGGATACGATAGAGGATAGGATAGAATAGAGGATAGGATAGGATAGAGGATAGGATAGGATAGAGGATAGGATAGGATAGAGGATAGGATAGGATATAGGATACGATATGGGATTGGATAGGCTAGTGGATAGGATACGATAGAGGATAGGATTGGATAGAGGATAGGATACGATAGAGGATAGGATACGATAGAGGATAGGATAGAATAGAGGATAGGATAGGATAGAGGATAGGATAGGATAGAGGATAGGATAGGATAGAGGATAAGATAGGATAGAGGATACGATATAGGAATGGATAGGATAGAGGATAGGATACGATAGAGGATAGGATAGAATAGAGGATAGGATAGGATAGAGGATAGGATAGGATAGAGGATAGGATAGGATAGAGGATAGGATAGGATATAGGATACGATATGGGATTGGATAGGATAGTGGATAGGATACGATAGAGGATAGGATTGGATAGAGGATAGGATACGATAGAGGATAGGATAGGATAGAGGATAGGATAGGATAGCGGAAAGGATAGGATAGAGTATAGAATAGGATACAGGATAAGATAGGATAGAGATTAGGATATGATAGAGTATAGGATAGGATAGAGGAGAGGATAGGGGATTGGATAGGATAGAGGATAGGATAGGATATAGGATAGGATAGGATAGAGGGTAGGATAGGATAGAGGATAGGATAGGATAGAGGATAGGATAGGATAAAGAATAGGATATAGGATTGGATACGATAGAGGATAGAATAGGATAGAGGATAGGATAGGATAGAGGATAGGATATGATAGAGGATAGGATAGGATAGAGGATAGGATTGGATAGAGGATAGGATACGATAGAGGATAGGATACGATAGAGGATAGGATAGAATAGAGGATAGGATAGGATAGAGGATAGGATAGGATAGAGGATAGGATAGGATAGAGGATAAGATAGGATAGAGGATACGATATAGGAATGGATAGGATAGAGGATAGGATACGATAGAGGATAGGATAGAATAGAGGATAGGATAGGATAGAGGATAGGATAGGATAGAGGATAGGATAGGATAGAGGATAGGATAGGATATAGGATACGATATGGGATTGGATAGGATAGTGGATAGGATACGATAGAGGATAGGATTGGATAGAGGATAGGATACGATAGAGGATAGGATAGGATAGAGGATAGGATAGGGGATTGGATAGGATAGGATAGAGGAGAGGATAGGGGATTGGATAGGATAGAGGATAGGATAGGATATAGGATAGGATAGGATAGAGGGTAGGATAGGATAGAGGATAGGATAGGATAGAGGATAGGATAGGATAAAGAATAGGATATAGGATTGGATACGATAGAGGATAGAATAGGATAGAGGATAGGATAGGATAGAAGATAGGATATGATAGAGGATAGGATAGGATAGAGGATAGGATAGGATACAGGATAGGATAGGGGATTGGATAGAATAGAGGATAGGATAGGGTACAGGATAGGATAGGATAGAGGATAGGATAGGATAGAGCATAGGATAGGATAGAGGATAGGATAGGATAGAGGATATGATAGGATAGGATAGAGGATAGGATTGGATAGAGGATAGGATAGGATAGAGGATAGGATAGGATAGAGGATAGGAGAGGATAGAGGATAGGATAGGATAGAGGATAGGGTAGGATAGGGTAGATGATATTATAGTAAAGAGGATAGGATAGGATAGAGGATAGGATAGGATAGAGGATACGATATAGGATTGGATAGGATAGAGGATAGGATACGATAGAGGATAGCATATAATAGAGGATAGGATAGGATAGAGGATAGGATAGGATAGAGTATAGAATAGGATACAGGATAAGATAGGATAGAGATTAGGATATGATAGAGTATAGGATAGGATAGAGGAGAGGATAGGGGATTGGATAGGATAGAGGATAGGATAGGATATAGGATAGGATAGGATAGAGGGTAGGATAGGATAGAGGATAGGATAGGATAGAGGATAGGATAGGATAGAGGATAGGATACGATAGAGGATAGGATAGAATAGAGGATAGGATAGGATAGAGGATAGGATAGGATACAGGATAGGATAGGATAGAGGATACGATATGGGATTGGATAGGATAGAGGATAGGATACGATAGAGTAGAGGATAGGATAGAGGATACGATATAGGATTGGATAGGTTAGAGGATAGGATACGATAGAGGATAGGATAGAATAGAGGATAGGATAGGATAGAGGATAGGATAGGATAGAGGATAGGATAGGATAGAGGATAGGATAGGATAGAGGATAGGATAGGATAGAGGATAGGATAGGATAGAGCATAGGATAGGATAGAGGATAGGATAGGATAGAGGGTATGATAGGAAAGGATAGAGGATTGGATTGGATAGAGGTTAGGATAGGATAGAGGATAGGATAGGATAGAGAATAGGATATAGGATTGGATAGGATAGAGGATAGAATAGGATAGAGGATAGGATAGGATAGAGGATAGGATATGATAGAGGATAGGATAGGATAGAGGATAGGATAGGATAGAGGAGAGGATAGGGGATTGGATAGGATAGAGGATAGGATAGGATATAGGATAGGATAGGATAGAGGGTAGGATAGGATAGAGGATAGGATAGGATAGAGGATAGGATAGGATAGAGAATAGGATATAGGATTGGATAGGATAGAGGATAGAATAGGATAGAGGATAGGATAGGATTGAGGATAGGATAGGATAGAGGATAGGATAGGGGATTGGATAGGATAGGATAGAGAATAGGGTAGGATAGAGGATACAATAGTATAGAGGATAGGATAGGATATAGGATAGGATAGGATAGAGGATATGGTAGGATAGGATAGAGGATAGGATAGGATAGAGGATAGGATAGGATAGAGGATAGGATAGGATAGAGGATAGGATAGGATAGAGCATAGGATAGGATAGTGGATAGGATAGGATAGAGGGTATGATAGGAAAGGATAGAGGATAGGATTGGATAGAGGTTAGGATAGGATAGAGGATAGGATAGAGGACTGGATAGGATAGAGGATAGGATAGGATAGAGGATAGGATAGGATAGAGGATGCGATGTAGGATTGGATAGGATAGAGGATAGGATACGATAGAGGATAGGATAGAATAGAGGATAGGATAGCATAGAGGATAGGATAGGATAGAGGATATGATAGGATAGAGGATACGATATGGGATTGGATAGGATAGAGGATAGTATAGGATAGAGGATAGGATAGGATAGAGAATAGGATATAGGATTGGATAGGATAGAGGATAGGATTGGATAGAGGTTAGGATAGGATAGAGGATAGGATAGAGGACTGGATAGGATAGAGGATAGGATAGGATAGAGGATAGGATAGGATAGAGGATGCGATATAGGATTGGACAGGATAGAGGATAGGATACGATAGAGGATACGATAGAATAGAGGATAGGATAGCATAGAGGATAGGATAGGATAGAGGATATGATAGGATAGAGGATACGATATGGGATTGGATAGGATAGAGGATAGTATAGGATAGAGGATAGGATAGGATAGAGGATAGGATAGGATAGAGCATAGGATAGGATAGAGGATAGGATAGGATAGAGAATAGGATATAGGATTGGATAGGATAGAGGATAGAATAGGATAGAGGATAGGATAGGATAGAGGATAGGATATAGGATTGGATAGGATAGAGGATAGAATAGGATAGAGGATAGGATAGGATAGAGGATAGGATATGATAGAGGATAGGATAGGATAGAGGATAGGATAGGATAGAGGAGAGGATAGGGGATTGGATAGGATAGAGGATAGGATAGGATATAGGATAGGATAGGATAGAGGGTAGGATAGGATAGAGGATAGGATAGGATAGAGGATAGGATAGGATAGAGAATAGGATATAGGATTGGATAGGATAGAGGATAGAATAGGATAGAGGATAGGATAGGATTGAGGATAGGATAGGATAGAGGATAGGATAGGGGATTGGATAGGATAGGATAGAGAATAGGGTAGGATAGAGGATACAATAGTATAGAGGATAGGATAGGATATAGGATAGGATAGGATAGAGGATATGGTAGGATAGGATAGAGGATAGGATAGGATAGAGGATAGGATAGGATAGAGGATAGGATAGGATAGAGGATAGGATAGGATAGAGCATAGGATAGGATAGAGGATAGGATAGGATAGAGGGTATGATAGGAAAGGATAGAGGATAGGATTGGATAGAGGTTAGGATAGGATAGAGAATAGGATATAGGATTGGATAGGATAGAGGATAGAATAGGATAGAGGATAGGATAGGATTGAGGATAGGATAGGATAGAGGATAGGATAGGGGATTGGATAGGATAGGATAGAGAATAGGGTAGGATAGAGGATACAATAGTATAGAGGATAGGATAGGATATAGGATAGGATAGGATAGAGGATATGGTAGGATAGGATAGAGGATAGGATAGGATAGAGGATAGGATAGGATAGAGGATAGGATAGGATAGAGGATAGGATAGGATAGAGCATAGGATAGGATAGAGGATAGGATAGGATAGAGGGTATGATAGGAAAGGATAGAGGATAGGATTGGATAGAGGTTAGGATAGGATAGAGGATAGGATAGAGGACTGGATAGGATAGAGGATAGGATAGGATAGAGGATAGGATAGGATAGAGGATGCGATATAGGATTGGATAGGATAGAGGATAGGATACGATAGAGGATAGGATAGAATAGAGGATAGGATAGCATAGAGGATAGGATAGGATAGAGGATATGATAGGATAGAGGATACGATATGGGATTGGATAGGATAGAGGATAGTATAGGATAGAGGATAGGATAGGATAGAGAATAGGATATAGGATTGGATAGGATAGAGGATAGGATACGATAGAGGATAGGATAGGATAGAGAATAGGATAGGATAGAGGATAGGATAGGATAGAGGATAGGATAGGTTAGAGGATACGATATAGGATTGGATAGGATAGTGGATAGAATAGGATAGAGGATAGGATAGGATAGAGGATAGGATATGATAGAGGATAGGATAGGATAGAGGATAGGATAGGATAGAGGATACGATAGGGGATTGGATAGAATAGAGGATAGGATAGGATACAGGATAGGATAGGATAGAGGATATGATAGGATAGAGGACAGGATAGGATAGAGGATAGGATAGGATAGAGGATATAATAGGATAGAGGATAGGATAGAATAGAGGATAGGATAGGGTAGAGGACAGGTTAGCATAGAGGATAGGATAGGATATAGGATAGGATAGGATAGAGGATAGGATAGGATAGAGGATAGGATTGGATAGAGGATAGGATAGGATAGAGGATAGGATAGGATAGAGGATAGGATAGGCTAGAGGATACGATATAGGAGTGGATAGGATAGAGGACAGGATACGATAGAGGATAGGATAGGATAGAGGATAGGATAGGATAGCGGAAAGGATAGAATAGAGTATAGAATAGGATAGAGGATAAGATAGGATAGAGGTTAGGATATGATAGAGTATAGGATAGGATAGAGGAGAGGATAGGGGATTGGATAGGATAGAGGATAGGATAGGATATAGGATAGGATAGGATAGAGGATATTATAGGATAGAGGATAGGATAGGATAGAGGATAGGATAGGATAGAGCATAGGATAGGATAGAGGATAGGATAGAATAGAGGATATGATAGGATAGGATAGAGGATAGGATTGGATAGAGGATAGGATAGGATAGAGGATAGGATAGGATAGAGGATAGGATAGGATAGAGGATAGGATAGGATAGAGGATAGGATAGGATAGAGGATAGGATAGGATAGAGCATAGGATAGGATAGAGGATAGGATAGGATAGAGGGTATGATAGGAAAGGATAGAGGATAGGATTGGATAGAGGTTAGGATAGGATAGAGGATAGGATAGAGGACTGGATAGGATAGAGGATATGATAGGATAGAGGACAGGATAGGATAGAGGATAGGATAGGATAGAGGATATAATAGGATAGAGGATAGGATAGAATAGAGGATAGGATAGGGTAGAGGACAGGTTAGCATAGAGGATAGGATAGGATATAGGATAGGATAGGATAGAGGATAGGATAGGATAGAGGATAGGATTGGATAGAGGATAGGATAGGATAGAGGATAGGATAGGATAGAGGATAGGATAGGCTAGAGGATACGATATAGGAGTGGATAGGATAGAGGATAGGATACGATAGAGGATAGGATAGGATAGAGGATAGGATAGGATAGCGGAAAGGATAGAATAGAGGATAGGATAGGATAGAGGATAGGATAGGTTAGAGGATACGATATAGGATTGGATAGGATAGAGGATAGAATAGGATAGAGGATAGGATAGGATAGAGGATAGGATATGATAGAGGATAGGATAGGATAGAGGATAGGATAGGATAGAGGATATGATAGGATAGAGGATACGATATGGGATTGGATAGGATAGAGGATAGTATAGGATAGAGGATAGGATAGGATAGAGAATAGGATATAGGATTGGATAGGATAGAGGATAGGATACGATAGAGGATAGGATAGGATAGAGAATAGGATAGGATAGAGGATAGGATAGGATAGAGGATAGGATAGGTTAGAGGATACGATATAGGATTGGATAGGATAGAGGATAGAATAGGATAGAGGATATAATAGGATAGAGGATAGGATATGATAGAGGATAGGATAGGATAGAGGATAGGATAGGATAGAGGATACGATAGGGGATTGGATAGAATAGAGGATAGGATAGGATACAGGATAGGATAGGATAGAGGATATGATAGGATAGAGGACAGGATAGGATAGAGGATAGGATAGGATAGAGGATATAATAGGATAGAGGATAGGATAGAATAGAGGATAGGATAGGGTAGAGGACAGGTTAGCATAGAGGATAGGATAGGATATAGGATAGGATAGGATAGAGGATAGGATAGGATAGAGGATAGGATTGGATAGAGGATAGGATAGGATAGATGATAGGATAGGATAGAGGATAGGATAGGCTAGAGGATACGATATAGGAGTGGATAGGATAGAGGATAGGATACTATAGGTTTAGGATAGGATAGAGGATAGGATAGGATAGCGGAAAGGATAGAATAGAGTATAGAATAGGATAGAGGATAAGATAGGATAGAGGTTAGGATATGATAGAGTATAGGATAGGATAGAGGAGAGGATAGGGGATTGGATAGGATAGAGGATAGGCTGGGATATAGGATAGGATAGGATAGAGGATATTATAGGATAGAGGATAGGATAGGATAGAGGATAGGATAGGATAGAGCATAGGATAGGATAGAGGATAGGATAGGATAGAGGATATGATAGGATAGGATAGAGGATAGGATTGGATAGAGGATAGGATAGGATAGAGGATAGGATAGGATAGAGGATAGGATAGGATAGAGGATTCGATAGGATTAAGGATAGGATAGGATAGAGGATAGGATTGGATAGAGGATAGGATAGGATAGAGGATAGGATAGGATAGAGGATAGGATAGGATAGAGGATAGGATAGGATAGAGGATAGGATAGGATAGAGGATAGGATAGGATAGAGGATAGGATAGGCTAGAGGATACGATATAGGAGTGGATAGGATAGAGGATAGGATACGATAGAGGATAGGATAGGATAGAGGATAGGATAGGATAGCGGAAAGGATAGAATAGAGTATAGAATAGGATAGAGGATAAGATAGGATAGAGGTTAGGATATGATAGAGTAGAGGATAGGATAGAGGAGAGGATAGGGGATTGGATAGGATAGAGGATAGGATAGGATATAGGATAGGATAGGATAGAGGATATTATAGGATAGAGGATAGGATAGGATAGAGGATAGGATAGGATAGAGCATAGGATAGGATAGAGGATAGGATAGGATAGAGGATATGATAGGATAGGATAGAGGATAGGATTGGATAGAGGATAGGATAGGATAGAGGATAGGATAGGATAGAGGATAGGATAGGATAGAGGATAGGATAGGATAGAGGATAGGATAGGATAGAGCATAGGATAGGATAGAGGATAGGATAGGATAGAGGATATGATAGGATAGGATAGAGGATAGGATAGGATAGAGGATATGATAGGATAGAGGATAGGATAGAATAGAGGATAGGATAGGGTAGAGGACAGGTTAGCATAGAGGATAGGATAGGATAGAGGATTCGATAGGATTAAGGATAGGATAGGATAGAGGATAGGATTGGATAGAGGATAGGATAGGATAGAGGATAGGATAGGATAGAGTATAGAATAGGATACAGGATAAGATAGGATAGAGATTAGGATATGATAGAGTATAGGATAGGATAGAGGAGATGATAGGGGATTGGATAGGATAGAGGATAGGATAGGATATAGGATAGGATAGGATAGAGGGTAGGATAGGATAGAGGATAGGATAGGATAGAGGATAGGATAGGATAGAGGATAGGATACGATAGAGGATAGGATAGAATAGAGGATAGGATAGGATAGAGGATAGGATAGGATACAGGATAGGATAGGATAGAGGATACGATATGGGATTGGATAGGATAGAGGATAGGATACGATAGAGGAGAGGATAGGATAGAGGATAGGATAGGATAGAGAATAGGATATAGGATTGGATAGGATAGAGGATAGAATAGGATAGAGGATAGGATAGGATAGAGGATAGGATATAGGATTGGATAGGATAGAGGATAGAATAGGATAGAGGATAGGATAGGATAGAGGATACGATATAGGATTGGATAGGTTAGAGGATAGGATACGATAGAGGATAGGATAGAATAGAGGATAGGATAGGATAGAGGATAGGATAGGGGATTGGATAGGATAGAGGATAGGATAGGATATAGGATAGGATAGGATAGAGGGTAGGATAGGATAGAGGATAGGATAGGATAGAGGATAGGATAGGATAGAGAATAGGATATAGGATTGGATAGGATAGAGGATAGAATAGGATAGAGGATAGGATAGGATTGAGGATAGGATAGGATAGAGGATAGGATAGGGGATTGGATAGGATAGGATAGAGAATAGGGTAGGATAGAGGATACAATAGTATAGAGGATAGGATAGGATATAGGATAGGATAGGATAGAGGATATGGTAGGATAGGATAGAGGATAGGATAGGATAGAGGATAGGATAGGATAGAGGATTGGATTGGATAGAGGTTAGGATAGGATAGAGGATAGGATAGGATAGAGAATAGGATATAGGATTGGATAGGATAGAGGATAGAATAGGATAGAGGATAGGATAGGATAGAGGATAGGATATAGGATTGGATAGGATAGAGGATAGAATAGGATAGAGGATAGGATAGGATAGAGGATAGGATATGATAGAGGATAGGATAGGATAGAGGATAGGATAGGATAGAGGAGAGGATAGGGGATTGGATAGGATAGAGGATAGGATAGGATATAGGATAGGATAGGATAGAGGGTAGGATAGGATAGAGGATAGGATAGGATAGAGGATAGGATAGGATAGAGAATAGGATATAGGATTGGATAGGATAGAGGATAGAATAGGATAGAGGATAGGATAGGATTGAGGATAGGATAGGATAGAGGATAGGATAGGGGATTGGATAGGATAGGATAGAGAATAGGGTAGGATAGAGGATACAATAGTATAGAGGATAGGATAGGATATAGGATAGGATAGGATAGAGGATATGGTAGGATAGGATAGAGGATAGGATAGGATAGAGGATAGGATAGGATAGAGGATAGGATAGGATAGAGGATAGGATAGGATAGAGCATAGGATAGGATAGAGGATAGGATAGGATAGAGGGTATGATAGGAAAGGATAGAGGATAGGATTGGATAGAGGTTAGGATAGGATAGAGGATAGGATAGAGGACTGGATAGGATAGAGGATAGGGTAGGATAGAGGATAGGATAGGATAGAGGATGCGATGTAGGATTGGATAGGATAGAGGATAGGATACGATAGAGGATAGGATAGAATAGAGGATAGGATAGCATAGAGGATAGGATAGGATAGAGGATATGATAGGATAGAGGATACGATATGGGATTGGATAGGATAGAGGATAGTTTAGGATAGAGGATAGGATAGGATAGAGAATAGGATATAGGATTGGATAGGATAGAGGATAGGATTGGATAGAGGTTAGGATAGGATAGAGGATAGGATAGAGGACTGGATAGGATAGAGGATAGGATAGGATAGAGGATAGGATAGGATAGAGGATGCGATATAGGATTGGATAGGATAGAGGATAGGATACGATAGAGGATAGGATAGAATAGAGGATAGGATAGCATAGAGGATAGGATAGGATAGAGGATATGATAGGATAGAGGATACGATATGGGATTGGATAGGATAGAGGATAGTATAGGATAGAGGATAGGATAGGATAGAGGATAGGATAGGATAGAGCATAGGATAGGATAGAGGATAGGATAGGATAGAGGGTATGATAGGAAAGGATAGAGGATTGGATTGGATAGAGGTTAGGATAGGATAGAGGATAGGATAGGATAGAGAATAGGATATAGGATTGGATAGGATAGAGGATAGAATAGGATAGAGGATAGGATAGGATAGAGGATAGGATATAGGATTGGATAGGATAGAGGATAGAATAGGATAGAGGATAGGATAGGATAGAGGATAGGATATGATAGAGGATAGGATAGGATAGAGGATAGGATAGGATAGATTAGAGGATAGGGGATTGGATAGGATAGAGGATAGGATAGGATATAGGATAGGATAGGATAGAGGGTAGGATAGGATAGAGGATAGGATAGGATAGAGGATAGGATAGGATAGAGAATAGGATATAGGATTGGATAGGATAGAGGATAGAATAGGATAGAGGATAGGATAGGATTGAGGATAGGATAGGATAGAGGATAGGATAGGGGATTGGATAGGATAGGATAGAGAATAGGGTAGGATAGAGGATACAATAGTATAGAGGATAGGATAGGATATAGGATAGGATAGGATAGAGGATATGGTAGGATAGGGTAGAGGATAGGATAGGATAGAGGATAGGATAGGATAGAGGATAGGATAGGATAGAGGATAGGATAGGATAGAGCATAGGATAGGATAGAGGATAGGATAGGATAGAGGGTATGATAGGAAAGGATAGAGGATAGGATTGGATAGAGGTTAGGATAGGATAGAGGATAGGATAGAGGACTGGATAGGATAGAGGATAGGATAGGATAGAGGATAGGATAGGATAGAGGATGCGATATAGGATTGGATAGGATAGAGGATAGGATACGATAGAGGATAGGATAGAATAGAGGATAGGATAGCATAGAGGATAGGATAGGATAGAGGATATGATAGGATAGAGGATACGATATGGGATTGGATAGGATAGAGGATAGTATAGGATAGAGGATAGGATAGGATAGAGAATAGGATATAGGATTGGATAGGATAGAGGATAGGATACGATAGAGGATAGGATAGGATAGAGAATAGGATAGGATAGAGGATAGGATAGGATAGAGGATAGGATAGGTTAGAGGATACGATATAGGATTGGATAGGATAGAGGATAGAATAGGATAGAGGATAGGATAGGATAGAGGATAGGATATGATAGAGGATAGGATAGGATAGAGGATAGGATAGGATAGAGGATACGATAGGGGATTGGATAGAATAGAGGATAGGATAGGATACAGGATAGGATAGGATAGAGGATATGATAGGATAGAGGACAGGATAGGATAGAGGATAGGATAGGATAGAGGATATAATAGGATAGAGGATAGGATAGAATAGAGGATAGGATAGGGTAGAGGACAGGTTAGCATAGAGGATAGGATAGGATATAGGATAGGATAGGATAGAGGATAGGGTAGGATAGAGGATAGGATTGGATAGAGGATAGGATAGGATAGAGGATAGGATAGGATAGAGGATAGGATAGGCTAGAGGATACGATATAGGAGTGGATAGGATAGAGGATAGGATACGATAGAGGATAGGATAGGATAGAGGATAGGATAGGATAGCGGAAAGGATAGAATAGAGTATAGAATAGGATAGAGGATAAGATAGGATAGAGGTTAGGATACGATAGAGTATAGGATAGGATAGAGGAGAGGATAGGGGATTGGATAGGATAGAGGATAGGATAGGATATAGGATAGGATAGGATAGAGGATATTATAGGATAGAGGATAGGATAGGATAGAGGATAGGATAGGATAGAGCATAGGATAGGATAGAGGATAGGATAGGATAGAGGATATGATAGGATAGGATAGAGGATAGGATTGGATAGAGGATAGGATAGGATAGAGGATAGGATAGGATAGAGGATAGGATAGGATAGAGGATTCGATAGGATTAAGGATAGGATAGGATAGAGGATAGGATTGGATAGAGGATAGGATAGGATAGAGGATAGGATAGGATAGAGGATAGGATAGGATAGAGGATAGGATAGGATAGAGGATAGGATAGGATAGAGGATAGGATAGGATAGAGGATAGGATAGGATAGAGGATAGGATAGGCTAGAGGATACGATATAGGAGTGGATAGGATAGAGGATAGGATACGATAGAGGATAGGATAGGATAGAGGATAGGATAGGATAGCGGAAAGGATAGAATAGAGTATAGAATAGGATAGAGGATAAGATAGGATAGAGGTTAGGATATGATAGAGTATAGGATAGGATAGAGGAGAGGATAGGGGATTGGATAGGATAGAGGATAGGATAGGATATAGGATAGGATAGGATAGAGGATATTATAGGATAGAGGATAGGATAGGATAGAGGATAGGATAGGATAGAGCATAGGATAGGATAGAGGATAGGATAGGATAGAGGATATGATAGGATAGGATAGAGGATAGGATTGGATAGAGGATAGGATAGGATAGAGGATAGGATAGGATAGAGGATAGGATAGGATAGAGGATAGGATAGGATAGAGGATAGGATAGGATAGAGCATAGGATAGGATAGAGGATAGGATAGGATAGAGGATAGGATAGGATAGAGGATATGATAGGATAGAGGATAGGATAGAATAGAGGATAGGATAGGGTAGAGGACAGGTTAGCATAGAGGATAGGATAGGATAGAGGATTCGATAGGATTAAGGATAGGATAGGATAGAGGATAGGATTGGATAGAGGATAGGATAGGATAGAGGATAGGATAGGATAGAGTATAGAATAGGATACAGGATAAGATAGGATAGAGATTAGGATATGATAGAGTATAGGATAGGATAGAGGAGAGGATAGGGGATTGGATAGGATAGAGGATAGGATAGGATATAGGATAGGATAGGATAGAGGGTAGGATAGGATAGAGGATAGGATAGGATAGAGGATAGGATAGGATAGAGGATAGGATACGATAGAGGATAGGATAGAATAGAGGATAGGATAGGATAGAGGATAGGATAGGATACAGGATAGGATAGGATAGAGGATACGATATGGGATTGGATAGGATAGAGGATAGGATACGATAGAGGAGAGGATAGGATAGAGGATAGGATAGGATAGAGAATAGGATATAGGATTGGATAGGATAGAGGATAGAATAGGATAGAGGATAGGATAGGATAGAGGATAGGATATAGGATTGGATAGGATAGAGGATAGAATAGGATAGAGGATAGGATAGGATAGAGGATACGATATAGGATTGGATAGGTTAGAGGATAGGATACGATAGAGGATAGGATAGAATAGAGGATAGGATAGGATAGAGGATAGGATAGGGGATTGGATAGGATAGAGGATAGGATAGGATATAGGATAGGATAGGATAGAGGGTAGGATAGGATAGAGGATAGGATAGGATAGAGGATAGGATAGGATAGAGAATAGGATATAGGATTGGATAGGATAGAGGATAGAATAGGATAGAGGATAGGATAGGATTGAGGATAGGATAGGATAGAGGATAGGATAGGGGATTGGATAGGATAGGATAGAGAATAGGGTAGGATAGAGGATACAATAGTATAGAGGATAGGATAGGATATAGGATAGGATAGGATAGAGGATATGGTAGGATAGGATAGAGGATAGGATAGGATAGAGGATAGGATAGGATAGAGGATTGGATTGGATAGAGGTTAGGATAGGATAGAGGATAGGATAGGATAGAGAATAGGATATAGGATTGGATAGGATAGAGGATAGAATAGGATAGAGGATAGGATAGGATAGAGGATAGGATATAGGATTGGATAGGATAGAGGATAGAATAGGATAGAGGATAGGATAGGATAGAGGATAGGATATGATAGAGGATAGGATAGGATAGAGGATAGGATAGGATAGAGGAGAGGATAGGGGATTGGATAGGATAGAGGATAGGATAGGATATAGGATAGGATAGGATAGAGGGTAGGATAGGATAGAGGATAGGATAGGATAGAGGATAGGATAGGATAGAGAATAGGATATAGGATTGGATAGGATAGAGGATAGAATAGGATAGAGGATAGGATAGGATTGAGGATAGGATAGGATAGAGGATAGGATAGGGGATTGGATAGGATAGGATAGAGAATAGGGTAGGATAGAGGATACAATAGTATAGAGGATAGGATAGGATATAGGATAGGATAGGATAGAGGATATGGTAGGATAGGATAGAGGATAGGATAGGATAGAGGATAGGATAGGATAGAGGATAGGATAGGATAGAGGATAGGATAGGATAGAGCATAGGATAGGATAGAGGATAGGATAGGATAGAGGGTATGATAGGAAAGGATAGAGGATAGGATTGGATAGAGGTTAGGATAGGATAGAGGATAGGATAGAGGACTGGATAGGATAGAGGATAGGATAGGATAGAGGATAGGATAGGATAGAGGATGCGATGTAGGATTGGATAGGATAGAGGATAGGATACGATAGAGGATAGGATAGAATAGAGGATAGGATAGCATAGAGGATAGGATAGGATAGAGGATATGATAGGATAGAGGATACGATATGGGATTGGATAGGATAGAGGATAGTTTAGGATAGAGGATAGGATAGGATAGAGAATAGGATATAGGATTGGATAGGATAGAGGATAGGATTGGATAGAGGTTAGGATAGGATAGAGGATAGGATAGAGGACTGGATAGGATAGAGGATAGGATAGGATAGAGGATAGGATAGGATAGAGGATGCGATATAGGATTGGATAGGATAGAGGATAGGATACGATAGAGGATAGGATAGAATAGAGCATAGGATAGCATAGAGGATAGGATAGGATAGAGGATATGATAGGATAGAGGATACGATATGGGATTGGATAGGATAGAGGATAGTATAGGATAGAGGATAGGATAGGATAGAGGATAGGATAGGATAGAGCATAGGATAGGATAGAGGATAGGATAGGATAGAGGGTATGATAGGAAAGGATAGAGGATTGGATTGGATAGAGGTTAGGATAGGATAGAGGATAGGATAGGATAGAGAATAGGATATAGGATTGGATAGGATAGAGGATAGAATAGGATAGAGGATAGGATAGGATAGAGGATAGGATATAGGATTGGATAGGATAGAGGATAGAATAGGATAGAGGATAGGATAGGATAGAGGATAGGATATGATAGAGGATAGGATAGGATAGAGGATAGGATAGGATAGATTAGAGGATAGGGGATTGGATAGGATAGAGGATAGGATAGGATATAGGATAGGATAGGATAGAGGGTAGGATAGGATAGAGGATAGGATAGGATAGAGGATAGGATAGGATAGAGAATAGGATATAGGATTGGATAGGATAGAGGATAGAATAGGATAGAGGATAGGATAGGATTGAGGATAGGATAGGATAGAGGATAGGATAGGGGATTGGATAGGATAGGATAGAGAATAGGGTAGGATAGAGGATACAATAGTATAGAGGATAGGATAGGATATAGGATAGGATAGGATAGAGGATATGGTAGGATAGGGTAGAGGATAGGATAGGATAGAGGATAGGATAGGATAGAGGATAGGATAGGATAGAGGATAGGATAGGATAGAGCATAGGATAGGATAGAGGATAGGATAGGATAGAGGGTATGATAGGAAAGGATAGAGGATAGGATTGGATAGAGGTTAGGATAGGATAGAGGATAGGATAGAGGACTGGATAGGATAGAGGATAGGATAGGATAGAGGATAGGATAGGATAGAGGATGCGATATAGGATTGGATAGGATAGAGGATAGGATACGATAGAGGATAGGTTAGAATAGAGGATAGGATAGCATAGAGGATAGGATAGGATAGAGGATATGATAGGATAGAGGATACGATATGGGATTGGATAGGATAGAGGATAGTATAGGATAGAGGATAGGATAGGATAGAGAATAGGATATAGGATTGGATAGGATAGAGGATAGGATACGATAGAGGATAGGATAGGATAGAGAATAGGATAGGATAGAGGATAGGATAGGATAGAGGATAGGATAGGTTAGAGGATACGATATAGGATTGGATAGGATAGAGGATAGAATAGGATAGAGGATAGGATAGGATAGAGGATAGGATATGATAGAGGATAGGATAGGATAGAGGATAGGATAGGATAGAGGATACGATAGGGGATTGGATAGAATAGAGGATAGGATAGGATACAGGATAGGATAGGATAGAGGATATGATAGGATAGAGGACAGGATAGGATAGAGGATAGGATAGGATAGAGGATATAATAGGATAGAGGATAGGATAGAATAGAGGATAGGATAGGGTAGAGGACAGGTTAGCATAGAGGATAGGATAGGATATAGGATAGGATAGGATAGAGGATAGGGTAGGATAGAGGATAGGATTGGATAGAGGATAGGATAGGATAGAGGATAGGATAGGATAGAGGATAGGATAGGCTAGAGGATACGATATAGGAGTGGATAGGATAGAGGATAGGATACGATAGAGGATAGGATAGGATAGAGGATAGGATAGGATAGAGGGTATGATAGGAAAGGATAGAGGATAGGATTGGATAGAGGTTAGGATAGGATAGAGGATAGGATAGAGGACTGGATAGGATAGAGGATAGGATAGGATAGAGGATAGGATAGGATAGAGGATAGGATATGATAGAGGATAGGATAGGATAGAGGATAGGATAGGATAGAGGATACGATAGGGGATTGGATAGAATAGAGGGTAGGATAGGATAGAGGATAGGATAGGATAGAGGATAGGATAGGATAGAGAATAGGATATAGGATTGGATAGGATAGAGGATAGAATAGGATAGAGGATAGGATAGGATTGAGGATAGGATAGGATAGAGGATAGGATAGGGGATTGGATAGGATAGGATAGAGAATAGGGTAGGATAGAGGATACAATAGTATAGAGGATAGGATAGGATATAGGATAGGATAGGATAGAGGATATGGTAGGATAGGATAGAGGATAGGATAGGATAGAGGATAGGATAGGATAGAGGATAGGATAGGATAGAGGATAGGATAGGATAGAGCATAGGATAGGATAGAGGATAGGATAGGATAGAGGGTATGATAGGAAAGGATAGAGGATAGGATTGGATAGAGGTTAGGATAGGATAGAGGATAGGATAGAGGACTGGATAGGATAGAGGATAGGATAGGATAGAGGATAGGATAGGATAGAGGATGCGATGTAGGATTGGATAGGATAGAGGATAGGATACGATAGAGGATAGGATAGAATAGAGGATAGGATAGCATAGAGGATAGGATAGGATAGAGGATATGATAGGATAGAGGATACGATATGGGATTGGATAGGATAGAGGATAGTTTAGGATAGAGGATAGGATAGGATAGAGAATAGGATATAGGATTGGATAGGATAGAGGATAGGATTGGATAGAGGTTAGGATAGGATAGAGGATAGGATAGAGGACTGGATAGGATAGAGGATAGGATAGGATAGAGGATAGGATAGGATAGAGGATGCGATATAGGATTGGATAGGATAGAGGATAGGATACGATAGAGGATAGGATAGAATAGAGGATAGGATAGCATAGAGGATAGGATAGGATAGAGGATATGATAGGATAGAGGATACGATATGGGATTGGATAGGATAGAGGATAGTATAGGATAGAGGATAGGATAGGATAGAGGATAGGATAGGATAGAGCATAGGATAGGATAGAGGATAGGATAGGATAGAGGGTATGATAGGAAAGGATAGAGGATTGGATTGGATAGAGGTTAGGATAGGATAGAGGATAGGATAGGATAGAGAATAGGATATAGGATTGGATAGGATAGAGGATAGAATAGGATAGAGGATAGGATAGGATAGAGGATAGGATATAGGATTGGATAGGATAGAGGATAGAATAGGATAGAGGATAGGATAGGATAGAGGATAGGATATGATAGAGGATAGGATAGGATAGAGGATAGGATAGGATAGATTAGAGGATAGGGGATTGGATAGGATAGAGGATAGGATAGGATATAGGATAGGATAGGATAGAGGGTAGGATAGGATAGAGGATAGGATAGGATAGAGGATAGGATAGGATAGAGAATAGGATATAGGATTGGATAGGATAGAGGATAGAATAGGATAGAGGATAGGATAGGATTGAGGATAGGATAGGATAGAGGATAGGATAGGGGATTGGATAGGATAGGATAGAGAATAGGGTAGGATAGAGGATACAATAGTATAGAGGATAGGATAGGATATAGGATAGGATAGGATAGAGGATATGGTAGGATAGGGTAGAGGATAGGATAGGATAGAGGATAGGATAGGATAGAGGATAGGATAGGATAGAGGATAGGATAGGATAGAGCATAGGATAGGATAGAGGATAGGATAGGATAGAGGGTATGATAGGAAAGGATAGAGGATAGGATTGGATAGAGGTTAGGATAGGATAGAGGATAGGATAGAGGACTGGATAGGATAGAGGATAGGATAGGATAGAGGATAGGATAGGATAGAGGATGCGATATAGGATTGGATAGGATAGAGGATAGGATACGATAGAGGATAGGTTAGAATAGAGGATAGGATAGCATAGAGGATAGGATAGGATAGAGGATATGATAGGATAGAGGATACGATATGGGATTGGATAGGATAGAGGATAGTATAGGATAGAGGATAGGATAGGATAGAGAATAGGATATAGGATTGGATAGGATAGAGGATAGGATACGATAGAGGATAGGATAGGATAGAGAATAGGATAGGATAGAGGATAGGATAGGATAGAGGATAGGATAGGTTAGAGGATACGATATAGGATTGGATAGGATAGAGGATAGAATAGGATAGAGGATAGGATAGGATAGAGGATAGGATATGATAGAGGATAGGATAGGATAGAGGATAGGATAGGATAGAGGATACGATAGGGGATTGGATAGAATAGAGGATAGGATAGGATACAGGATAGGATAGGATAGAGGATATGATAGGATAGAGGACAGGATAGGATAGAGGATAGGATAGGATAGAGGATATAATAGGATAGAGGATAGGATAGAATAGAGGATAGGATAGGGTAGAGGACAGGTTAGCATAGAGGATAGGATAGGATATAGGATAGGATAGGATAGAGGATAGGGTAGGATAGAGGATAGGATTGGATAGAGGATAGGATAGGATAGAGGATAGGATAGGATAGAGGATAGGATAGGCTAGAGGATACGATATAGGAGTGGATAGGATAGAGGATAGGATACGATAGAGGATAGGATAGGATAGAGGATAGGATAGGATAGCGGAAAGGATAGAATAGAGTATAGAATAGGATAGAGGATAAGATAGGATAGAGGTTAGGATACGATAGAGTATAGGATAGGATAGAGGAGAGGATAGGGGATTGGATAGGATAGAGGATAGGATAGGATATAGGATAGGATAGGATAGAGGATATTATAGGATAGAGGATAGGATAGGATAGAGGATAGGATAGGATAGAGCATAGGATAGGATAGAGGATAGGATAGGATAGAGGATATGATAGGATAGGATAGAGGATAGGATTGGATAGAGGATAGGATAGGATAGAGGATAGGATAGGATAGAGGATAGGATAGGATAGAGGATAGGATAGGATAGAGGATAGGATAGGATAGAGGATAGGATAGGTTAGAGGATACGATATAGGATTGGATAGGATAGAGGATAGAATAGGATAGAGGATAGGATAGGATAGAGGATAGGATATGATAGAGGATAGGATAGGATAGAGGATAGGATAGGATAGAGGATAGGATAGGATAGAGAATAGGATATAGGATTGGATAGGATAGAGGATAGAATAGGATAGAGGATAGGATAGGATTGAGGATAGGATAGGATAGAGGATAGGATAGGGGATTGGATAGGATAGGATAGAGAATAGGGTAGGATAGAGGATACAATAGTATAGAGGATAGGATAGGATATAGGATAGGATAGGATAGAGGATATGGTAGGATAGGATAGAGGATAGGATAGGATAGAGGATAGGATAGGATAGAGGATAGGATAGGATAGAGGATAGGATAGGATAGAGCATAGGATAGGATAGAGGATAGGATAGGATAGAGGGTATGATAGGAAAGGATAGAGGATAGGATTGGATAGAGGTTAGGATAGGATAGAGGATAGGATAGAGGACTGGATAGGATAGAGGATAGGATAGGATAGAGGATAGGATAGGATAGAGGATGCGATATAGGATTGGATAGGATAGAGGATAGGATACGATAGAGGATAGGATAGAATAGAGGATAGGATAGCATAGAGGATAGGATAGGATAGAGGATATGATAGGATAGAGGATACGATATGGGATTGGATAGGATAGAGGATAGTATAGGATAGAGGATAGGATAGGATAGAGAATAGGATAATGGATTGGATAGGATAGAGGATAGGATACGATAGAGGATAGGATAGGATAGAGAATAGGATAGGATAGAGGATAGGATAGGATAGAGGATAGGATAGGTTAGAGGATACGATATAGGATTGGATAGGATAGAGGATAGAATAGGATAGAGGATAGGATAGGATAGAGGATAGGATATGATAGAGGATAGGATAGGATAGAGGATAGGATAGGATAGAGGATACGATGGGGGATTGGATAGAATAGAGGATAGGATAGGATACAGGATAGGATAGGATAGAGGATATGATAGGATAGAGGACAGGATAGGATAGAGGATAGGATAGGATAGAGGATATAATAGGATAGAGGATAGGATAGAATAGAGGATAGGATAGGGTAGAGGACAGGTTAGCATAGAGGATAGGATAGGATATAGGATAGGATAGGATAGAGGATAGGATAGGATAGAGGATAGGATTGGATAGAGGATAGGATAGGATAGAGGATAGGATAGGATAGAGGATAGGATAGGCTAGAGGATACGATATAGGAGTGGATAGGATAGAGGATAGGATACGATAGAGGATAGGATAGGATAGAGGATAGGATAGGATAGCGGAAAGGATAGAATAGAGTATAGAATAGGATAGAGGATAAGATAGGATAGAGGTTAGGATATGATAGAGTATAGGATAGGATAGAGGAGAGGATAGGGGATTGGATAGGATAGAGGATAGGCTGGGATATAGGATAGGATAGGATAGAGGATATTATAGGATAGAGGATAGGATAGGATAGAGGATAGGATAGGATAGAGCATAGGATAGGATAGAGGATAGGATAGGATAGAGGATATGATAGGATAGGATAGAGGATAGGATTGGATAGAGGATAGGATAGGATAGAGGATAGGATAGGATAGAGGATAGGATAGGATAGAGGATTCGATAGGATTAAGGATAGGATAGGATAGAGGATAGGATTGGATAGAGGATAGGATAGGATAGAGGATAGGATAGGATAGAGGATAGGATAGGATAGAGGATAGGATAGGATAGAGGATAGGATAGGATAGAGGATAGGATAGGATAGAGGATAGGATAGGATAGAGGATAGGATAGGCTAGAGGATACGATATAGGAGTGGATAGGATAGAGGATAGGATACGATAGAGGATAGGATAGGATAGAGGATAGGATAGGATAGCGGAAAGGATAGAATAGAGTATAGAATAGGATAGAGGATAAGATAGGATAGAGGTTAGGATATGATAGAGTATAGGATAGGATAGAGGAGAGGATAGGGGATTGGATAGGATAGAGGATAGGATAGGATATAGGATAGGATAGGATAGAGGATATTATAGGATAGAGGATAGGATGGGATAGAGGATAGGATAGGATAGAGCATAGGATAGGATAGAGGATAGGATAGGACAGAGGATATGATAGGATAGGATAGAGGATAGGATTGGATAGAGGATAGGATAGGATAGAGGATAGGATAGGATAGAGGATAGGATAGGATAGAGGATAGGATAGGATAGAGCATAGGATAGGATAGAGGATAGGATAGGATAGAGGGTATGATAGGAAAGGATAGAGGATAGGATTGGATAGAGGTTAGGATAGGATAGAGGATAGGATAGAGGACTGGATAGGATAGAGGATAGGATAGGATAGAGGATAGGATAGGATAGAGGATGCGATATAGGATTGGATAGGATAGAGGATAGGATACGATAGAGGATAGGATAGAATAGAGGATAGGATAGCATAGAGGATAGGATAGGATAGAGGATATGATAGGATAGAGGATACGATATGGGATTGGATAGGATAGAGGATAGTATAGGATAGAGGATAGGATAGGATAGAGAATAGGATAATGGATTGGATAGGATAGAGGATAGGATACGATAGAGGATAGGATAGGATAGAGAATAGGATAGGATAGAGGATAGGATAGGATAGAGGATAGGATAGGTTAGAGGATACGATATAGGATTGGATAGGATAGAGGATAGAATAGGATAGAGGATAGGATAGGATAGAGGATAGGATATGATAGAGGATAGGATAGGATAGAGGATAGGATAGGATAGAGGATACGATGGGGGATTGGATAGAATAGAGGATAGGATAGGATACAGGATAGGATAGGATAGAGGATATGATAGGATAGAGGACAGGATAGGATAGAGGATAGGATAGGATAGAGGATATAATAGGATAGAGGATAGGATAGAATAGAGGATAGGATAGGGTAGAGGACAGGTTAGCATAGAGGATAGGATAGGATATAGGATAGGATAGGATAGAGGATAGGATAGGATAGAGGATAGGATTGGATAGAGGATAGGATAGGATAGAGGATAGGATAGGATAGAGGATAGGATAGGCTAGAGGATACGATATAGGAGTGGATAGGATAGAGGATAGGATACGATAGAGGATAGGATAGGATAGAGGATAGGATAGGATAGCGGAAAGGATAGAATAGAGTATAGAATAGGATAGAGGATAAGATAGGATAGAGGTTAGGATATGATAGAGTATAGGATAGGATAGAGGAGAGGATAGGGGATTGGATAGGATAGAGGATAGGCTGGGATATAGGATAGGATAGGATAGAGGATATTATAGGATAGAGGATAGGATAGGATAGAGGATAGGATAGGATAGAGGATAGGATTGGATAGAGGATAGGATAGGATAGAGGATAGGATAGGATAGAGGATAGGATAGGCTAGAGGATACGATATAGGAGTGGATAGGATAGAGGATAGGATACGATAGAGGATAGGATAGGATAGAGGATAGGATAGGATAGCGGAAAGGATAGAATAGAGTATAGAATAGGATAGAGGATAAGATAGGATAGAGGTTAGGATACGATAGAGTATAGGATAGGATAGAGGAGAGGATAGGGGATTGGATAGGATAGAGGATAGGATAGGATATAGGATAGGATAGGATAGAGGATATTATAGGATAGAGGATAGGATAGGATAGAGGATAGGATAGGATAGAGCATAGGATAGGATAGAGGATAGGATAGGATAGAGGATATGATAGGATAGGATAGAGGATAGGATTGGATAGAGGATAGGATAGGATAGAGGATAGGATAGGATAGAGGATAGGATAGGATAGAGGATAGGATAGGATAGAGGATAGGATAGGTTAGAGGATACGATATAGGATTGGATAGGATAGAGGATAGAATAGGATAGAGGATAGGATAGGATAGAGGATAGGATATGATAGAGGATAGGATAGGATAGAGGATAGGATAGGATAGAGGATAGGATAGGATAGAGAATAGGATATAGGATTGGATAGGATAGAGGATAGAATAGGATAGAGGATAGGATAGGATTGAGGATAGGATAGGATAGAGGATAGGATAGGGGATTGGATAGGATAGGATAGAGAATAGGGTAGGATAGAGGATACAATAGTATAGAGGATAGGATAGGATATAGGATAGGATAGGATAGAGGATATGGTAGGATAGGATAGAGGATAGGATAGGATAGAGGATAGGATAGGATAGAGGATAGGATAGGATAGAGGATAGGATAGGATAGAGCATAGGATAGGATAGAGGATAGGATAGGATAGAGGGTATGATAGGAAAGGATAGAGGATAGGATTGGATAGAGGTTAGGATAGGATAGAGGATAGGATAGAGGACTGGATAGGATAGAGGATAGGATAGGATAGAGGATAGGATAGGATAGAGGATGCGATATAGGATTGGATAGGATAGAGGATAGGATACGATAGAGGATAGGATAGAATAGAGGATAGGATAGCATAGAGGATAGGATAGGATAGAGGATATGATAGGATAGAGGATACGATATGGGATTGGATAGGATAGAGGATAGTATAGGATAGAGGATAGGATAGGATAGAGAATAGGATAATGGATTGGATAGGATAGAGGATAGGATACGATAGAGGATAGGATAGGATAGAGAATAGGATAGGATAGAGGATAGGATAGGATAGAGGATAGGATAGGTTAGAGGATACGATATAGGATTGGATAGGATAGAGGATAGAATAGGATAGAGGATAGGATAGGATAGAGGATAGGATATGATAGAGGATAGGATAGGATAGAGGATAGGATAGGATAGAGGATACGATGGGGGATTGGATAGAATAGAGGATAGGATAGGATACAGGATAGGATAGGATAGAGGATATGATAGGATAGAGGACAGGATAGGATAGAGGATAGGATAGGATAGAGGATATAATAGGATAGAGGATAGGATAGAATAGAGGATAGGATAGGGTAGAGGACAGGTTAGCATAGAGGATAGGATAGGATATAGGATAGGATAGGATAGAGGATAGGATAGGATAGAGGATAGGATTGGATAGAGGATAGGATAGGATAGAGGATAGGATAGGATAGAGGATAGGATAGGCTAGAGGATACGATATAGGAGTGGATAGGATAGAGGATAGGATACGATAGAGGATAGGATAGGATAGAGGATAGGATAGGATAGCGGAAAGGATAGAATAGAGTATAGAATAGGATAGAGGATAAGATAGGATAGAGGTTAGGATATGATAGAGTATAGGATAGGATAGAGGAGAGGATAGGGGATTGGATAGGATAGAGGATAGGCTGGGATATAGGATAGGATAGGATAGAGGATATTATAGGATAGAGGATAGGATAGGATAGAGGATAGGATAGGATAGAGCATAGGATAGGATAGAGGATAGGATAGGATAGAGGATATGATAGGATAGGATAGAGGATAGGATTGGATAGAGGATAGGATAGGATAGAGGATAGGATAGGATAGAGGATAGGATAGGATAGAGGATTCGATAGGATTAAGGATAGGATAGGATAGAGGATAGGATTGGATAGAGGATAGGATAGGATAGAGGATAGGATAGGATAGAGGATAGGATAGGATAGAGGATAGGATATGATAGAGGATAGGATAGGATAGAGGATAGGATAGGATACAGGATAGGATAGGGGATTGGATAGGATAGAGGATAGGATAGGATAGAGGATAGGATAGGATAGAGGATAGGATAGGATAGAGGATAGGATAGGATAGAGGATAGGATAGGCTAGAGGATACGATATAGGAGTGGATAGGATAGAGGATAGGATACGATAGAGGATAGGATAGGATAGAGGATAGGATAGGATAGCGGAAAGGATAGAATAGAGTATAGAATAGGATAGAGGATAAGATAGGATAGAGGTTAGGATATGATAGAGTATAGGATAGGATAGAGGAGAGGATAGGGGATTGGATAGGATAGAGGATAGGATAGGATATAGGATAGGATAGGATAGAGGATATTATAGGATAGAGGATAGGATGGGATAGATAATAGGATAGGATAGAGCATAGGATAGGATAGAGGATAGGATAGGATAGAGGATATGATAGGATAGGATAGAGGATAGGATTGGATAGAGGATAGGATAGGATAGAGGATAGGATAGGATAGAGGATAGGATAGGATAGAGGATAGGATAGGATAGAGGATAGGATAGGATAGAGCATAGGATAGGATAGAGGATAGGATAGGATAGAGGATATGATAGGATAGGATAGAGGATAGGATAGGATAGAGGATATGATAGGATAGAGGATAGGATAGAATAGAGGATAGGATAGGGTAGAGGACAGGTTAGCATAGAGGATAGGATAGGATAGAGGATTCGATAGGATTAAGGATAGGATAGGATAGAGGATAGGATTGGATAGAGGATAGGATAGGATAGAGGATAGGATAGGATAGAGGATAGTATAGGATAGAGAATAGGATATAGGATTGGATAGGATAGAGGATAGAATAGGATAGAGGATAGGATAGGATAGAGGATAGGATATGATAGAGGATAGGATAGGATAGAGGATAGGATAGGATAGAGGATACGATAGGGGATTGGATAGAATAGAGGATAGGATAGGATACAGGATAGGATAGGATAGAGGATATGATAGGATAGAGGACAGGATAGGATAGAGGATAGGATAGGATAGAGATTATGATAGGATAGAGGATAGGATATAATAGAGGATAGGATAGGGTAGAGGACAGGTTAGCATAGAGGATAGGATAGGATAGAGGATTCGATAGGATTGAGGATAGGATAGGATAGAGGATAGGATAGGGGATTGGATAGGATAGGATAGAGAATAGGGTAGGGTAGAAGATACAATAGTATAGAGGATAGGATAGGATAGAGGATAGGATAGGATAGAGGATATCATAGGATAGAGGATACGATATGGGATTGGATAGGATAGAGGATAGGATACGATAGAGGATAGGATAGGATAGAGGATAGGATAGGATAGAGAATAGGATATAGGATTGGATAGGATAGAGGATAAGATAGGATAGAGGATAGGATAGGATAGAGGATAGGATAGGATAGGATAGATGATATTATAGTAAAGAGGATAGTATATGATAGAGGATAGGATACGGGACTGGATAGGATAGAGGATAGGATAGGATAGAGGATAGGATAGGATAGAGGATAGGATAGGATAGAGGATAGGATAGGATAGAGGATAGGATAGGATAGAGGATAGGATAGGATAGAGGATAGGATAGGATAGAGGATAGGATAGGATAGAGGATAGGATAGGATAGAGGATAGGATAGGATAGAGGATAGGATAGGATAGAGGATAGGATAGGATAGAGGATAGGATAGGATAGAGGATAGGATAGGATAGAGGATAGGATAGGATAGAGGATAGGATAGGATAGAGGATAGGATAGGATAGAGGATAGGATAGGATATAGGATACGATATGGGATTGGATAGGATAGAGGATAGGATACGATAGAGGATAGGATTGGATAGAGGATAGGATACGATAGAGGATAGGATAGGATAGAGGATAGGATAGGATAGCGGAAAGGATAGGATACAGTATAGAATAGGATACAGGATAAGATAGGATAGAGATTAGGATATGATAGAGTATAGGATAGGATAGAGGAGAGGATAGGGGATTGGATAGGATAGAGGATAGGATAGGATATAGGATAGGATAGGATAGAGGGTAGGATAGGATAGAGGATAGGATAGGATAGAGGATAGGATAGGATAGAGAATAGGATATAGGATTGGATACGATAGAGGATAGAATAGGATAGAGGATAGGATAGGATAGAGGATAGGATATGATAGAGGATAGGATAGGATAGAGGATAGGATAGGATACAGGATAGGATAGGGGATTGGATAGAATAGAGGATAGGATAGGGTACAGGATAGGATAGGATAGAGGATAGGATAGGATAGAGGATAGGATAGGATAGAGGATAGGATAGGATAGAGGATAGGATAGGATCGAGGATAGGATAGGATAGAGGATAGGATAGGATAGAGGATAGGATAGGATAGAGGATAGGATAGGATAGAGGATACGATATAGGATTGGATAGGTTAGAGGATAGGATACGATAGAGGATAGGATAGAATAGAGGATAGGATAGGATAGAGGATAGGATAGGATAGAGGATATGATAGGATAGAGGATACGATATGGGATTGGATAGGATAGAGGATAGGATACGATAGAGGATAGGATAGGATAGAGGATAGGATAGGATAGAGGATAGGATAGGATAGAGGATAGGATAGGATAGAGGATAGGATAGGATAGAGGATACGATATAGGAATGGATAGGATAGAGGATAGGATACGATAGAGGATAGGATAGAATAGAGGATAGGATAGGATAGAGGATAGGATAGGATAGAGGATAGGATAGGATATAGGATACGATATGGGATTGGATAGGATAGAGGATAGGATACGATAGAGGATAGGATTGGATAGAGGATAGGATACGATAGAGGATAGGATAGGATAGAGGATAGGATAGGATAGCGGAAAGGATAGGATAGAGTATAGAATAGGATACAGGATAAGATAGGATAGAGATTAGGATATGATAGAGTATAGGATAGGATAGAGGAGAGGATAGGGGATTGGATAGGATAGAGGATAGGATAGGATATAGGATAGGATAGGATAGAGGGAAGGATAGGATAGAGGATAGGATAGGATAGAGGATAGGATAGGATAGAGAATAGGATATAGGATTGGATACGATAGAGGATAGAATAGGATAGAGGATAGGATAGGATAGAGGATAGGATATGATAGAGGATAGGATAGGATAGAGGATAGGACAGGATACAGGATAGGATAGGGGATTGGATAGAATAGAGGATAGGATAGGGTACAGGATAGGATAGGATAGAGGATAGGATAGGATAGAGGATAGGATAGGATAGAGGATAGGATAGGATAGAGGATAGGATAGGATAGAGGATAGGATAGGATAGAGGATAGGATAGGATAGAGGATAGGATAGGATAGAGGATAGGATAGGATAGAGGATAGGATAGGATAGAGGATAGGATAGGATAGAGGATACGATATAGGATTGGATAGGTTAGAGGATAGGATACGATAGAGGATAGGATAGAATAGAGGATAGGATAGGATAGAGGATAGGATAGGATAGAGGATATGATAGGATAGAGGATACGATATGGGATTGGATAGGATAGAGGATAGGATACGATAGAGGATAGGATAGGATAGAGGATAGGATAGGATAGAGGATAGGATAGGATAGCGGATAGGATAGGATAGAGGATAGGATAGGATAGGATAGATGATATTATAGTAAAGAGGATAGTATATGATAGAGGATAGGATACGGGACTGGATAGGATAGAGGATAGGATAGGATAGAGGATAGGATAGGATAGAGGATAGGATAGGATAGAGGATAGGATAGGATAGAGGATAGGATAGGATAGAGGATAGGATAGGATAGAGGATAGGATAGGATAGGATAGATGATATTACAGTAAAGAGGATAGTATATGATAGAGGATAGGATACGGGACTGGATAGGATAGAGGATAGGATAGGATAGAGGATAGGATAGGATAGAGGATAGGATAGCATAGAGGATAGGATAGGATAGAGGATAGGATAGGATAGAGGATAGGATAGGATAGAGGATAGGATAGGATAGAGGATACGATATAGGATTGGATAGGTTAGAGGATAGGATACGATAGAGGATAGGATAGAATAGAGGATAGGATAGGATAGAGGATAGGATAGGATAGAGGATATGATAGGATAGAGGATACGATATGGGATTGGATAGGATAGAGGATAGGATACGATAGAGGATAGGATAGGATAGAGGATAGGATAGGATAGAGGATAGGATAGGATAGAGGATAGGATAGGATAGAGGATACGATATACGAATGGATAGGATAGAGGATAGGATACGATAGAGGATAGGATAGAATAGAGGATAGGATAGGATAGAGGATAGGATAGAATAGAGGATAGGATAGGATATAGGATACGATATGGGATTGGATAGGATAGAGGATAGGATACGATAGAGGATAGGATTGGATAGAGGATAGGATACGATAGAGGATAGGATAGGATAGAGGATAGGATAGGATAGAGTATAGAATAGGATACAGGATAAGATAGGATAGAGATTAGGATATGATAGAGTATAGGATAGGATAGAGGAGAGGATAGGGGATTGGATAGGATAGAGGATAGGATAGGATGTAGGATAGGATAGGATAGAGGATAGGATAGAATAGAGGATAGGATAGGGTAGAGGACAGGTTAGCATAGAGGATAGGATAGGATATAGGATAGGATAGGATAGAGGATAGGATAGGATAGAGGATAGGATTGGATAGAGGATAGGATAGGATAGAGGATAGGATAGGATAGAGGATAGGATAGGCTAGAGGATACGATATAGGAGTGGATAGGATAGAGGATAGGATACGATAGAGGATAGGATAGGATAGAGGATAGGATAGGATAGCGGAAAGGATAGAATAGAGTATAGAATAGGATAGAGGATAAGATAGGATAGAGGTTAGGATATGATAGAGTATAGGATAGGATAGAGGAGAGGATAGGGGATTGGATAGGATAGAGGATAGGCTGGGATATAGGATAGGATAGGATAGAGGATATTATAGGATAGAGGATAGGATAGGATAGAGGATAGGATAGGATAGAGCATAGGATAGGATAGAGGATAGGATAGGATAGAGGATATGATAGGATAGGATAGAGGATAGGATTGGATAGAGGATAGGATAGGATAGAGGATAGGATAGGATAGAGGATAGGATAGGATAGAGGATTCGATAGGATTAAGGATAGGATAGGATAGAGGATAGGATTGGATAGAGGATAGGATAGGATAGAGGATAGGATAGGATAGAGGATAGGATAGGATAGAGGATAGGATAGGATAGAGGATAGGATAGGATAGAGGATAGGATAGGATAGAGGATAGGATAGGATAGAGGATAGGATAGGCTAGAGGATACGATATAGGAGTGGATAGGATAGAGGATAGGATACGATAGAGGATAGGATAGGATAGAGGATAGGATAGGATAGCGGAAAGGATAGAATAGAGTATAGAATAGGATAGAGGATAAGATAGGATAGAGGTTAGGATATGATAGAGTATAGGATAGGATAGAGGAGAGGATAGGGGATTGGATAGGATAGAGGATAGGATAGGATATAGGATAGGATAGGATAGAGGATATTATAGGATAGAGGATAGGATGGGATAGAGGATAGGATAGGATAGAGCATAGGATAGGATAGAGGATAGGATAGGACAGAGGATATGATAGGATAGGATAGAGGATAGGATTGGATAGAGGATAGGATAGGATAGAGGATAGGATAGGATAGAGGATAGGATAGGATAGAGGATAGGATAGGATAGAGCATAGGATAGGATAGAGGATAGGATAGGATAGAGGGTATGATAGGAAAGGATAGAGGATAGGATTGGATAGAGGTTAGGATAGGATAGAGGATAGGATAGAGGACTGGATAGGATAGAGGATAGGATAGGATAGAGGATAGGATAGGATAGAGGATGCGATATAGGATTGGATAGGATAGAGGATAGGATACGATAGAGGATAGGATAGAATAGAGGATAGGATAGCATAGAGGATAGGATAGGATAGAGGATATGATAGGATAGAGGATACGATATGGGATTGGATAGGATAGAGGATAGTATAGGATAGAGGATAGGATAGGATAGAGAATAGGATAATGGATTGGATAGGATAGAGGATAGGATACGATAGAGGATAGGATAGGATAGAGAATAGGATAGGATAGAGGATAGGATAGGATAGAGGATAGGATAGGTTAGAGGATACGATATAGGATTGGATAGGATAGAGGATAGAATAGGATAGAGGATAGGATAGGATAGAGGATAGGATATGATAGAGGATAGGATAGGATAGAGGATAGGATAGGATAGAGGATACGATGGGGGATTGGATAGAATAGAGGATAGGATAGGATACAGGATAGGATAGGATAGAGGATATGATAGGATAGAGGACAGGATAGGATAGAGGATAGGATAGGATAGAGGATATAATAGGATAGAGGATAGGATAGAATAGAGGATAGGATAGGGTAGAGGACAGGTTAGCATAGAGGATAGGATAGGATATAGGATAGGATAGGATAGAGGATAGGATAGGATAGAGGATAGGATTGGATAGAGGATAGGATAGGATAGAGGATAGGATAGGATAGAGGATAGGATAGGCTAGAGGATACGATATAGGAGTGGATAGGATAGAGGATAGGATACGATAGAGGATAGGATAGGATAGAGGATAGGATAGGATAGCGGAAAGGATAGAATAGAGTATAGAATAGGATAGAGGATAAGATAGGATAGAGGTTAGGATATGATAGAGTATAGGATAGGATAGAGGAGAGGATAGGGGATTGGATAGGATAGAGGATAGGCTGGGATATAGGATAGGATAGGATAGAGGATATTATAGGATAGAGGATAGGATAGGATAGAGGATAGGATAGGATAGAGGATAGGATTGGATAGAGGATAGGATAGGATAGAGGATAGGATAGGATAGAGGATAGGATAGGCTAGAGGATACGATATAGGAGTGGATAGGATAGAGGATAGGATACGATAGAGGATAGGATAGGATAGAGGATAGGATAGGATAGCGGAAAGGATAGAATAGAGTATAGAATAGGATAGAGGATAAGATAGGATAGAGGTTAGGATACGATAGAGTATAGGATAGGATAGAGGAGAGGATAGGGGATTGGATAGGATAGAGGATAGGATAGGATATAGGATAGGATAGGATAGAGGATATTATAGGATAGAGGATAGGATAGGATAGAGGATAGGATAGGATAGAGCATAGGATAGGATAGAGGATAGGATAGGATAGAGGATATGATAGGATAGGATAGAGGATAGGATTGGATAGAGGATAGGATAGGATAGAGGATAGGATAGGATAGAGGATAGGATAGGATAGAGGATAGGATAGGATAGAGGATAGGATAGGTTAGAGGATACGATATAGGATTGGATAGGATAGAGGATAGAATAGGATAGAGGATAGGATAGGATAGAGGATAGGATATGATAGAGGATAGGATAGGATAGAGGATAGGATAGGATAGAGGATAGGATAGGATAGAGAATAGGATATAGGATTGGATAGGATAGAGGATAGAATAGGATAGAGGATAGGATAGGATTGAGGATAGGATAGGATAGAGGATAGGATAGGGGATTGGATAGGATAGGATAGAGAATAGGGTAGGATAGAGGATACAATAGTATAGAGGATAGGATAGGATATAGGATAGGATAGGATAGAGGATATGGTAGGATAGGATAGAGGATAGGATAGGATAGAGGATAGGATAGGATAGAGGATAGGATAGGATAGAGGATAGGATAGGATAGAGCATAGGATAGGATAGAGGATAGGATAGGATAGAGGGTATGATAGGAAAGGATAGAGGATAGGATTGGATAGAGGTTAGGATAGGATAGAGGATAGGATAGAGGACTGGATAGGATAGAGGATAGGATAGGATAGAGGATAGGATAGGATAGAGGATGCGATATAGGATTGGATAGGATAGAGGATAGGATACGATAGAGGATAGGATAGAATAGAGGATAGGATAGCATAGAGGATAGGATAGGATAGAGGATATGATAGGATAGAGGATACGATATGGGATTGGATAGGATAGAGGATAGTATAGGATAGAGGATAGGATAGGATAGAGAATAGGATAATGGATTGGATAGGATAGAGGATAGGATACGATAGAGGATAGGATAGGATAGAGAATAGGATAGGATAGAGGATAGGATAGGATAGAGGATAGGATAGGTTAGAGGATACGATATAGGATTGGATAGGATAGAGGATAGAATAGGATAGAGGATAGGATAGGATAGAGGATAGGATATGATAGAGGATAGGATAGGATAGAGGATAGGATAGGATAGAGGATACGATGGGGGATTGGATAGAATAGAGGATAGGATAGGATACAGGATAGGATAGGATAGAGGATATGATAGGATAGAGGACAGGATAGGATAGAGGATAGGATAGGATAGAGGATATAATAGGATAGAGGATAGGATAGAATAGAGGATAGGATAGGGTAGAGGACAGGTTAGCATAGAGGATAGGATAGGATATAGGATAGGATAGGATAGAGGATAGGATAGGATAGAGGATAGGATTGGATAGAGGATAGGATAGGATAGAGGATAGGATAGGATAGAGGATAGGATAGGCTAGAGGATACGATATAGGAGTGGATAGGATAGAGGATAGGATACGATAGAGGATAGGATAGGATAGAGGATAGGATAGGATAGCGGAAAGGATAGAATAGAGTATAGAATAGGATAGAGGATAAGATAGGATAGAGGTTAGGATATGATAGAGTATAGGATAGGATAGAGGAGAGGATAGGGGATTGGATAGGATAGAGGATAGGCTGGGATATAGGATAGGATAGGATAGAGGATATTATAGGATAGAGGATAGGATAGGATAGAGGATAGGATAGGATAGAGCATAGGATAGGATAGAGGATAGGATAGGATAGAGGATATGATAGGATAGGATAGAGGATAGGATTGGATAGAGGATAGGATAGGATAGAGGATAGGATAGGATAGAGGATAGGATAGGATAGAGGATTCGATAGGATTAAGGATAGGATAGGATAGAGGATAGGATTGGATAGAGGATAGGATAGGATAGAGGATAGGATAGGATAGAGGATAGGATAGGATAGAGGATAGGATATGATAGAGGATAGGATAGGATAGAGGATAGGATAGGATACAGGATAGGATAGGGGATTGGATAGGATAGAGGATAGGATAGGATAGAGGATAGGATAGGATAGAGGATAGGATAGGATAGAGGATAGGATAGGATAGAGGATAGGATAGGCTAGAGGATACGATATAGGAGTGGATAGGATAGAGGATAGGATACGATAGAGGATAGGATAGGATAGAGGATAGGATAGGATAGCGGAAAGGATAGAATAGAGTATAGAATAGGATAGAGGATAAGATAGGATAGAGGTTAGGATATGATAGAGTATAGGATAGGATAGAGGAGAGGATAGGGGATTGGATAGGATAGAGGATAGGATAGGATATAGGATAGGATAGGATAGAGGATATTATAGGATAGAGGATAGGATGGGATAGATAATAGGATAGGATAGAGCATAGGATAGGATAGAGGATAGGATAGGATAGAGGATATGATAGGATAGGATAGAGGATAGGATTGGATAGAGGATAGGATAGGATAGAGGATAGGATAGGATAGAGGATAGGATAGGATAGAGGATAGGATAGGATAGAGGATAGGATAGGATAGAGCATAGGATAGGATAGAGGATAGGATAGGATAGAGGATATGATAGGATAGGATAGAGGATAGGATAGGATAGAGGATATGATAGGATAGAGGATAGGATAGAATAGAGGATAGGATAGGGTAGAGGACAGGTTAGCATAGAGGATAGGATAGGATAGAGGATTCGATAGGATTAAGGATAGGATAGGATAGAGGATAGGATTGGATAGAGGATAGGATAGGATAGAGGATAGGATAGGATAGAGGATAGTATAGGATAGAGAATAGGATATAGGATTGGATAGGATAGAGGATAGAATAGGATAGAGGATAGGATAGGATAGAGGATAGGATATGATAGAGGATAGGATAGGATAGAGGATAGGATAGGATAGAGGATACGATAGGGGATTGGATAGAATAGAGGATAGGATAGGATACAGGATAGGATAGGATAGAGGATATGATAGGATAGAGGACAGGATAGGATAGAGGATAGGATAGGATAGAGATTATGATAGGATAGAGGATAGGATATAATAGAGGATAGGATAGGGTAGAGGACAGGTTAGCATAGAGGATAGGATAGGATAGAGGATTCGATAGGATTGAGGATAGGATAGGATAGAGGATAGGATAGGGGATTGGATAGGATAGGATAGAGAATAGGGTAGGGTAGAAGATACAATAGTATAGAGGATAGGATAGGATAGAGGATAGGATAGGATAGAGGATATCATAGGATAGAGGATACGATATGGGATTGGATAGGATAGAGGATAGGATACGATAGAGGATAGGATAGGATAGAGGATAGGATAGGATAGAGAATAGGATATAGGATTGGATAGGATAGAGGATAAGATAGGATAGAGGATAGGATAGGATAGAGGATAGGATAGGATAGGATAGATGATATTATAGTAAAGAGGATAGTATATGATAGAGGATAGGATACGGGACTGGATAGGATAGAGGATAGGATAGGATAGAGGATAGGATAGGATAGAGGATAGGATAGGATAGAGGATAGGATAGGATAGAGGATAGGATAGGATAGAGGATAGGATAGGATAGAGGATAGGATAGGATAGAGGATAGGATAGGATAGAGGAGGATAGAGGATAGGATAGGATAGAGGATAGGATAGGATAGAGGATAGGATAGGATAGAGGATAGGATAGGATAGAGGATAGGATAGGATAGAGGATAGGATAGGATAGAGGATAGGATAGGATAGAGGATAGGATAGGATAGAGGATAGGATAGGATAGAGGATAGGATAGGATAGAGGATAGGATAGGATATAGGATACGATATGGGATTGGATAGGATAGAGGATAGGATACGATAGAGGATAGGATTGGATAGAGGATAGGATACGATAGAGGATAGGATAGGATAGAGGATAGGATAGGATAGCGGAAAGGATAGGATACAGTATAGAATAGGATACAGGATAAGATAGGATAGAGATTAGGATATGATAGAGTATAGGATAGGATAGAGGAGAGGATAGGGGATTGGATAGGATAGAGGATAGGATAGGATATAGGATAGGATAGGATAGAGGGTAGGATAGGATAGAGGATAGGATAGGATAGAGGATAGGATAGGATAGAGAATAGGATATAGGATTGGATACGATAGAGGATAGAATAGGATAGAGGATAGGATAGGATAGAGGATAGGATATGATAGAGGATAGGATAGGATAGAGGATAGGATAGGATACAGGATAGGATAGGGGATTGGATAGAATAGAGGATAGGATAGGGTACAGGATAGGATAGGATAGAGGATAGGATAGGATAGAGGATAGGATAGGATAGAGGATAGGATAGGATAGAGGATAGGATAGGATCGTGGATAGAGGATAGGATAGGATAGAGGATAGGATAGGATAGAGGATAGGATAGGTTAGAGGATAGGATATTGGATTGGATAGGAGTGGAAGGAGACGATAGAGAGTGGTTAGGATGAGTTGAGAGGTTAGGTTAGAGGATAGGTAGAGGATAGTGGTATGAGAGGATAGAGGAGACGAGAGGGTAGGAGAGGTGAGTGGATAGGAGTCGATAGAGTGTGGTGAGGAGTGAGGAGAGGTTTGGAGTGAGGTGAGGATGTGGAGTGTGGTGTGGAGAGGTGTGAGGTGTGGAGTGGTGTGTGGTGTCAGTGTGTGGTTGGTGTGGAGTGTGGAGTGGTGTAGTGTGTGGAGAGGAGTGTTGTGTGGAGTGGTGTGGTGAGTGGTGTGGAGTAGGGTGTGGTGGTGTGGTGTGGAGTGTGGTGTCAGTGTGGGGTGGGGTGTGGTGTGTGGTGTGGTGTAGTGTGAGAGCGAGGGGCAGACGCAGAAGGGGGGGGGGGGTGTGTGAGTGAGGAAGAAGTGAAGAGTGAAGTGAATTGAAATGTGAGGTGAAGTGTGAAGTGAAGTGAAGAGTGCAAGTGAAGTGAAGAGTGAAGTGAAGTGAAGCGTGGAGTGAAGTGAAGAGTGAGGTGAGTGAAGAGTGAAGTGAATGGAAGTGTGAGGTGAAGAGTGAAGTGAAGTGAAGAGTGAAGTGAAGTGAAGAGTGAAGTGAAGTGAAGAGTGAAGTGAAGTGAAGAGTGAAGTGAAGTGAAGAGTGAGGTGAAGTGAAGAGTGAAGTGAATTGCAATGTGAGGTGAAGAGTGAAGTGATGTGAAGAGTGAAGTGAAGTGAAGAGTGAAGTGCAGTGAAGAGTGGAGTGAAGTGAAGAGTGAGGTGCAGTGAAGAGTTAAGTGAATTGAAGTGTGAGGTGAAGAGTGACGTGAAGTGAAGAGTGCAGTGAAGTGAAGAGTGAAGTGAACTGAAGAGTGAGTGAAGAGTGAAGAGTGAAGTGAAGTGACGAGTGAAGTGAAGAGAGAGTGAAGTGAAGTGAAGAGTGAAGTGAAGTGAAGAGTGAAGTGACGTGAAGGGTACAGTGACAGTGAAGAGTGGAGTGAATTGAACAGTGAAGTGAACGGGTGAAGTGACAGTGAAGAGTGAAGTGAAGTGAAGAGTGATGTGAAGTGAAGAGTGACAGTGAAGTGAAGAGTGACAGTGGAGTGAAGCGTGAGGTGACATTGAAGTGTGAAGTGGCAGAGTGAAGTGAAGTGAAGAGTGAAGGTGAAGTGACAGAGTGAAGTGAAGTAAAGAGTGAAGTGAAGTGAAGTGTGAAGTGAAGTGAAGAGTGACAGTGAATTGAAAGTGAAGAGACGAGTGAAGTGAAGTGTAGAGTGAATGTGAAGTTGAGAGTGAAGTGAGGTGAAGGGTGAAGTGGAGTGTAGGGTGAAGTGAAGGGAAGAGTGAAGTGAAGTGAAGAGTGAAGTGAAGTGAAGAGTGAGGTGAAGTGAAGAGTGAATTGAAGTGAAGAGTGAGGTGAAGTGAAGCGTGAAGTGAATTGAAATGTGAGGTGAAGTGTGAAGTGAAGTGAAGAGTGAAGTGAAGTGAAGAGTGAAGTGAAGTGAAGAGTGAAGTGAAGTGAAGAGTGAAGTGAAGTGAAGAGTGAAGTGAAGTGAAGAGTGAAGTGAAGTGAAGAGTGAAGTGAAGTGAAGAGTGACGTGAAGTGAAGAGTGACGAGAAGTGAAGAGTGAAGTGAAGTGCACGAGTGAAGTGAAGTGAAGCGTGAAGTGAAGTGAAGAGTGAAGTGAAGTGAAGAGTGAAGTGAAGTGAAGAGTGAAGTGAAGTGAAGAGTGAAGTGAAGTGAAGAGTGAAGTGAAGTGAAGAGTGAAGTGACGTGAAGAGTGAAGTGAATGGAAAGGTGAAGTGAAGAGTGAAGTGTAGTGAAGAGGGAAGTGATGTGCAAGAGTGCGTGAAGTGAAGTGACGAGTGAAGTGAAGTGAAGAGTGAAGTGCAGGTGACAGAGTGAAGTGACATTGAAGTGTGAAGTGGAGAGTGAAGTGAAGTGAAGAGTGCAGTGCAGTGAAGAGTGAGGTGCAGTGAAGAGTGAAGTGAATTGACAATGTGAGGTGAAGAGTGAAGTGGTGTGCAGAAGTGCAAGTGAAGTGAAGAGTGAAGTGAAGTGAAGAGTGTAGTGGGGTGAGGAGTAACGTACAAGTGGAGAGTGCAAGTGACGTGAATTGCAAAGTGAAGTGAAGAGTGAAGTGACAGTGAAGATTGAAGTGAGTTGAAGAGTGAAGTGAAGTGAAGAGTGGAGTTAAGGGAAGACGTAAGTGAAGTGAAGACGTGGAGTGAAGTGCAAGAGTGAAGTGATGTTGAGAGTGACAGTGAAGTGAAGAGTGAAGTGAAGGGAAGAGTGAAGTGCATGTGAAGAGTGAAGTGAAGTGAAGGGTGAAGTGAAGTGAAGAGTGGAGTGAATTGACAAGTGAGGTGAAGAGTGAAGTGAAGTGAAGAGTGACAGTGAAGTGAAGAGTGATGTGCAAGTGAAGCGTGAAGTGCAAGTGAAGAGTGAACGTGGAGTGACGAGTGAAGTGAATTGAATGTGAAGTGGAGAGTGAAGTGTAGTGAAGAGTGAAGTGAAGTGAAGAGTGAAGTGACAGTGAAGAGTGAATTGCAGTGAAGAGTGAAGTGAAGTGAAGGTTGAAGTGAGTTGAAGAGTGAAGTGAAGTGAAGAGTGGACGTTACGGGAAGAGTAAAGTGAAGTGAAGAGAGGAGTGAAGTGAAGAGTGAAGTGAAGTGAAGAGTGAAGTGAAGTGAAGAGTGAAGTGAAGTGATGTGAAGAGTGAAGTGAAGTGAAGAGTGAAGTGACGTGGAGAGTGAAGTGAAGTGAAGAGTGAAGTGAAGTGAAGAGTGAAGTGAAGTGAAGAGTGAAGTGAAGTGAAGAGTGAAGTGAAGTGAAGAGTGACCTTGAAGTGAAGAGTGAAGTGACGTGAAGTGAAGACGTGAAGTGAAGTGAAGAGTGAAGTGAAGTGGAGAGTGAAGTGAAGTGGTGAGTGAAATGAAGTGAGAGTGAAGTGTTGTGAAGAGTGAAGTGAGTGAAGTGTGAAGTGAAGTGAAGAGTGAAGTGAATTGAAAGTGACGAGAAGAGTGAAGTGAAGTGTAGAGTGATGTGAAAGTTAAGAGTGAAGTGAGGTGACGAGTGAAGTGGAGTGTAGCGAGGAGTGAAGGGAAGAGTGAAGTGAAGTGACAGAGTGAAGTGAAAGTGAAGAGTGAGGTGAAGTGAAGAGTGAAGTGAATAGAAGTGTGAGGTGAGAGTGACGTGAAGAGAGTGAAGTGAAGTGAAGAGTGAAGTGACGTGAAGAGTGAAGTGAAGTGAAGAGTGAAGTGAAGGAAGAGTGAAGTGAATTGAAAAGTGAAGTGAAGGGTGAAGTGAAGTGAAGCGTGAAGTGAGTGAAGAGTGATGTGAAGTGACAGAGTGACGTGAAGTGAAGAGTGACGTGAAGTGCAGAGTGAAGTGAAGTGAAGAGTGAATTGACAGTGAAGAGTGAAGTGACGTGAAGGTTGACGTGAGTTGAAGAGTGAAGTGAAGTGAAGAGTGAAGTGAAGTGAAGAGTGAAGTGAAGTGAAGAGTGAATTGAAGTGAAGAGTGCAGTGACGTGATGTGAAGAGTGAAGTGAAGTGAAGAGTGAAGTGAAGTGGAGAGTGAAGTGAAGTGAAGAGTGCAGTGAAGTGAACGAGTGACGTGTTGTGAAGAGTGACGTGAAGTGAAGTGTGAATGAAGTGAAGAGTGACGTGAATTGAAAGTGAAGAGAAGAGTGCAGTGAAGTGTAGAGTGATGTGAAGTTAAGAGTGAAGTGAGGTGAAGAGTGAAGTGGAGTGAAGAGTGGAAGTGAAGGGACAGCGTGAAGTGAAGTGAGAGTGAAGTGAAGTGAGCGTGAAGTGAGTGAAGATGAAGTGACATAGCAAGTGTGAGGTGAAGAGTGAAGTGAAGTGAAGAGTGCAGTGACGTGAAGAGTGAAGTGAAGTGAAGAGTGACATTGAAGTGAAGAGTGAAGTGAAGTGAAGAGTGAAGTGCAGTGAAGTGTGACGCTGAAGTGAAGAGTGGAGTTAAGGGAAGAGTAACGTGAAGTGAAGAGTGGAGTGAAGTGAAGAGTGAAGTGGTGTGAAGAGTGACAGTGAAGTGACGAGTGAAGTGAAGGGACAGCGTGACGTGATGTGAAGAGTGAAGTGAAGTGAAGGGTGAAGTGAAGTGAAGAGTGGAGTGAATTGCAAATGAGGTGAAGAGTGAAGTGAAGTGAAGAGTGAAGTGAAGTGAAGAGTGATGTGAAGTGAAGAGTGAAGTGAAGTGAAGAGTGAAGTGGAGTGAAGAGTGAAGTGAATGAAGTGTGAGGTGAAGAGTTAAGTGAAGTGAAGAGTGAAGTGAAGTGAAGAGTGAAGTGACGTCGGAAGTGAAGTGAAGTGCAGAGTGAAGGAGTGAAGTGACGAGTGAAGTGACATTGAATGGTGAGTGGAGAGTGCAGTGAGTGCAGAGTGAAGGGTAGTGAAGAGTGACAGTGAATTGAATGTGAGGTGAAGAGTGAAGTGATGTGAAGAGTGAAGTGAAGTGAAGAGTGGAGTGAAGTGAAGAGTGGAGTGAAGTGACGAGTGAGGTGAAGTGAAGAGTGAAGTGAATTGAAGTGTGAGCTTGAAGAGTGAAGTGAAGTGAAGAGTGAAGTGAAGTGAAGAGTGACGTGAATGGAAGAGTGCAGTGAAGAGTGAAGTGACGTTAAGAGTGCAATTGAAGTGAAGAAGTGAACGGGAAGTGAAGTAAAGAGTGAAGTGAGTGAAGAGTGCAGTGAAGTGGAGGTGAAGTGAAGTGAAGAGTGAAGTGAAGTGAAGAGTGAAGTGAAGTGAAGAGTGAAGTGAAGTGAAGAGTGAAGTGAAGTAAAGTGAAGAGTGAAGTGAAGTGAAGAGTGAAGCTGAGTGAAGAGTGAGTGGGAGTGAAGTGAGTAAAGTGGAGAGTGAAGTGAAGTGAATTGAAAGTGAAGTGAAGAGTGAAGTGAAGTGAAGATTGAAGTGAAGTGAAGAGTGAAGTGGCAGTGAAGTGAGTGAATTGAAGTGTGAAGAGGAGAGTGAAGTGAAGTGAAGACGTGACGTGAAGTGAAGAGTGACGTGAAGTGAAGAGTGCTGTGAAGTGAAGAGTGAAGTGAAGTGAAGCGTGAAGTGGAGTGAAGAGTGAAGTGAATTGAAGTGTGAGGTGAAGAGTTAAGTGAAGTGAAGAGTGAAGTGAAGTGAAGAGTGACGTGAAGTGAAGAGTGAAGTGAAGTGAAGAGTGAAGTGAAGTGAAGAGTGAATTGAAGTGAAGGTGCAGTGAAGTGATGTGAAGAGTGAAGTGAAGTGAAGAGTGAAGTGAAGTGGAGAGTGAAGTGAAGTGAAGAGTGCAGTGAAGTGAAGAGTGAAGTGTAGTGAAGAGTGCAGTGAAGTGAAGTGTGAGTGAAGTGAAGAGTGAAGTGAATTGAAAGTGAAGAGAAGAGTGAAGTGAAGTGTAAGAGTGAGAGTGAAGTTAAGAGTGAAGTGAGGTGAAGAGTGACAGTGGCGTGTAGAGTGGACGTGCAAGGGAAGAGTGAAGTGAAGTGAGAGTGAAGTGAAGTGAAGCAGTGAGGTGAAGTGAAGAGTGAAGTGAATAGAAGTGTGAGGTGAAGAGTGAAGTGAAGTGAAGAGTGAACGTGACGTGAAGAGTGAAGTGACAGTGACAGAGTGAATTGAGTGACAGAGTGAAGTGAAGTGAAGTGAAGTGAAGTGAAGAGTGACAGTGTTGTGAAGAGTGACGTGAAGTGAAGTGTGAACATGAAGTGAAGAGTGAAGTGAATTGACAAGTGAAGAGACGAGTGAAGTGAAGTGTAGAGTGATGTGCAGTTAAGAGTGAAGTGAGGTGAAGAGTGAAGTGGAGTGTAGAGTGGAGTGAAGGGAAGCAGTGAAGTGAAGTGAAGAGTGAAGTGAAGTGAAGAGTGAGGTGACGTGAAGAGTGAAGTGAATAGACAGTGTGCGGTGAAGAGTGAAGTGAAGTGACGAGTGAAGTGACGTGAAGAGTGACAGTGACAGTGACAGCGTGAATTGAAGTGAAGAGTGAAGTGACAGTGAAGAGTGAAGTGCAAGTGAAGTGTGAAGTGAAGTGAAGAGTGGAGTTAAGGGAAGAGTACAAGTGAAGTGAAGAGTGGAGTGAAGTGAAGAGTGACGTGGTGTGACAGAGTGAAGTGCAGTGAAGAGTGACGTGAAGGGCAGCAGTGAAGTGATGTGAAGAGTGACGTGAAGTGCCGGGTGAAGTGCAGTGAAGAGTGGAGTGAATTGAAAAATGAGGTGAAGAGTGAAGTGAAGTGAAGAGTGAAGTGAAGTGACGAGTGATGTGAAGTGAAGAGTGAAGTGAAGTGAAGAGTGAAGTGGACGTGAAGAGTGAAGTGAACTTGAAGTGTGAGGTGAAGAGTTAAGTGAAGTGAAGAGTGAAGTGAAGTGAACGCGTGAAGTGACGTGGAGAGTGAAGTGCAGTGAAGAGTGAGGTGAAGTGAAGAGTGAAGTGAATTGAATGGTGAAGTGGAGAGTGAAGTGAAGTGACAGCGTGAAGTGTAGTGAAGAGTGAAGTGCAACATTGAACATGTGAGGTGCAAGAGTGAAGTGATGTGAAGAGTGAAGTGAAGTGAAGAGTGGAGTGAAGTGAAGAGTGGAGTGAAGTGAAGAGTGAGGTGAAGTGACGAGTGAACGTGAATTGAAGTGTGAGATGAAGAGTGAAGTGAAGTGAAGAGTGACGTGACGTGAAGAGTGAAGTGAATGGAAGAGTGACGTGAAGAGTGAAGTGAAGTTAAGAGTGAATTGAAGTGAAGAGTGAAGGGACGTGCTGTAAAGAGTGAAGTGAAGTGAAGAGTGAAGTGAAGTGGAGAGTGAGAGACAGTGAAGAGTGCAAGTGAAGTGAAGAGTGAAGTGAAGTGAAGAGTGAAGTGAAGTGACGAGTGAATGAAGTGAAGAGTGAAGTGAAGTGATGTGAAGAGGGAAGTGCAGTGACGAGTGAAGTGACGCTGGAGAGTGAAGTGAAGTGAAGAGTGAAATGAAGTGAAGAGTGACGTGTTGTGAAGAGTGAAGTGAAGTGAAGAGTGACAGTGAAGTGAAGAGTGAAGTGAATTGAAAAGTGAAGAGAAGAGTGCAGTGAAGTGTACGAGTGATGTGAAGTTAAGAGTGAAGTGAGGTGAAGAGTGAAGTGGAGTGTAGAGTGGAGTGAAGGGAAGAGTGAAGTGAAGTGAAGAGTGACGTGAAGTGACAGAGTGAGGTGAAGTGAAGAGTGAAGTGAATAGAAGTGTGAGGTGACGAGTGAAGTGACGTGAAGAGTGAAGTGAAGTGAAGAGTGAAGTGAAGTGAAGAGTGAAGTGAAGTGAACGCGTGAAGTGAAGTGAAGAGTGAAGTGACGTGAAGAGTGAAGTGAAGTGAAGAGTGAAGTGAAGTGAAGAGTGACTAGAAGTGAAGGTGAATTGAAGTGAAGGTTGAAGTGAGTGAAGAGTGAAGAGTGAGAAGAGTGAAGTGAAGAAGGTGAAGTGAAGTGAAGAGTGAATTGAAGTGAAGAGTGAAGTGAAGTGATGTGAAGAGTGAAGTGAAGTGAAGAGTGAAGTGAAGTGGAGAGACAGTGCAAGTGAAGAGTGAAGTGAAGTGAAGTGAAGTGTTGACGAGTGCAGTGAAGTGAAGTGTGAAATGCAGTGAGAGTGACAGTGCACTTGAAAGTGACGAGAAGAGTGAAGTGAAGTGTAGAGTGATGTGACGTTAAGAGTGAACGTGAGGTGAAGAGTGAAGTGGAGTGTAGAGTGGAGTGCAAGGGACGAGTGAAGTGAAGTGAAGAGTGAAGTGACAGGTGACGAGTGAGGTGAAGTGAAGAGTGAAGTGAATAGAAGTGTGAGGTGAAGAGTGAAGTGAAGTGAAGAGTGAAGTGAAGTGAAGAGTGAAGTGAAGTGAAGAGTGAATTGAAGTGAAGAGTGAAGTGCACGTGAAGAGTGAAGTGAAGTGAAGTGTGAAGTGCAGTGAAGAGTGGAGTTAAGGGAAGAGTAAAGTGAAGTGAAGAGTGGAGTGAAGTGAAGAGTGCAGTGAAGTGAAGTATGAAGTGAAGTGAAGAGTGAAGTGAATTGAACAGTGCAGAGAAGAGTGCAGTGAAGTGTAGAGTGATGTGAAGTTGAGAGTGAAGTGAGGTGAAGGGTGAAGTGGAGTGTAGAGTGAAGTGAAGTGAAGAGTGAAGTGAAGTGACGAGTGAGGTGAAGTGAAGAGTGAACTTGCAGTGAAGAGTGAGGTGAAGTGAAGAGTGAAGTGAATTGAAATGTGAGGTGAAGTGTGAAGTGAAGTGACCGAGTGGCAGTGAAGTGAAGAGTGAAGTGAAGTGAAGAGTGGAGTGAAGTGAAGAGTGAGGTGCAGAGACAGAGTGAAGTGAATGGAGGTGTGAGGTGAAGAGTGAAGTGAAGAAGTGAAGACGTGCAGTGAAGTGAAGAGAGAAGTGAAGTGAAGAGTGAGTGAACGTGCAGAGTGAGGTGAAGTGAAGAGAGCAAGTGAATTGAAATGTGAGGTGAAGAGTGAAGTGATGTGAAGAGTGAAGTGAAGTGAAGAGTGAAGTGACGTGAAGAGTGGAGTGAAGTGACAGAGTGAGGTGAAGTGAAGAGTTAAGTGAATTGACAGTGTGAGGTGACGAGTGAAGTGAAGTGAAGAGTGAAGTGAAGTGAACGAGTGAAGTGAAGTGAAGAGTGAAGTGAAGTGAAGAGTGGAGTGAAGTGAAGAGTGAAGTGACGTGAAGAGTGAAGTGAAGTGACAGAGTGAAGTGAATGGAAAGGTGAAGTGAAGAGTGATGTGTAGTGAAGAGGGTAGGGTTGTGATGAGTGAAGTGAAGTGAAGTGAAGAGTGAAGTGAAGTGCAAGAGTGAAGTGAAGTGAAGAGTGAAGTGAAGTGAAGAGTGAAGTGAAGTGAAGAGTGACGTGAAGTGAAGAGTGACGTGAAGTGAAGAGTGAAGTGAATGGAAAGGTGAAGTGAAGAGTGATGTGTAGTGAAGAGGGTAGTGTTGTGATGAGTGAAGTGACAGTGAAGTGAAGAGTGAAGTGAAGTGAAGAGTGACGTGACAGTGAAGACGTGAAGTGAAGTGAAGAGTGACAGTGAAGTGAAGAGTGAGGTGAAGTGAAGAGTGAAGTGAACTTGCAACTGTGAGGGTGAAGAGTGAAGTGATGTGAAGAGTGAAGTGAAGTGAGAGTGAAGTGAAGTGAAGAGTGGAGAGAAGTGAAGAGTGAGGTGCAACGTGAAGAGTTAAGTGAATTGACGTGTGAGGTGAAGAGTGAAGTGAACGTGAAGAGTGAAGTGAAGTGAAGAGTGAAGTGAAGTGAAGAGTGACAGTGAAGTGAAGAGTGAAGTGAAGTGAAGAGTGAAGTGAAGTGACGAGTGAAGTGAAGTGACAGAGTGAAGTGACGTGAAGAGTGAAGTGAAGTGAAGAGTGAAGTGAAGTGACGAGTGAAGTGAAGTGACAGGGTAAAGTGAACGTGAAGAGTGGCGTGAACTTGAAAAGTGACAGTGAAGGGTGCAGGGCAGTGAAGAGTGAAGTGAAGTGAAGAGTGATGTGAAGTGAAGAGTGAAGTGAAGTGACGAGTGAAGTGGAGTGAAGAGTGAGAGTGAATTGAAGTGTGAAGTGGAGAGTGAAGTGAAGTGAAGAGTGAAGTGAAGTGAAGAGTGAAGTGAAGGAAGCGTGAAGTGAAGTGAAGTGTGAAGTGAAGTGAAGAGTGAAGTGAATTGAAAAGTGAAGAGAAGAGTGAAGTGAAGTGTAGAGTGCTGTGAAGTTGAGAGTGAAGTGAGGTGAAGGGTGAAGTGGAGTGTAGAGTGCAGTGACAGGGCAGAGTGAAGTGAAGTGAAGAGTGAAGTGAAGTGAAGAGTGAGGTGACAGTGAAGAGTGAATTGAAGTGAAGCAGTGAGGTGAAGTGAAGAGTGAAGTGACATTGAAATGTGAGGTGAAGAGTGACAGTGAAGTGACAGAGTGAAGTGAAGTGAAGAGTGAAGTGAAGTGAAGAGTGGAGTGAAGTGAAGAGTGAGGAGACGTGAAGAGTGCAAGTGAACTGGAAGTGTGAGGTGAAGAGCTGAACGTGAAGTGAAGAGTGAAGTGAGTGAAGAGTGAAGTGAACGTGAAGAGTGAAGTGAAGTGAAGAGTGAAGTGAAGTGAAGAGTGAGGTGCACGTGAAGAGTGAAGTGAATTGAAACTGTGCGGTGACAGAGTGAAGTGAAGTGCAGAGTGAAGTGAAGTGAACGAGTGAAGTGAAGTGAAGAGTGGAGTGCAGTGACGCGTGAGGTGAAGTGAAGAGTAAGTGAATTGAAGTGTGAGGTGAAGAGTGAAGTGAAGTGACGAGTGACGTGAAGTGAAGAGTGAAGTGAAGTGACGCGTGAAGTGAAGTGAAGAGTGCAAGTGAAGTGAAGAGTGCAAGTGAAGTGAAGACGTGAAGTGCAGTGAAGAGTGAAGTAGAAGTGAAGAGTGAAGTGAACGTGAAGGGTAAAGTGAAGTGACGAGTGGAGTGAATTGAAAAGTGAAGTGAAGGGTGAAGTGAAGTGAAGAGTGAAGTGAAGTGAAGAGTGATGTGAAGTGAAGAGTGAAGTGAAGTGAAGAGTGACAGTGGAGTGAAGAGTGAGGTGAACTTGACGTGTGAAGTGGAGAGTGAAGTGAAGTGAAGAGTGAAGTGAAGTGAAGAGTGACGTGAAGTAAAGAGTGAAGTGAAGTGAAGTGTGAAGTGAAGTGACAGAGTGAAGTGAATTTGACAAGTGAAGAGAAGAGTGAAGTGAAGTGTAGAGTGAAGTGAAGTTGAGAGTGAAGTGAGAGTGAAGGGTGAAGTGGAGTGTAGGGTGACGTGAAGGGAACGAGTGAAGTGAAGTGAAGAAGAGTGACAGTGAAGTGAAGAGTGAGGTGAAGTGAAGCGTGAACTTGAAGTGAAGAGTGAGGTGAAGTGAAGAGTGAAGTGAATTGAAATGTGAGGTGAAGTGTGACGTGAAGTGAAGAGTGAAGTGAAGTGAAGAGTGAAGTGAAGTGAAGAGTGAAGTGAAGTGAGAGTGAAGTGAAGTGCAAGAGTGAAGTGAAGTGAAGACGTGAAGTGAAGTGAAGAGTGACGTGAAGTGAAGAGTGAAGTGACGTGAAGAGTGAAGTGAAGTGAAGAGTGACGTGAACGTGAAGAAGTGAAGTGAAGTGAAGAGTGAAGTGAAGTGAGAGTGAAGTGAAGTGACAGAGTGAAGGCGTGAAGTGAAGTGCAGTGAAGAGTGAAGTGAAGAGTGCAGTGACGTGCAGCAGTGAAGTGACTGGAAGGTGAAGTGAAGAGTGATGTGTAGTGAAGAGGGTCAGTGTTGTGCTGAGTGAGTGAAGTGAAGTGAAGAGTGAAGTGAAGTGAAGAGTGAAGTGAGGTGAAGAGTGAAGTGAATTGAAGTGTGAAGTGGAGAGTGAAGTGAAGTGACGAGTGAAGTGAAGTGAAGAGTGAGGTGAAGTGAAGCAAGTGACAGTGAATTGAAATGTGAGGTGAAGAGTGAAGTGGTGTGCAGAAGTGAAGTGAAGTGAAGAGTGAAGTGAAGTGCAAGAGTGTCGTGGGGTGAGGAGTCACGTAAAGTGGCAGAGTGAAGTGAAGTGAATTGAAAACGTGAAGTGAAGAGTGACGTGAAGTGAAGATTGAAGTGAGTTGAAGCGTCGAACGTGAAGTGAAGAGTGGCAGTTAAGGGAAGAGTAAAAGTGCAGTGAAGAGTGGTGTGAAGTGAAGAGTGAAGTGATGTTGAGAGTGAACGTGAAGTGAAGAGTGAAGTGAAGGGAACGAGTGAAGTGCTGTGAAGAGTGAAGTGACGTGAAGGGTGAAGTGAAGTGAAGAGTGGCGTGAATTGACAAGTGAGGTGAAGAAGTGCAGTGAAGTGAAGAGTGAAGTGAAGTGAAGAGTGATGTGAAGTGAAGAGCTGAAGTGACAGTGAAGAGTGAAGTGGAGTGAAGAGTGAAGTGAATTGAAGTGTGAAGTGGAGAGTGAAGTGTAGTGAAGAGTGAAGTGAAGTGACGAGTGAAGTGAAGTGCAGAGTGAATTGAAGTGACGCGTGAAGTGAAGTGAAGGTTGAAGTGAGTAGAAGAGTGAAGTGAAGTGAAGACGTGGAGTTCCGGGCAGCGTAACGTGACGTGAAGAGTGGAAGTGGAAGTGAAGAGTGAAGTGATGTGAAGAGTGAAGTGAAGTGAAGAGTGCAGTGAACGAGATGTGACGAGTGACGTGAAGTGAAGACGTGAAGTGAAGATGGAAGAGTGAAGTGACGTGAAGAGTGAAGTGCACGTGAAGCAGTGAAGTGAAGTGAAGAGTGAAGTGAAGTGAAGAGTGAAGTGAAGTGACGAGTGAATTGAAGTGACGACGTGAAGTGACGTGCATGTGAAGCGTGAAGTGAAGTAGAAGAGTGAAGTGAAGTGGAGAGCTGCACGTGAAGTGAGTGAGTGCAATGAAGTGAAGAGTGAAGTGATGTGAAGGACGTGAAGTGAAGAGAAGTGTGGAGTGCGACAGTGACAGAGTGAAGTGAATTGCAAGAGTGAAGAGGAAGAGTGAAGTGACGTGACGAGTGACAGTGAAGTTAAGACGTGAAGTGAGGGACGGTGAAGTGAAGTAGAGTGAGTGCAGGGAAGAGTGAAGTGACAGTGAGCAGTGAAGTGCAGTGAAGAAGTGCTATCCTGCTATCGTATCCTATCCTCTATCCTAACTCCTATAGTCGAAGCGTGAAGTGAAGTGAAGAGTGAATCCTCTAACCTATCCTATCCTCTATACAAGAACGTGAAGTGCAGTGAAGAGTGAAGTGAAGGTGAAGAGTGAAGTGAATTGAAAGACGTGAAGGTGAAGTGAAGAGACAGTGAGTGAAGAGAGATGTGAGAGAAGAGTGAGTGAAGGAAGACGAGAAGTGACAGTGAAGACGTGAACCTCTATCCTAACGCTATCACTATCAATCTATCCAGCTATCCTATCGTCTGAAGTGCGTAAGACAGAGCGTGAAGTGAACGCTGCAAGAGCCTAGCCTAGTGCCTCTAGTGCAATCCTAGTCCTCTAGTCCCTATCCCTATCCTCTATCCAATCCTTCTATCCTATCCTATCAAATCCTCTATCCTGATCCGTGAAGTGCAGCTATCCTATCCTTGCTCTATCCTATCCTATCCTAACCTCCTATCCTCTATCCTATAATATCCTCTATCCTATCCTATCCCTAATATCCCAGCCTATCCTCTATCCTATCCAATCCCCTATCCTCTCCTCTATCCTATCCTATACTCTATCATATCCTAACCTCTATCCTATCTTATCCTCTATCCTATTCTATACTCTATTCTATCCTTTCCGCTATCCTATCCTATCCTCTATCCTATCCTATCCTCTATCGTATCCTATCCTCTATCCTATCCACTCCTATATCGTATCCTCTAGCCTATCCTATCCTCTATCCTATCCTATCCTCTATCCTATCCTATCCTCTATCCAATCCTATCCTCTATCCTATCCTATCCTCTATCCTATCCTATCCTATATCCTATCCTATCCTCTATGCTAACCTGTCCTCTACCCTATCCTATCCTCTATTCTATCCTATCCTCTATCCTATTATATCCCTCTATCCTATCCTATCCTCTATCCTATCCTGTCCTCTATCCTATCATATCCTCTATCCTATCCTATCCTGTATCCTATCCTATCCTCTATTCTATCCAATCCCCCATCGTATCCTCTATCCTATCCTATCCTCTATCCTATCCTATCCTCTATCATATCCTATCCTCTATCCTATCCTATCCTCTATCCTATTCTATCCTCTATCCTATCCAATCCTATATCGTATCCTCTAACCTATCCTATCCTCTATCCTATCCTATCCTCAATCCTATCCTATTCTCTATCCTATCCTATCCTCTATCGTATCCTATCCTCTATCCTATCCAATCCATTATCCTATTCTCTATCCTATCCTATCCTCTATCCTATACTATCCTCTATCCTATCCAATCCCATATCGTATCCTCTATCCTATCATATCCTCTATCCTATCCTATCCTCTATGCTATCCTATCCTCTATTCTATCCTATCCTCTATCGTATCCTATCCTCTATCCTATCCAATCCTATATCGCATCCTCTATCCTATCCTATCCTCTATCCTATCCTATCCTCTATCCTATCCAGTCCTCTATCCTATCCTCTATCCCTATCCTAACCTCTATCCAATCCTATCCTCTATCCTTTCCTATCATACCCTCTATCCTATCCTATCCTCTATCCTATCCTATGCTCTATCCTATCCTATCCTCTATCCTATCCTATCCTCTATCCTATCCTATCCTCTATCCTATCCTATCCTCTATCCTATCCTACCATATCCTCTATCCTATCCTATCCTATATCCTATCCTATCCTCTATACTATTGTATCCTCTATCCTACCCTATTCTCTATCCTATCCTATCCAATCCCCTATCCTATCCTCTATCCTATCCTATCCTCAATCCTATCCTATCCTCTATCCTATTCTATCCTCTATCCTATCCAATCCTATATCCTATTCTCTATCCTATCCTATCCTCTATCCTATCCTATCCTCTATCCTATCCTATCCCTCTATCATATCCTATCCTCTATCCTATCCTATCCTCTATCCTATTCTATCCTCTATCCTATCCAATCCTATATCGTATCCTCTAACCTATCCTATCCTCTATCCTATCCCTATCCTCTATCCTATCCTATCCTCTATCCTATCCTATCCTCTATCCTATCCTATCCTCTATCCAATCCTATCCTCTATCCTATCCTATCATATCCTCTATCCTATCCTATCCTCTATCCTATCCTATGCTCTATCCTATCCTATCCTCTATCCTATCCTATCCTCTATCCTATAATATCCTCTATCCTATCCTATCCTATATCCTATCCTATCCTCTATCCTATCCAATCCCCTATCCTCTCCTCTATCCTATCCTATACTCTATCGTATCCTAACCTCTATCCTATCTTATCCTCTATCCTATTCTATACTCTATTCTATCCTTTCCGCTATCCTATCCTATCCTCTATCCTATCCTATCCTCTATCGTATCCTATCCTCTATCCTATCCACTCCTATATCGTATCCTCTAGCCTATCCTATCCTCTATCCTATCCCTATCCTCTATCCTATCCTATCCTCTATCCAATCCTATCCTCTATCCTATCCTATCCTCTATCCTATCCTATCCTCTATCCTATAATATCCTCTATCCTATCCTATCCTATATCCCAGCCTATCCTCTATCCTATCCAATCCCCTATCCTCTCCTCTATCCTATCCTATACTCTATCATATCCTAACCTCTATCCTATCTTATCCTCTATCCTATTCTATACTCTATTCTATCCTTTCCGCTATCCTATCCTATCCTCTATCCTATCCTATCCTCTATCGTATCCTATCCTCCTATCCTATCCACTCCTATATCGTATCCTCTAGCCTATCCTATCCTCTATCCTATCCTATCCTCTATCCTATCCTATCCTCTATCCAATCCTATCCTCTATCCTATCCTATCCTCTATCCTTCCTATCCTATATCCTATCCTATCCTCTATGCTAACCTGTCCTCTACCCTATCCTATCCTCTATTCTATCCTATCCTCTATCCTATTATATCCTCTATCCTATCCTATCCTCTATCCTATCCTGTCCTC